>NC_081412.1:672071697-672394822 GCF_030272615.1 Cryptomeria japonica
AACTAATGGAGGGAGTTGTACCAATCTAAAATTTAGAGGGAAGTGATGTATGTCACACTTACCCAACTGTTTAGTTGAAATTTTGTCTTTCAAAGAGGGTAACGGAGCTTCGAATCAATTCAATTAAAAGAAGGACAAAATATGTTCACTAACAGATTTTTGGCGACTCTACTGGGGAAATCATCAACATTCAATAGACCAGTATGTTATATATTTGTAAAACCTGAGTAAGTCAAGGTTGTACCTACTGATAGACTGGACAACACATACTTCAACTTGTACCTTAAACTGGCTTACATTTTCAAAGACCCTAGAATAAATAGCACTGGATTCTCGTCCATATACCAGATCACAAAGGAGGGAGGGAGTTGTTGATAACTTTTTTTAAGAACTTCAACGGCTCTCATCCTCTACAAATTTCACTCCCAAGAGGAATGCCAAGAGTAGACCTTCTTCCTCTACTAAAGCTACTCCCAAAGTACCTCTCTCTTCTAGCCATTGGCAAGCATTAACGCTTTCTAGAATTCAAGCTCCTCCTCTTGTAACTATTTACCCTATTTTCATCATGGCCCAACCATGGGGTGCTGCAGTCAGCCCTCTTGCTCTCGGTGCTTAGAATCCTCTCCCAAAAGGGGCTAGAGATGTTTTACCTAGGTTTAATGGAGATGGGAAAGTTTTAGTTGAAGAACACTTGAACTCCTTTAATGTATTGATAGGGATATTGGTTGTGCAACACGAAGATGTGGCTGTTAGGATTTTCGCTCAAAATCTTAATGAGGGAGCGATAGATTGGTTCAGTCATCTATAGGTAGGAACTATAACTAATTGGCAAACAATTAAAACTACTTTTGAGAAATGGTTCAAGAGCGATGATGATGAGCACTCACTTTTGGTTCAGCTCACACAAATGAAAAAAGAGATTCATGAACCAATCAGGGATTATGTGGCTAGGTATAATAAGATTATTCATAAGATTCCCTAGGCTAAAAGACCAACTGTTGATAACCAACAATGTTTCTTTATCAATTCTATGCCTCTTGATGTTGGTTTCCATCTCAGAAGAAATAGGCCAGCTGATCTTGATACTGCACAGAACCAAGCTATAGAGCTTGAAGATGATTTAATAATAGTAGGGGAGTGGAGGAAAGATGTGAAAATTCCTCAAAGTCCATCTCAAGCTTCCACTTCTTCGACTGATCCAGTTGTTCAAAGACTAGCCAATGATGTGATTGCTTTGAAGAGGCAGATTCAAAAACTTGGAGTTTCTTATCCACAACCCTATCAAGATATAAGTAGAAAACAACCAAACTAGTATAATTATGGGCAAACTTTGCAACTTCCCACTGCCCCACAAAGATTGTAGATAGAGGCTCCTCCTGATAAAGGTGTTATGTGCTCTTTTCACCTTACATTAGATCATGATGGGAATTCTTATCCTGATATGATAAGGCATGTCCAAATGGGAAGCACTAAGGATGAACTCGGGGAACTCACTGAAGTAGAGAAGATTCAAGAAGTACCTGGTGACTCTAGATCATTTTACCTTGAATATTAATCAGATTCACAAAGAGGTGGTAATATTTTGGTAACTCTTGAAGACCCTGTGTGTGCAATCCTTACAAGGAATCAATGAAACTCCCAACCGTTTCCTTTTGCGAGCTCTACCAGAACTAATTTCAAGGGTAGGAGTCTTGTGAGTAATGATTCCTCCTTTCATGCAAAGACTCCTGAAGTTAAAATTTTACAAAGAAATATTAAAAGTAAAAATAATTCTTCTCCTTCTCCCTCCTTTGATATAATTGAATTTTGCAAAGCTTAAACTATTCAACTTTCTACTGCTGAATATTTAAAACTGAACCCGAGGGAAATAGACAAGCTGGTCAAATATGTAAAAGGAGATCCTACCTCAGAGTCCTCAGTGCATAAGTGTCTAGTTGATAATGATTTGTTTGTTACTGAAAAACCTACATCTGCCTCTTTCTCTCCCACTGATTTGATTAATCCCTATACCTTCCACAATGCTCAAGATAATCTTGACATAGAATTTATGAAGCTCGAACCTTTTTATATCTCCCTCCTCCTGAATGGTTAGAAGCTTAGCAATTGTATTATAGATTTAGGGGTGTCAGCTAACATAATGCCATCATCTGTTGCTAGATCTTTAGGTTTAACACTTACTACGACATTTGGGAGATGTTACTCGATGGATGGGAAGAAGGTCCCTCTCATTGGGCAAGTAAAGGATGCTCAAGCAGTACTTGCAGCATGTCTTGATAAAAGGGTAAAACTGGCCATTTTGGTTGTTGATATTCCTACAAGTTATGGGAGGCTTTTAAGTAGGACTTTCTGTAGGGATTTGGGAGGTGAGATCAAGATGGACTGGTCAGAGGCTATCATTCCACTAGGAAAGTAAAAGATTAAACTTGAACCTAAACTAAAAAATAAATATACAGTTTTTCCTTATGATAATCCCAAAGCCTAGATTCTATTTCAAGAATGTGAATTTGGAAATAATCTCATTCTTCCACCTGATAAAAAGGAGTTAGAAGAAGTAGTTGATGAACAAGATGGACTATGGCAAATGGAATTTGATGGAAGTTATGCCAACTTTGGCTTGGGAGCAGGAGTAGTTCTGCTTTCGCCTAATAGTAATGTTTTTCCTTTTTCTTTCAAATTAGATTTCAAGAATACAAATAACACCGCAGAATATGAGGCATTACTTTTAGGGTTGAATGAAGCCAAATGTAAGGGCATAAAATTGCTTAAGGTGAAAGGTGATGCTAAGTTGATTGTTAAACAGGTAAGGAATGTTTATTCTACTAAGAATGATAGACTAAAACATTATAGAAATAGAGTTTGGGATGAGATAGAGTTTTTTTATGCTTTCTCAATTGAAGCTATACCAAGAGAGCAAAACACTAGGGCGGATTCATTGGCCATTTCAGCTTCTCTCTTGTTACCACACCCAGACTTTAAGAATGATTCTTATAGGATTGAAATGATTTATAGGTCTAGTGTCCCTGACAATGTGAATCATTGGCAACTTTTTGATATAGATGCTCAGATTAAAGCTTCATGGAGTGTACCCATTCCTTTGTCCAATCATATTTTGAGGGTTCTGAAGATATGTGTAAAGAATTTTGCCCAAATCTTGGTATTGATTCTGGTAAGAATTTCATTCAGCTGAAAGGGAACAAAATCTCGAAATGTTTGGTGACTCTAGAGAGGTTTTTCACCTATAATGATGTGTTCACTGGCAAGAAAACTCCTGATGATGACAGTAAGGTAGGTTGTGAAAAGATCAATCTTGGTGATGATTCTAATCCTAAAATGGTAACAATCAGCAAATGTTGTTCTTTTGAGGAGAAATGAATGCTCAATGAGTTATTGAAAGAATACATTAATGTGTTCACTTGGTCTTATGATGATTTGAAGGAATTTAGGAATGGTCAGTTTCAACATCAAATTCCGTTGAAGCCTGGTGTTTCTCCTTTCAGACAAAAACTGAGAAATTTCAATCCCATGATGGCAAAAGCAATTTTCATGGAGGTAGATAAAATTCTAAAAGCTAGGATTATATATCCTATTCATCACTCCACTTGGGTGGCCAATATAGTACCTATAAGGAAGAAAAATGGGAAAATTCAGATTTGTGTAGATTTTTGCAATCTGAACAAGGCAAGTCTTAAAGATAACTATGCTTTACCCAATATGGATCATATTTTGCAGACAGTAGCTGGGTCAGAAATGATGTCAATGTTAGATGGTTTTTTTGGCTACAATCAAATTAGTGTTGTAGAAAATGAACAGTATAAGATAGCATTTATCACCCGTTGGGGAATGTTTGCATATAATCGTATGCCTTTTGGTCTGATTAATACCGGAGCAACTTTTCAAAGGGCCATGGATTATTCTTTTAAGGATATCCATGATAGAATTATTGTAGTCTACCTAAATGACTTGACCGTCTTCTCTAAAGTAAGGAAGAATTATCTCCAAGATCTGAGGCTAGTTCTGCAACATTTTCGAGAACATGGTATCTCCCTGAATCCAAAAAAGTCAGTTTTCTATGCAACTAAAGGCAAGCTATTGGGGCATATTGTTTCGAAGGAAGGCATCAAGATTGATCCTAAAAGAGTTAATGCAATCCAACACCTCAGCCTGCCTTCAAATCGGATTGGAGTAAGGTCATTTTTCGGTCAGGTAAATTTCCTAAGAAGGTTTGTACCTGAATTCGCAGAAACTACTAAGAACATCATTAGCTTGTTGAGTGAGAGGTACCCCTTTAAATGGACCATCAAAGATAAATAATCTTTTGGAAATATTAAGAGCTCAGTTGCCAATGCACCAACTCTCATCACCCCAAACTTTAAAAAGGATTTTATCATATACGATTATGCCTCAAAACATATAATGTTGGGAATATTGTTATAGGTAGATGGATCTGGTACTGAAGCACCCATAGCATTCATGAGAATCCCTCTTAAGAAACATGAACTTAAGTATTTGCTCTCAGAGAAACAATCCTTCATCATGGTTAAAGTTGTAAAACAATTCCAGTATTATATTTTGCATTCTCACTATGTGGTGTTTGTTCTGGATTCTACAGTAAAAAGCATTTTGACTCAACAAGAAGTTGGGCTTAACAAAAGAGCAACATGGGTAACCAAAATTCAAGAATATGATTTGGATACTCATCCTACAAAGATGGTTAAAGGACAGGGTTTATGCAAATTGATAGCGGACACTGGGGTAGAAATAGATGAGGGGCTACCATTGACTCTGTTTGTTGGTTTGCAAGATACATGGTTTTCTAATGTGGCTTACTACCTGACCTATGGTAGTTTCCTGGGTCATTTGTCAACTAAAGAACAAAGGAATCTCAAATTAAAAGCAGCTAAGTATGTTATCTTGCAAGATGTTTTGTATAAAAAGGGCTTGGATGGTACCTACTTGAGATGTGTAGATAAGCCACAACAACAGAAACTTCTGGAAGTTTATCATGATGAAGCTTGCAGTGGACATTTCTCATCCTCAGTAACCGCTTTTAAGATTTTAAGAAATTGTTTTTATTTGCCTGGTATGTTTCATGATGCATAACATATGTTAAGGAATGTGAAAAATGTCAACTATTTTTTGGAAAACCACATTTAGCTGCCCTGCCTTTAAGGCTTGTGGTAGTGGATGAACCTTTCAAAAAATGGGATATTGATTTCATTGGTCCAATAAATCCTCATTCTAGTGCTGGCCATGTATATTCTGACAGCAACAGATTATTTTACTAAGTGGGTGGAGGTTTTCCCCACTAAGAAGGCAAACTCAGAGGTCATATGTAATTTTCTCAAAGATTGCATTTTAGTCCATTTTGGGGTCCCTCAGAAGATTGTCGCAGATAATGCATCATATTTCTCCTCTAAAGAATTGACTATGTTCTGTTATGAAGATCAAATTACTCTTTCACATTCCTCCGATTACTTTCCGCAAGGTAGTGGGTTGGCAGAAACAAGCAACAAGAACCTGGTAACCATCATGAAGAAGTTAGTTGATGATAATGTCCAGAACTGGCATAAAAAGGTATATGAAGCCTTATGGGTAGATAGAATTACTCCTAAAAGAGCAATTGGAATGGAACCTTATGAACTGGTGTATGGGATTGGTGTGATGGTTTCTTTACCTCTGGAATTGGCAACGATGAGGCTTCAAACCATAATTGAGGACTCCCTCCAAAATACTCTAGAAAAGAGAGTCATGTATTTGATGAAGTTGGAAGAGGAAAGAGAGATGTTAGTGGATAGAATTATTGAGCATCAGAACAGGGTGAAGAAAATCTTTGATATGAGAGCTCAACCAAGAGGGTTCCTAAAAGGGGATGAAGTACTATTGTGGGACATGAGAAGAGAACCAAAGGGTACTCATGGAAAATTTGATTCATTGTGGAAAGGTCCATTCAAGATCCATGAAGTAGTGGGACCAAATGCATTCAGACTGAATTATTCTGATGGAACGGTTATGCCCTATACCTATAATGGGCAAGACTTGAAGTTCTATAAACTTTAGAATCTATGATCAAGAGTTCCTGTACATAGTAGGTTAGTTGTTTGTTTTGTGTCTTTTTGGTGTGTGTCCTTTTGACCCCTTTCTATTTTTGCTGTGTGAAACTAGAGACTTAGAGTTCTTTGCATTTTTCACAAAATACAATCCCCAGTCAGAGCCAATGTTATCTTGTCATTCGTCCCTCATAACAAGAGTAATTCTCCCTACAAAATTTTATTTGAGTCTTTATCTTGTTGAAAATTCCTTGGTTCAATCCTTAATCCACTTGTAAATTGTCTCTTAATCCGTAGTGCCAAGTTTCAATCATCTATTTGAACCTCATGAACCCCTTGAACCATGTTGAAAGGAGTTCATAATGTTCATTTAGGTACCGCTTGTTCTAAGTTGTATCTAAAATGTTTTCAGGTTAACATTCACTCAAGTGTTTTGCAGCAGTTCTATTTCACAGTCACGGATGATGTTTCATATCCTCTTTCTCTAGACCATGAACCATTTGAACCTAGTTCAAATAGTTCAGTGATGTTCAACATGTTCGATAAAGTTCAAAAGGCCAGTGGTAGTTAACAAAAATTAATCTTTTCAAAGTAAAATTTCCTTGGCATAGCGTACGCTTTGAACTACCTAAACCCTCATGAAGTCAGTTCAAATTGTTCATGCATATTCAAATCAAGTGGGTCCCATGGACTAAACAACATGATGGTGCATTTATTGCTAAGTATGATGAATATTGAACCATATCTCAGGTGACGTCAACTAGCTAATTTTTGAAGGCAAGTAATCATTTTTAGGAATTGGCGGTTACCCCAAAAAAGCCACCATGCATTCAATACACATGCTTGATGTAAAATCCCAATGCTCGGCACATTTGAGTTGACGGCTGAAATTAATGCATTAAATGAGCTTTTATCACTTCATTTGCTATAAGGTAAGAAGTGATTAATTTTTGAAACTTGTTCTTCATTGTTGCGGAGTATTTGATAGAAGATTTGTCTGCTGGTAATCATTCGATTGGTTTCAACTATGAAGGTGCGTTTTGATTCCTATCTTCTCCAGTGATTTTCAGCTATTTTTCTCTCTCATAAAAAAATTTGCTGCGAGAAATAAGGGTTATTATTTATGAACTATGAAGTCCACTCTGCACCTTTTCAGAAATATTTTTAGACTTTCTTGCACATAACCCATCGTCAGTGATACAAACCTGAAAGGAGAGAATTGAGAGGCCTTGAAGGAAAGGGTGTTTAAAGGAATTGACAGTTCTTTTGGTTTAGAAATTCTAAGTAGTGGCCTCGTAGAGGTGGCAGCCTTTCCTCCTGCTATCCCTTGCCTAGAATTAGCTAGGGAGTGCATCACGAGGTATGATCCTATTTCTAAAACTATCAAGAGAGATAATGGTGAAACCCTCCTCGCGATTAATAGGGAAATCATTTCTTCTATTTTCAAATTGCCTGATTATAAGTTCTCAAATTTTTCTCCCGCCCAATTAGTCACTGAGTTTAGTGCAGATAAAACTAGACACCAGAAAAATATAGTGAAGCATTGGTTGAAAGTTCCTCAAAGGGGTGGCTCTGGGTTACCTAAATATCCCAACCAAAATCACATGCTTCCCCACATCCATGATGTGTTATTGTTACATCGAGTTAGAGGTTCAGCTGAGGCCTACAACTTTGATGACTGGATTTACTATTATGTGCAACTAGTGTTGGAAGGAAAGCAACACCTTGACTAGGTAGAGCTTATTGTTGACTCCATGAGGGAACAGCTGAGCATGGCGAAGAAGTTCAAGGAAAATTTCTTTATGTCCTCATATTTGATATATTGCCTGGCATGTGTCAAAGAAATAATGGGAATTCCTAGGCAACTTGTTGAAGGAGATGTTTTTGTATATGACTTTTATCCCATGTTGCAAAAAGATAATGCATTGCAAGATTTTAGAAGAGTACATAATGATTTCCTGGGAGATTTGTGTTATGAATTAAAGAACATGAAATCTAAAAGGATGTCTGAAGATGCCTAGGCATTAGTGAAAAGATATGGTAGTTCCTTTGTCCAGTTTCCTCATTTCTATTATATAAGGGTAGGTGGTTTTGAAGAAGAGCCTTTCAGACTTCCTCATTTTTGTTTAGATTGTTTTGTCCTTACTAAGATTTGTAGGTAGTTGTCTACCATAATTAAGAAATCTCAACCCAGAGATAAATGGGAGGATCATTTTCCTATTCAATTGAGCATTTTATCTTGTAGTTCAATGTCAGATGCGTTGAGCATAGGAGTGTTGGCAAATGCACACTCCAATGAGAAATTGTAAGTGATTGAAGGTATTGTCATTGATGGCAACCTTGCAATCATATGATACAGGTAGGCACTGGCAGACTCTACATCGGCATACAGAACACCAGCACTAAAAAGGAAGAATACCAGTACCCTAGCCGACAGGAATTTTGTGTATTTATATTTTGTAATTAATTAAAAAATCTTTTGTAAGCTGACTTGGCAGATTATAATATTACTCATATAAGTATGAGATCATTGTAGATCATTTAAGAAGTGAAGTATGAAAAGATAATAGCAAACCTAATATGTGAATTATTGGATAAGGGTTTATGTATGTAACAAAGCTTAAACCGATACTGGATTTGGTATAGTAGATACTAATTTGAAGCAATACAAGACATTGGATTTGTATAATCCATTTTTGTAAATCAGTGTGACTTATTTTGCAATTGAGCAGTGAGCTCTAGGCACTTGGCCTTCCTACATGTGCAGGCCCCTATTGCAAGTAGTAATATTCTCTTATTGGCCAGTAAGTGAATATTGTGGGTCACAAATCCCATTGAGGTTTTTCCCACACCGGGTTTCCTCATCAAAATATTGTGTTATGGTGTGTCTCTTATGTTGTGGTTGTTATTCTTATTTGCTACATTATTTCTGGTTTACCGATACATAGTTTTAATACTTTTCATGTTAAAAGTTAAGTAAATTCTTTTACCAACTAGATACTAATTCACCCCCCCCTCTCAGTATCTTTGGGAATCCTAACAATTGGTATCAGAGCCTAGTCCTCTATTTTCAAAAGCCTAATAGCTTGAGGAAGATCTTGATACCAGTATAGATGGAAAACCTAAGGAAGCAATTGGAAACACCTCTTTCAGACTATGATGCAGAAAAAGTGAAAAGTATCAAACTTGAAGATGATGTGAAGGCTGCATAAGATATTATTCAAGGACTTCAAGAAAATCTTACTATTGCAAGGAATAAGAGAAGAGAACTTTGTGAAATGATGCAGAACAATGATAATGAAAAAGAAACTCTTAATGATCTGGTGAACAAATTGAGATAAGAAAACACTACAATGAAGAATGAGATGCAACATATGACTATGAGATTTTGTAAAGAAATTGAAGATAGAAAGAAGAATGAAGATGACTTGGTTAGAAGACTGAATGATGCTGGAAATGAAAACACAAGACTTAGTCATGAAAATGATATGTTGAAGATAGATTTGATGCATACACAAAATGACACGAATGAACTCATGAGATAGAAAGGAATCTTGGAGAGAGAACTGGCTGCTGCAAATCAACACAAGGAGAAATTCAAGAGATACAAATGGCCTTGGCTTTGAAGTTGGTGAAAGCTCCGGTATTGCAAACAATCATGATCATAGAAAACCGGTAAAACAACCTAATGCTTACAAATTTAATGGAAAATTCTTTAACTGTAACAAATATGGTCATAGAGAAAATCAGTGTAGATTTAGAAACTATCTAAACACTAATACACCCACCGGTCAATATTCTAAGTGCAACAAAATTGGTCATAATTCAGAAAATTGTAGAATGAATGTAAGATGTTATGTTTGTGGAAGATTTGGACACTTATCTAATCAATGCAGAACACAAACTGGCATAGGATATGGGAAAGCTATTCAGAAAAACAATGTGACTTGTTATGCTTGTAACAAGATTGGACATATTGCAAAATTTTGTAGAAGGCATCATCAGCAAACAAAAAGGGTCCTAGCTTGAAAGGTAAAGAAAAGGTTGAGGAGGTAAAGCAAGAATTCTCAAAACAATGGACCAAAAAGTTAGATCAGAATGTTGATGAGAATACTCCTCCACTGGCAGAATAGAGTGTCACTCCACCGGTAGGAGACTCTTCATCTAACTGAAGGAAAATCCTTTGGGGGTTTAGCAACAGATTGAAAAACATGCTCTAATACCCTTGGTTGATGGTAAGAAGTTGAATTACTTCTATACCGGCAGATGAGTTTAAGTTGTGACTTAACCGGCAAGCATTAAATGTGGTAGTTGGAGAAAATAACATTATAAAGCAAGTGTTTTGACTCCTTTTTCATTCACTGAGCATTCAAATCTTCGAGAGCGCGAAATTTCCCGAGCGAAGGCATCCTTAGCAAAGAAGCGAGGCAATTCATCCAAGTATTCATCCTTAAGGAAGATTGAGGTATTTATAATCATGGCATCCTCCTCCACTCCTGAATTTATTGCAAACCCTACTGTGATTGAAGTAATCAAGCACCCTAGACCCATATTCAAGCTTGTTCCTAAAATTGCAGAGAAAGAAGATACCATAGGTGCATTTTCTCAAATTCCTAAGGGAGTAGTATATGTTGAAGACCCTAGGTTATACATACATTGTCATATAGAGGAATTAGGTGATGATGAGATCAAAAATATGTATAGGACTATGATTTGTGATGAATCTAGAAATATCAAGCCAGAACATAAGATAGTAGAAACCCTAGGTTTTACTGAAATCCTTAGTGTCCCAGATTTTCCCAAGGATATTATAAGGATTGTGATAAGAAGAGTTCATGAGGAATTATTTTGGTTGGATTCAATCCATAAAATCACCAAGGAAGTGGTTAAGGCAGTAACAAGGTTACCTTCCATTGGTAGCAGGCCTGACAGGACAAAGAAGATCCCAAATGACAGAGTGATGAAACTAACTGGTGCAACTTTTGACAAAAGGTCTCTAAGGGTAAATGATGTGAAGGAAATCAATGTCAGATTTGTTAGTATGATTTTAGGCTACAAAGCTACACATGCAAATAGGTTGAACTTAGTTTCTAGCCTATGTATCAAACGTGCATATGACATGGTTAATGATAATGCTAGAATAGATATATATGTGAATGGCTCAAAGATGAATTGATAGAAAATATAAAGAAGATTAAAGGAGATAAGAAAGGAACCTTTAGATTTGGAAATTTACTTGTATGTTTAATGTTGTACATTACAAAACAAGTACCCAATATTGGTGCAAGAGATTTTAGTTTTGACATACCGATAGGAAAGCAATCATTGGATCTATTGAACAACATGGGAGATAACAGGGATAAAAACTTAAATGAATATTTTCAAGCACTAAAAGCTCAAATGAAGACCAGAATAAGACTATCACAGGCAATTGTAGATAAATATCAGAAGGAAATATGTTTTGTAATCAAGAAAGATGAAATCTGGATGGAGGCAGTTATCCTTAGAACTATTTGGGTAACTGAAATAGGCTATGAAGTAGATGACAACATCATAGAAAATTATGCAAAAGCCCTCCTTGAAGCACCAAAGGAACCCACTGAAGAAGCCTTTGGTAATGCTAAAACAATTGAGAGTGGAATTCAGTTAAAGAAAGGACTTAAGAAAGTTGAAGCAACAGTAAGGAAAGGAACCCAACAGGCAAAGGCAATTAAGGAAGATGTACTGAAACAAACTAGTATCAAGGAAAGTGAGTTGGAAGGACCTCAACCGGAAGCTCATCTTTCACCGGTTGGAACTTCCTCTGAGAGTGATATACTGGCAGTATTTAAAAGGGTAGAAAGGAATAGAAAACCCTCACCAACACCCTCACCTACACCCAAGAGAACCAGACAAAAACAATAGGTAGTGAGACCTCCAATAAAGAAGTTGACTCCTAAGAAGAAAAAGGTAAAGAAAGATATTGCTCCACTAGATAAACTTCATAGTGAAATAATAGAGGATGGTAAGTTGAAGAACATTAGCAAACTGTACAATACACTTTCTGATGATGTCAAAGAAAGCATTGGAAATAGTGTAATTTTACACTTGGATATTTATAAGAAATTTTTTATGGAAATTGTTGATGAGATACCCAACGAGTTGTATAGAAGACTAGAAGCCAGAAGGGTAGCCATTGTTGAGTTGGATAAGAAAATTAAGATTGAGAAACTACTTGTAGTTCATCCAGTTAACTCACTAGAAGAGATTGATCAATTAATTAGTAAAGCAAACCGGACTGTATTTTCAACCGCTCACTGGCATGTAGCACTGATGGCTGGCAGAGTAAAAGAAGTTTTTGAAGAAACAACAGATGGATGGGATATATTCTTTGTTGCAAAAGAGGAACAGGAAGAACTAAAAAGACCCAAGACTATTAAAGTATATCAAAAGGACAAGGATAAGGGGAAAGGTAAGGTAGGTGGTCTTCCAAGCCTTAAAATAACTAATAATGTACCCCCACCTCTTTCTGATACTCCACCAACACATACTACTGATAGTCAACTGGCCACAAAGAGTATGGAGACTCCACTAGAGGATACAAATCTTGAGTCTAAGATTTTGTATACCATGAATATAGATACTCAAGAAGTAAATGTTGTGGTTGATAGAGAGACCACTGAGGAAAGAAAGAAAGATGTGACTACTGAGTCATCGACTGCAGATGTTGAGGTTGAGATAAATGAATATGTAAATATAAAC
Organism: Cryptomeria japonica; assembly: GCF_030272615.1. Taxonomy (NCBI): domain Eukaryota; kingdom Viridiplantae; phylum Streptophyta; class Pinopsida; order Cupressales; family Cupressaceae; genus Cryptomeria; species Cryptomeria japonica. The sequence goes on from NC_081412.1 coordinate 672,084,486, forward strand.
ATAGAAAAACCTACTCAGACAAAGCAACCGACAAAGGATACCACTAGTAAACCATTAGAAGAACTGGTAGATAAAATTGAAAAAAAAATCAGGAGAACAGGCAATGGTCAGTGCAGAGGTACAAACTGAGAAAGTGGAAGTAAATACAAAGACTACATTGGAGAAACCGGCAGTTGAGAGCTCAGAGAAACCTACTATGAAATAGATGGAGAAACCCAAACAAAAATAGGTTGAGACATAGGCTGAGACCAAGACAGTCCCACTAGCACAAACTGAAAAACCTAAACCCTTACTAATTGAAATGCAGATACAGACTGCCCTACCAGAGGTTGAAACCAGCAAGGCTATCACCACAACCAACAACATGAGAATTGTTACCATTGGGCAGACATCATGCACTTCAATGACATTATTTCATCCTACAAATGTTACTGAGGTCTTACTGGACTCCATAAAGAAGATCACATAATGTAATGCCCAAGCCTATAAGGCTATTGATGACACAATTCCCATTCTTAAATTGATAGCACCCAAGTGCATTGTGGATAACAAAGATTCTTTAGGTCAACTAGACACATTGTCTAAACTCCTTACTGGCAACATTTTGACAGTTGAGAAAATAAATGAGGATACATTTAAAGAGAGAATGAATAAAGAAAAAGGAAAATTCTTTGAGAAATAGTGAAGAAGAATAAGGAGAAAACGGCAACCTTATTACCAGAACTAGGAGAGACAATTTTGGATTTAAAGAAACTGTATAGAGACACTTGTAAAACAAATATTTTGATAGAATACCTAGACAAAGAAATTAGCAAAACACAAGATGAGTTTGACAATATTGCTAATAGTTTGATAGGTACATCAAATTCATTTTTTGAGATAGAACAGAAAATTACAGATCTTGAAGAGAAAATAGAGAAGTTAGAGAAGGATAAAGAGAAAGTTAAGCATAAGGCAAAGAGATTAAAAAGAAAACTAGGTCCTAATCTAGGATACCTCATTTCTTTGAGAAAAGAAATTTCTGAGGCTCTGGTTCCCAGACTCAAGACACCGGAAGAGAAAATGCACATACTCACTGGTATAGTTCAGAGAATAGAAGCAGCATTAACAGATAGCAAAATATTCAGCGACAATTAAAATCTAGTACTGGCAGACATTTTTCAAATTGTAACCCACCGTTTACAAGGATATAGACAGGACCCACACTCCACTGACAGTGAATGGCAACTTTTGTCATTGATGTCAAAGGGGGAGTAGTGGAGATGAGAAAAATGGACCTCATGTGCTCAGGGGGAGAACTCAATTTTGAGCATACAGTTTTGGTAAAACAATTTTGGCAAACCATTTTTGGATATACATTTTTGGATTTTTCTCATCAGTGTTGCCATCAATGCCAAAGGGGGAGATTGTTGGAAAATGCACACTCTAATGAGAAATTATAAGTGATTGAAGGTATTGTCATTGATGGCAACCTTGCAATCATATGATACCGGTAGGCACCGGCACCAACAAACTCTACACCAGCATACAGAACACCGACACTGAAAAGGAAAAATACTGGCACCCTGGCTGACAGGAATTTTGTGTATTTATATTTTGTAATTAATTAAAAAATCTTTTGTAAGCTGACTTGGTGGATTGTAATATGACTCATATAAGTATGAGATCATTCTAGATCATTTAAGAAGCGAAGTATGAAAAGATAATAGCAGACCTAATATGCGAATTATTGGATAAGGGTTTATGTATGTAACAGAGCTTAAACTGGTATTGGATCTGGCATAGAAGATGCTAATTTGAAGTAGTACAAGACATTGGATTTGTATAATCCATTTTTGTAAGTCAGTGTGACTTCTTTTGTAATTGAGCAGTGAGCTTTAGGCACTTGGCCTTCCTGCATGTGCAGGCCCCTATTGTAAGCAGTAATATTCTCTTAGTCGCTAGTAAGTGAATATTGTGGATCACAAATCCCACCGTGGTTTTTCCCATACTGGGTTTCCTCATTGAAATATTGTGTTATGGTGTGTCTCTTATGTTGTGGTTGTTGTTATTATTTGCTACATTATTTCTAGTTTACTGGTACATAGTATTAATATTCTTTTCATGTTATAAGTTAAGTAAATTCTTTTACTAGTCAGATACTGATTCACCCCCTCCCTCCCCTCTTAGTATCTTTGGGAATCCTAACAAGGAGCTGACTTGAATAATTTCAATTTTCCATTGTATCATGAAAGGAAGGGCTTTGATAATAAAGGTTTCTCATAGAGTATTAGTTTGATGTTGCACCTTCCAATCCCACACTTGGAGGACTTTTCAGAAGATTGAGGTGATGAACTTGAAGTGTTCAAAAGAGCAAATATGAGAATGGCTCTGGAATAGGTAGTTTCACTACAGGTGAAACTTGATATAAGTGGGATCGAAGAGGATTATCTAGAGCTTTTTGAACCTAGATATCCAGACAAAGTTGAACCCGAAACATCCTGCCTTAATTGGGATGTGGAAGAAGAGGATGATATATAGCTTAGAACAAAGAGAGTCTTGGAAAGAACCCCAGATTGGGTTAATAAGAAAAGAGCAATGAAATTAGGCATCAAGATTGATCCTGCAAGAGATAATATGGTTTCTCTACATTCCCCCAAAAAATTTCTAACCCCACTTCAATGCCTGTTCATGCAGGTAAAAATAAGAAGTCATCTCACACCAAGCACGAGCCTAATCCTGCTTTGAACTTTCCTGCCCCTTGATATACAAGGTCACGGAGTGTTGCACAAAGGAAAATGGACCATGTCAAAGATACAGAGGTAAAAGACAAGATCCTTGATACTTACATTTTTGAGGTCAAGGACCTTGATAGTGATATTGTCAACACTATGGATTCTCATGCAATCACTGTAGCCATGACACCCCCACCTAAAGTAACCGGAGGAATAGATAGTTCAAGTACAACTCCCAAATGGTTAACTACTTCAGTAAGCAAGAAATAGAGCTTCATCCCAATGTCCATCCCAATTCAACACATGGTGGTCAAATACATGGAGAAGGGTCCCAAACAGAAGAAGTTCAAAACAACTACTAGATTGGATGCTGATGAAAAGATCGGGAGGTGGGTTGCTGAAATTGCTTCCTATAAGCCCAAAGATGAGAACAAGGAAATGAATGTAGAAGATTTTGAGGTTACCAAAGTGGATCTCGGGAACATGAGCAGAGACTCTGACAACCACCTTTTCAAAGTGATGGCTAAGAAGATGCTCACCAAGTCAGAAAAAGATGAACAAGAGAAAAGAGAACTAAAATGACATAGCAAGATCCTAACTCAATTCATTGATAGCATAGGCTATTTTGGAGCACTTCCCATATCCCATGCTTCATAAAATTGACCCTACTTCACCAGAGAACAAGAAACTAATGAATCAAGTTCAGCGATCCAAGAGCATCGTAGGGGTCGTAGAGAAATGGATTGAAGGAGTAATTAGAGATGGCAAAAAATATATTACAAACTCCAGGAAGCTATGCGATGAAATGCAAAACCTCACTGCATATATTTAGAATCAGATTGTGCCATGGGAAAAGGAAGAGCATAAATGGGAAAATGTATTACCCATGCTCACCAAGATAGAAGAATATGGAGCCACAAGGTTTTTAGCAGAAAATTCAATTAAATTGGTAACTGATGAGTGCCAGCTCTTTGTATTGAAGAAAACTATAGCGTGGCGGGTAATTAAATTCAAGTCTCTGATTTCTGATGCCAGGGCCTCTATTTATGAGCTTCAAGAACTTTAGTGTAGCTTGGTCAATGACAGTAAAGTGGTTAACCTAGACCATGATTGGCAATTGGCACTTTGTGGGCTGAACACACAAGACGCAGTAAAGGCATTTAGGCTGCACATGGAGAAAGTTAAGGCCAAAGGCAAATTTACTCCCAAAGATATAACACAAATCGCCTAAATTGAGTCCATGATGTTCATTAGTAACGATCAGTTACCTAAGCATGCTGAGAAAATGGTGAAGCAAAAGTGGGACAAGGAAGCTACAAAAGAAAAGATCAATACCATGAAAAATCTGAGTCAATCTATAATCCAGTAGCTTGCAACCACCCACGATGCCCAAAAAATGGAGGAGAGGATGACGATGGAGAAGAGGCATAACATGATGATAATGCTTTGTTTTTATTTTATATGCTTTTCATAACCTTGCAATGACTTCGGGACATCTATCCCCAAAATACTCTGTTGGTTTTTATAATTGTTTCAGAGGAGGTCAAGTTTTAAGGGAGACCTCCTTTGTTCTTTAAGAGACTACGATAAATTAGATTAAGATAAATAGAGAAGGGGTTAGAATGATATACTTAGATTTTTAGAAGTTTTGGTTTTGTCTAAAGGAAGTGATCAGTTTTTCAGAATTTGAAATTGGAAAGAACTTATGCGTGTATTGTTATGTCTTTGTTGCATGAAATACATATATAAAGATCATATGCATTTTGAGGGGGAAAAGCTTTGAGTTTTGAATCCATGGAGTATTATTTCTTTGCAAATATTAATCTAATCAAAATGATTGTGATTACCTTTCTGATGGTGGATGTTGTCATTAATCTGGGGCTCCTTTCTATGTGGTTTTAAAAGGATATATGTTTGAAAAGAGACTTTATTTCTCTTGCTTATTTTTATGAAGTGTTGAATCAGTGTTATTGAACTTTGTTTATATTAGCTCTAATTTTCATGGTGAAGCATCTTGAAGAATAATTTTTCTAAAATATTTGTAAACTATTAGCCTATCATCTAAGAATGAAGTAGGTGGCCTTACGTGCTTTCAAGTTAAAAGCATATTAGTTTTATTTAATTATATTATTCCCTGAATAACTAATGGAGGGAGCTGTACCTATCTAAAATTCAGAGGGAAGTGATGTACATCACACTTACCCAACTGTTTAGTTGAACTTTTGTCTTTCAAAAAGGGTAACAGAGCTTCAAATCAATTCAATTAAAAGAAGGACAAAATCTGTTTAGTAACACATATTCAATTAAAGCATGCTCTATGGGCTTATTGTGCCAATATCCACACACCAATAGGTGCCACACCTTTCTCTCTTTTTTATGGATCAGAAGCAATATTGCCAATAGAAATAGAGATACCTTCTTTATGAGTCTCATTAAAAGGTCTCATCTCAGGTGAAGAACAATGAGTATCTAGATTACAAGAGTTGGAACTGATCCATGAATGGAGACAGAATGCCTTTGATCATTTAAAGGTATATCAACAAAGAATGTGCCAGAGTTATAATCATAAGGTCAAACCACAAGTCTTTCAAGTTAGAGAACTAGTCCTAAAGGAAAATCCATGCAACCAGGCAGATCGAGAAAAAGAAAGGAAAGTTTGAACCAAACTGGTTAGGTCCATTTGTGATCACAAAACTATTTGGATCAAGATCATATCAGCTATCAACATAGGACAGAGATCAGCTTGAGGAACCTAATAATAGCATTCATCTGAAGAAGTTTTATGTCTAAAAAATCAAAAAAATCAAAAACAGTGAAAAAGCAGAAAATACAAACAAAAAAAACAATATGAGAAAAAGTGCAATAAAAATAGACAGTTAAAACTTGGCAAACAGACGCTATCTATCCGCTAGCTAGTCCATCTATTAGTTCATGCATCTTTCTGCTTGCATTCATTCACTCTCTATTAGCGTTAACCATCATAAAGCCTTTGTACATATGCAGACATCCCAAGTGGCTTCTTGCCATGGTTTGGATAATTGGATATATCATAACGAATTTGTTTCTAGGCTTGGGGCAAAATCCTACACCTATCTGGGGGAAACCTCTTGATCATTTTGAGGTTAATCAAACAAGTATAATAATAGTTAGACAACTCTTATCAAGTGAAAACTGAGACATATCCAACGTTGAATGCAAGATCAAACTATCACAAAGTCAGTCTAAGCACAATCACACACTTTTTCAGTGGATAATAATTTTAACATGATTGTTCAACTCTTCTATATTGATTTTTGCTATCATGATTTCTAAGTGACTGTAGGATGTCTTTGACTAGAGGAACAAGGAAGGAACATGATAGTTTTCTTGTCTGTTGTTTGAAAATTAATCATTAATAAATGCAAATTTGTCTCGGGACATGATCATCGGAGTATCATTGAAGACATTTATGATTTGTGTATTGAAATGATTGATGTATACACCTAAAAATGGTTTGAAGATAATTAATTGAATAAGCAATTATTTAATTAATCTCTCTCCTCAATTTAATTGAATTCATCAACAATTTGATTAAATCCTCCCTTTTTATCTACTTATTGATAAATCTAAGGATTTATTTAATAGGTTCATTTCAATAGTCCTCTTTGATTAATTAATTCAAATTAATTAATTCTCCCTCCCCAATTTAATTGAATTCATCAACAATTATGAGTTGTTGAAATTAATTAACCTTTCCTTATTATTTGAATTTTTAAATTCAATTCTCCTGCTTTTTTACCACCTAACCTAACCCATTCCATCTAACCCCCATGTCCCCTTTGCTTGAACACTTTTCCCTCTCATGAGCAAAGCTTTGTGACACTAGTCACTAAGTGTTCCCTTTCATCCAACCTCTTCTAGAAGCATCTTGACACTTGTCACCATAGAGATGACAAATGTTCCCTTTAATCCAACCTCTTTGCCAACCTCCTCCAATTTCACCATTGATATCTTCAGACTCAATCTTGACCATTGATTCCTTCCACCTCACCCCTAGCCTTGGAAATCTTATAAATAGACCCCTTTTCATAGCACAAAGGATCACGATCACAATCCATATCCATCCATTGATCCCATCTCATTTGCATTTCAGGCATTGTTACTATAGGCATATGCAATATTAGTTTATCATTTGATCATTGTCATCATAGCTTAATTGCATCATTTTAGCTTATTTTCTAGCATAATCATGGAATCATGTAGTTTAATCATTATCATTTCTATCTTAAATGCTTCATTTGTCATTTAAATCCTCCATCTAGGTGTAGTCAAGTCACTGGAATTTTCCTAACCAGATTTGAGAGAAAAATTCATACTCGCATTTACTAGGAGGTGATAGATCGCTTAGCTATGGTTTTATCTTTCTTTTCTTTAAATTCATTAACCATTCTTGTAATGATATATTGAATGTTTTGTGTTGCAGCTACAGGCATACACTTCATAGGTACAACATTTTGGCACCCACTATGGGCCCAGAATTATCAATTTTGGCCTCTCAAGCTTCATCAACATTCATCTTTGTCAAGTCTGAATCAAAATGTCATACAAGTCCCTTTTTGGCCTAGTACGACATACTTTGTGAGCTGGAGTGACAAGAGATCCTAACTCGTACAATCTTCTTTGTGATCCGGTATGACAATCCATCCTGACTCATACAAGCTTCTAAATTGTCATTTGAGCTTGTTTCTTCTTTCACACGAGATCTAAAGTTTTGTCGTACGAGCTAATAAAGTGTCTCATATGACACTCTACCTCTGTGTTTTTAAAATTGACTACATTTTTAGGGTTTCATGCTTTTAATTGATTACTACTAATGCTAACCCTGGTCTGTTTGTGAGATTTTTAGCAGCCTAACTGGTTTTTGCAGGACAATTTGTTGAAGATTATGCTTGTCAAAGAATCATTGCATAAAAACACATCATGAGTACTAATGGATCTATTTTGCAGGTTGCCTAAAAAGAATTCAACTAAACTCTATGTCTTCTTTAATCTTTCTAGGAACACTTGATTTTGCTAAAGGAATGAACAATAATGTATTTTGTGTTTTTGATGATAGGCGAGTATGCTCTCACCTTTCTTAGGTGATCAGAAAGCTAGACTCATCATTTGCTTTCATTAGTGCATATCTTTAGTAGGCCTACCCTCCCGAGGAGCTAATAACTCTTAAAGCCATTACAACCTGTGAAAGGGGAACGACCTAAGTGGGAACATCTAACACCAAGTAATCCAACCCACTATAAAATAAATGTGATTTGATGAAAATCAAGTCAACGTCAGTGCTCGGGAATAGCTCTCCTCCATATATTTGGGTAGATCAAACCTTGGTTTTCAAGGCTACGAGACCTCTTAATTAAGTATTATACCCCGACGCATCGAATGGATCCCTTACTAGTTCTGGTTAAATTAGAAGCTACCTGATTCACCTCCAAAAGGGTTATAATCTTTGTGCAAGAGAGATAGTAACTCTCCCAAGACACTTGCCATATCATGCCCCCATTTGCATTTGGAGTCAGAGAATACGGCATTGAGAATCCATTGTGTGAGACTCAGTGGCTATATTCCGATTAGCTATTGGTTGTGTACCTAAGTTTGCAAGCAAAGGTTTTCTCTCCTCAGCCAATTTCCTTGGGGTTTAGCATGCTTGGAGACACTTATCACATCATGTTTTTTTTGTGTATTCATCCCTAAATTGAAAAATTAGACATCTAAAACTAGAAAACATAAGCAAAACATCTAATCCAAATTCAACAAAACAAACATATTTTTCATTGTCTTGTTCTTTGTTGTACAAGTTAGGTGATTTTTCATACAAGGAATCTATTTTATTGTATGGTTCATAAAGTTTTGTCATACAAGTCTCTACTTTTTCAAAGGAAATTTTTGATTTATCATTTGGTCTTGTATCTTTTGTCGTTTGGGGCTGTGTATTATGTCATACGAGTCTTTGTAGTTGTTAGTCTAGAACTATTTCTTTGCATGACTTTTTCAGGTCTGTCATTTCTGCTTGGTCAAATTGCAGTAATCATAAACATATGTTATCTATCATTCAGTGCTTAAATTGTCTTCTTTATTTTCTTATTCAAGTTATCATTCGTCAAAATCAGACTCTAGAAGATAAACACCTTAAGATTTTCAAGTGCTCACCTTCAACAAGTTCAAGATCTAAACATCTCAAAGTGCATTATCACCCTCTTTGATAAACTGATCACTCAAACATAGTTTCTCATCAGGATCTATCATCCTCTATCATGAAACTGAAATTTTTGGGTAGGATAATCTTGTCCCACATCGTAGGATATATCATTCCTACTAGACTTGGTTTTATCAAATCATCATCATTGCACTCCAAAACCGAAGATCGAAAAACTTGCAAACTTTTAAACACTTGAATCATCTTTTCATGTCATATCATCCTATCGTATTTACCTTGATGATTGATCACTTACCAAAACAACTCTTGGATAATCAAATTCTAGCACAATATCTAACACACGTGTATGCTCGTTCTAACTAGAGCTAAAGACGAAAGATCGTAGAGACTGAAATCAAAACATTGGAAATAATTATAATCATGGAACATGAAGATGAAATACAAGTTGAAGGAGAAATAACAGAACAAAATATCAGAGACATCAAAAAAGATCCTCAATTTGATAAATTTATGTAGAAATTATTGGAGGAAGAAAAAGAAAAATATTTCCTAATGTTAGCCAAATCTGGTGCTAAACTCCCCCAAAATTTTGATGTAAACAAATTGACACAAAAGAAAAGTGATCCTCTTCCTAATAACGAACAATATGAGGATATCTTTGGTCTCAAAATAAATGACATGCCAATTCCTAGTAACATAAGAACCAATGAAGAAACTTACATTACCAAAAGAGATGAAGTAGAAATTCTAAATATTATTCAATTCAATGAAGATACAAGGACCAGAGATGATACAAGAAGAGATCAAGATCCTCCTAGGAAAGAACAAATCATGTTGATAATCTTATCACAACTCTCACGCAACAAATACAAGCACTACAAACACAAATTCAAGATATGCAAAGAGGAAATGTTAGAAGATACTCACTACAAGAAATCTATCCTTATCCCTTCGACAGAAATCTAAACATGATACCATTTCCTATAGGTTTTGAAACTCCTAGATATGAAAAAATATGATGGAAGCATTGACCCTCAAGATCATATAGGAGAATTTTGTACAATGAGTATGGAATTTTCACATGAGGATACCTACTTAATGAGACTATTTTCGAAAAGCTTAATTGGACTAGCTATGGAATGGTTCTCAGAACTTCCACTTGGAATCAGATCATTTTAAGAATTGGTGGATAAGTTTCTTTCATAATACTCTTACAACATACAACATGAAATTGTTTGAGTTGAGAAACACAACACCACGGGAGCCTAAAGATCTTTTGCAAGCTAAAACAATCTGTCACAAGGAGAAGCAATGAAGCAAAACAATCTGCAGAACAAAACATAGGAAAATATGCTCAAAAGAGGAGAGCTCAATATTCACCAAAATGTGTAATGACATAATAATCCTTCTTGTTACAATGAAAAGAAGGAACTCAACCTTTAATAGGTCAAGAAACCCTAAAAGTGAAAACCTAGGTTTGCACATAATAATTAATAAAAGAATTAATTATTATGCACCTAAAGTTAGCTTAAGTGTAAAAGAGATAAAGGGAACTCAAATAGTTAAACAAATATTGTTTAATTAATCAAGTAAATACCTGAATACTCTAACACCCACCTTAAGCTAGACTTAGGGTGAAGCTAAAACCTAGAACAAGTACTGAAAGTAGGAAAAATGGGTCCCGACAACATGGCCTGATTAGGTACCCAAATACAATCAAATTTCAATGAAACAGAGAAATAGAGAAAACCACGTGGGAAAAAACTCTACTCCAAAAAGAGATAGAAAAGAACACCACTGAAGCATGAAATAGATGCAAACACTATCGAAGGGAAGCTACTGATCTGAAGAACCTCCACTAAAATAGAACATGACCAGGTAGAGAAGACTGTAATCTGTATGAGTTCCCTCAAATGACACTACTCGAGTCAGAAGGCAAACAAGGCAAACAACTGAAATCAAAGATACAAATGGCATGTGAAACCAAAGCCTGAAGAGCTGATCAATCGAACCACGGAAGCATTAGAACCAACAAGACAAACCTCCCCATAATGTTGAAGAGGGAGAGGGATAGGAACACTGAAAAGAATAGCCAAGAAGAACGGCATGACAAAGAACTGGGAACATCAAAGGTGCTGATAAACGTACATGGTGTCATGGAAGGAACACTCACTAGACAAAAGAAGATGGCAAACAATAGGCAAACATCAACCCCCTCATGGCACTTTATAAGTAGTTCATGTACAATAAGGCACAAGATGTGCAAGATCCCAAGTAAACAATGCATAATGGCACTTTATCTCAGTGTGTTTGCATAAATACAATGCTACAATGATAATAAAACTGGAAATAGAAAGAACAGCAAAAACTGAGACATCCTACTCAGAGAAGAGTTCCCAGGACCTAAAACAACCAAGATATCCACCAGAGTGCTAAAAAGCAAAAAATTGAATAAAATATGCATGGAGCAGAATCTGGAAATAAAACTCATATGACTGGAAAGTACACAACACACGCTTTCCAAAAATATAAATTTTTTGAAAAATGGAGTTTGGATGCTCATTCTACATCTCCTGGAGTGCAAAAAGGAGACCCCACTTTGACTGAAAAAAAAACATAGTCAAATAGAAAAATTGGAAAAAATTACCAACATCATGAGGTCCGTCTCAGAACCATCTTTCCAATGTCTATTTGTTTTATTTGTTTTCAAAAAAATGACTCTGTATGCCCAAGATATGACCAAAAAACCAAACCCCCCTTCAAAACAAGAGGAAGGGGTAGTCTGGTGGTTGTTCGAGTGGAGGAGGCCATTGAGTAGCACTCCAGTGGCGGGCTAGTAGCACCCTGGCGGCACTCTGGTGGTGGAGCGATCGTCAGGTGGTGCAAAGGCAGCACGGTAGGCGGAGCAGTGGCGGCGCAACGGTCGGGAGGCGGAGTGGGGTTGGGCGGAGGAGTTGGGCCAGGTGAAGATGAGCACTAGCGGCATGGCCCTGCGGGCTGGGCGCTGCAAGTTGGGGTAGCGCGGTGGAGTGGAGTAGGTTGGGGCAACGTGGCACAGCGGAGCAGGCTGAGCAGAAGTCGGTAGGGCTGGGAGGCGGGAGCGCTAGCAGGGGCCACAAGGAGATGGCGGGCACAGGGCAGGTGGTGTAGGGGTCCTGGCACTATAGAGGTGAGTGGCACAGGTGGGTGAGTGGCGAGCTATGGGAAAAGGGCCAGGAAGGCAGGGTTGCGACAGGAAGCGGCAGTTGGGCAGGTAGGGCGAAGCCGGCGGGGGTCGGGCCGAAGGGCCGGTGGGGGCCAGAAGACGAGGTTGATGAGGGGCTAGGGGTCGGGGCCGGCAGGGAGCCAGATTGACAAGTTCGATCGTCGTACGATGGCCGAACTATCAACATTGGTACCCTATGGTACCCTACGGAAAAGCGCAACCCCAAATTGCAAAAAAAAAAATTTTTGTAACCCTTCCTTTTTTATGCCTTTTTTTTATTTTTGATTTTTTTTGAAGATTTTTTTGAAAAAATCAAAATCCATCCTGCATGCTATAAAAAGGCAAAAAAAAAAAAAAAGAAATTTTTTTCTCGAACTACGTGCTAGGGTTGTGCGGCCTGGATCTAGAGAAAAAATACTCGTAGAGGCTCAGGAACCAAAACAGGTCAAATTTTATATGACCATAGGGGTTTTTGGGCCTTTTGAGCATGATGGTGAGGTTCGTTTAGGCTCAAAGTGCTAAAAAAAATCCTATCCCTAGGTGCATAAAAAAAACTTATTGAAACCCTAGATTTGCTTCCAATGCAAAAATTCTCAAAACAAGAACAGGCAGCTGTAGATCTGAAGCTTTGATACCATGTTGATGTTGAGAAACACAACACCACAGGAGCCTAAAGATCTTTTGCAAGCTAAAACAATCTATCACAAGGAGAAGCAATGAAGCAAAACAATCTACAGAACAAAACACAGGAAAATATGCTCAAAAGAGGAGAGCTCAATACTCACCAAAATATGTAATGACATAATAATCCTTCTTGTTACAATGAAAAGAAGGAACTCAACCTTTAATAGGTCAAGAAACCCTAAAAGGGAAAACCTAGGTTTGCACATAATAATTAATAAAAGAATTAATTATTATGCACCTAAAGTTAACTTAAGTGTAAAAGAGATAGAGGGAACTTAAATAATTAAACAAATATTATTTAACTAATTAAGTAAATGCCCAAATACTCTAATAGAAATAACAATGCTAGACCTATGTAACGCCAAACAAAAGAGTGGAGAACCTTTCCTGACCATTTTACAATGATGGAGATAGTTAGCTTCGCGGTATCCTCGTACAATGCCAGAGTATAAAAAAATAGACATATTCATCGACAACTTAAATGATCAAATGAGTTATTACTTAAAAATGCAAGGAAATCAATTTTTTAGAAAAATGATTGATAATGGAATTAGAATGGAGGAAGCCATGATAAAGAAAGGTGAATTGAAAATGTACAAAGAAGGAGTCCATCCTCCTAACAACAACAATAACAACAATCACAATGATAAGCCAAAGTTTGGGAATAGAAATCAAAATGTAGTCAACGATGGAATAGTAGTCAACGATGTGAAACCAAAGCAACCGGTTTTTAATTTATCTACTCACTCAGTAGCACCTCAACAAAACAACAATCACCAAAGAGCAACTATCAAAAATTTCTTTTGAAGACAATTTACAAACATTGGTGAACCCCTGGGGTCAGCATTAAAGACACTTATCACAAACAAATTGATCACTTTTCCAGAAGAAAGGATATCAAACCTCAAATAAAACCACCTTGGTGGAATGATAATCAGTATTATGACTTCCATCAAAACAAAGGACATCACACAGATAATTGTCAAAAGTTGAAACATGTCAGACAAGCTTTGATTGATAATGGAGTAATAACTATGGATGGACATACAACAAATGAATCTCATACAGCTTTTAAGACTCTGCTTCCAAACTATGAGAAAGGTGAATCATCAAAAATGAATAATGGTAAGGGTAAAGCGAAGGTAAACTATGCTCATACATATGACAATGTGGTAAATGTGATTGTAGTTAAACAAAAACAAAATCAAGAACATGTTCATGCTATCACAAGAAGCAAAACCAAAGTTGTTTTGTCGGGTCCTACAACAAACGCATCATCCATTGCAAAACAATACAATCTAGTGGAGCAATTGTAGAAAACACCCACACAAATATCCATCTTAGAAATTTTAAAGCTTTCACCTGCAAACAAAGAAATTCTAGAAAGAGCATTAATTGATACAACAATATCCACATATCTTGATATCGATCAATTCCAAACCATGGTGGGACACCTTACAACCCCTCACTCCTTATCATTCACTAAAGAAGATGACATGTCCTTGCAACATCCCCATAATGTTCCTTTGCATATCGAAGTCATCATTCACAAAATGCTCGTTAAACGTTCTCTAATAGACGGTGGAGCTGGCCTAAATGTTTATTCATTGAGTCTTGTTCGTGCCTTAGGATATTCAGAAGATGCAGTTGATGTCCGAAAAAGGATCACCATAAAATCCTATGAAGAAGAAGAACATTCCTCCAAGGGAATTGTGATACTACCCATCAGAGTGGGACCTTTGCAGAAAGACACAGCATGCCAAGTTCTAGACTTGGACTTATCATATAATGTACTCCTAGGGAGACCATGGATACATGACTTGCAAGTTGTTGCATCAACATATCATCAATGTGTCAAATTTCCCTATAATGGACAAGAAATCACAATCTTTGTAGATTCAAATCCATTTCAATATTGCAACAATCTAAAAATGGCTCAAGAAGTCATTGTTCCTCATAATAGGGAGGCAACATATTCAAGCACACAATACAAGGAACAATCATTTGCCTCTATTTTATCAAGTATGGAAAAAAAATGTAGATAAGAGATCGAGGGAATGAAGAATATTCAATATCACAATTACCACTCTCTCCTAAATCCTTTGTAAAACCATCAAACTCTAAACAACAACCAATTGTGAAACATCTTCTGATATTTGATGGAGCATTAATTAGTGCTGGAACCTTATCAGAGGAAATAGAAGACAAAGATGTGCTACACTGGCTATATAAAGATGAAGAAGTTCAACAAAAGGTCAATAATGTCCGAATACCTACAGAAAAATATGGAAAAGGATTCAACATTCTTCAAAGAATGGAATACACCGGAACAGGTCCTATAGGAAAAATAAAAGAAGGTATCTTAGAACCTATTCAGCCTCATACTCAGTAGACTACAGACAAAACAGGCTTAGGGTATGGACAAGTCACTCTACCAGAAGACACATATTTTAGTCAACAATAAGAGGAATATGAAAACGGACAAGAACTACTAGCAATTGAAAGGGAAAAAAAATCAATTAAGCGACAAGCACAAGCAAACATGAAATGGAAAAAGAAGCAATCCTCAAATCAACAAGAAAAACAAACTAAAAGCATCTCTCAAGCAGCATTAAATATCAATCAAAACAAAAATGAACCTAATATTAATCAAGAAGAGCTCATAGCAAGATTGGTAGAACTCAATCTTAGTCCTAAAGAGGTTGAATATGAAAGAAGAAAAAATATAGCCAGAAAAGCAGAAGAAATACTATATGACCAAATCTGTAGATTGCAGGCTGTAAGTGATACAAATTCTAATGAATGGGAATGGGATTCATATCACTCTAAAGAATCAACTGAAGAAAATTACTTTGAAGAAGATATAGAAGTCGGTGTAGTTCACACATATGCAGGACAAACATCAGGAACTAGTTCACTTGAATTAGAATCATATTCGGCTAACTTGGACTTAACTGAGGACGATCAAGAACTCCTTGTACAAGGTCATTCTAATGAGAGTACCATTTTAGACATCGACATACATATTAAAAACTTTGATACATCTATCATGACCCTTGATATCCTCGAAACATCCCAACCTGAAGATCCCTTACCTCTACTATACCCTGATCTTATTGATTGGGAAAATGAAGGACATACTGCCATTGATACATTTCCAAATTGCCATGTCATATCTGTATATCTTAATGCAATCGAACCCATAACAACTTTCACCAGGAATTTCAGCAACGCATCTTTTGATCAAGTGGGTCCCAAATCTCCTAGTCACAAAAGTGAAAATAAAGAAAACAATATCAGGTCTAATGTTGAAAACCATTTCTTGGCAACATTAGATCAGGGAAAAGTAAAAAAAAAGGATGCATCTAATGGTGAAAACCTCCTTGAGGCGCCAGAAGATGGGAGATTTGACACTTTACCTGAGCACTATCAAGAAAGTTCATCCATTTTGATCAAACCAATAGAGGTAGTTCTTATTGGCACAATAGAGAAAACAAAGATTCTTCATCCAACAACTTCTTTGTCTGAGCAAGAAATGCAACAATATGTGGAATTCTTCAAACGATGACAAATCAATTTTGCCTAGTCCTATGCTAACATACCAGGGTTAGATCCAAAGCTTAGTATGCATCACTTAAATGTTAGTCCAAGAGCCAAACCAGCTAAACAGAAGTTACGGAAGATGCATCCTCATATTTCTCTTCTAGTCAAGGCAGAACTAAAAAAATTATTGGATGTAGGATTCATCAGACTGGTAGCTTATCCTTAATGGGTATCGAACATCATTCCTGTTTCAAAACTAGATAAAAGCATCAAAATATGCATAGACTTCATAGATCTTGATAACACATGTCCAAAGGATGACTTTCCTTTGCCTAACATCGACATCATTGTAGATTTAACTACTAGACACTCCATGTTTTCGCTAATGGATGGTTTCTCCAAATACAATCAGATCAAAATAGCACCTGAAGATCAAGAAAAGACAACTTTCACATGTCCAGGGGGTACTTTCTATTGGAACGTCATGCCTTTTGGACTAAAGAACATCGGTGCTACATATCAAAGAGCTATGACAACTATATTTCATGACGTGATGCATACATTCATGGAAGACTATATGTATAACATCTTGGCTAAATCATACAACAGAGAAGAACATATAGGGATAGTACAAAAGATCTTTGATAGGTTAGAACAATACAAGCTACGGCTAAACCCTAAGAAATGTGCTTTTGGTGTAACTTCAGGAAAGCTATTGGGATACATTGTTTTAGCTAGAGGTATCAAAGTAGATCCAACTAAGGTTAAAGAAATCATGGAAATGGCATCTCCCAAGAATATCAGTCAACTCAAATCACTACAAGGAAGACTCCAGTCAATCAGAAGATTTGTGGCTCAACTAGTAGATAAATGTCAACCATTTACACATCTATTACACAAACATGGTAATTTCAAATGGGACCATCAATGTGAAGATGCATTCAACAAGATCAAGGAATATCTCATACAACCACCTGTCCTAATGTCACCGATTCCAGGAAAACCATTAATACTCTATGTATCAACTACTGAAGCATCATTAGGAGTTTTGCTTGCACAACAAGACAATGAAGGAAAAGAACAGGCCATCTACTACATCAGCAGAATGCTAGTGGGATACGAGATCAACTATTCACCAACGGAAAAAGCATGCTTGGTAGTAGTTTTTGCTTCTCAAAAATTACAACACTATCTACTATCTCACTGCATCAAGTTAATAGCTAAAATCGATCCTCTGAAGTATTTGCTTAGCAAGGCCACATTGACAAGAAGACTAGCAAAATGGATCATGATTCTAAGCGAGTTTGATATTGAGTATGTTGATAGAAAATCTATCAAAGGACAAGTCATTACAAACCAACTAGCAAAGACACCACTTCAAGATGATCATCCTTTACGGATTGAGTTTCTCGATGTTGATATCCTAACAGTCACCACAGAAACATGGCAATCATACTTTGATGGTTCATATACACAACATGGATCAGGAGCAGGTATTCTATTTATCACACCACAAGGTCATACAATCCCAAAAGCATACAAATTAAGCTTTCCATGCACCAACAATACAATAGAATATGAAGCTTTGGTAACAAGTATCAAAAAGGCTATATAATGGAACATTACACAACTACAAGTCTTTGGAGACTCTCAGCTCATCATCAATCAAATTAATAATGATTATAAAACAAAGGATGAAAACTTGATGCCTTATAGAAAGATGGTTGATGATATCAAGAAGTACTTTGTAGAAATAACTTTTCAGCAGATTCCAAGAAATGACAACAAAGCAGCAGATACCATGGCTACACTTGCTTCTCTCCTTCAAACAAAGGAAAATCAACAGCGTTATGAGTTCCTGGTGGAAGAATTGTTTTACCCTACTCATAACTATCTAGATTCCCAAACTATATGTCACCTTGTTGGACATGATTCCTCCCGCTACAGCCAAACTTATGCATACCTGAAAGTTAACACCCTGCCTCCTGATTTATCAAGGAACCAAAAGAGAAACTTTATTCACCAATCCTCCCATTTTACTCTCGTCATAGATACCCTATTCAAATAAGGTCTAGACGGTACTCTCTTAATATGTCTCGAACAAGAAGAATCTGAGAAGGCCTTACATGAAGTCCATAACAGTATTTGTGGCACTCATTCAAGTGGTCTTACCCTTTCGAAAAAACTCATATGCTTGGGCTATTATTGGTTGACTATGGAACAAGATTCTTTTTAGATAGCTAGAACATGCAAACAATGTCAGATCCATGGGAATTTGATTCATGCACCAGCACAAGAACTTCATGCTTTAGCAACATCTCGGCCTTTTTGTCAATGGGGTCTTGATCTAGTAGGAAAGATAAATCCTTCTTCATCTAATGGTCACAAATTCATCCTTGTAGCTACAAAATATTTTACAAAATGGATTGAGGTCATACCTCTCACAAACATCACAAGAAAAAAAATTGTTGCATTTATCTTGAATTACATCATCTGTCGCTATGGAATACCAATGACCATTATCACCGATAATGGGCGACCATTTAAAAATCAGGATGTACAAGAGCTATGTGAGAAGTTCAAGATCCAGCACAGATTATCTAGACCTTATTATCCACAAGGGAATGGGCAAGCAGAAGCATCTAACAAAACTATTCTGAAAATCCTCAAAAAGATAGTGAATGATGTTGGAAGAGATTGGCGTATTCAATTGAATCCAGCTCTATGGGCCTACCACACCAGTATCCACACACCAACAAGTGCCACACCTCTCTCTTGTATATGGATCACAAGCAATATTTCCAATAGAAGTAGAGATACCTTCTCTACGAGTCTCATTAAAAGGTCTGATCCCAGATGAAGAACAACGAGTATCTAGACTACAAGAGTTAGAATTGATCCATGAACGAAGACAAAATGCCTTTGATCATTTAAAGGTATATCAGAAAAGAATGTGTCAGAGATATAATCATAAGGTTAAACCATGAGTTTTTCAAGTTGGAGAACTAGTGCTAAAGGAAAATCCATGCAACCAGGCAGATCAAGAAAAGAAAGGAAAGTTTGAACCAAACTGGTTAGGTCCATTTGTGGTCACAACAATATTTGGATCAGGATCATATCAGCTATCAACACAAGATGGAAATCAACTCGAGGAACCTATCAATAGCATGCATCTAAAAACATTTTATGTCTGAAAAAAGTAGAAAAATCAAAAACAGTGAAAAAGAAAAAAAATCAAAAAATCAAAAAATCAAAAATCAGAAAAAGTGCAATAAAAACAGATAGTGAAAACCTAGAAAATAGGTGCTATCTATCTACTAATCTTCCATCTATTAGTTCATGCATTTTTCCACTTGCATTTATTCATTTTCCATCAGCACTGATCATCATAAAGCCTTTGTACATATGCAGACATCCCTGGTGGCTTCTTGTCATGGTTTGGATCATTGGATATATCATAAAAACTTTGTTTCTAGGCTTGGGACAAAATCCTACAACTAGCTGGGGGCAAAATCTTGATCATTTTGAGCTTAATCAAATAGGGAGAACAACAACTAGACAACTCTTATCAAGTGAAAACTGAGACACATCCAACATTGAACACGAGATCAAACTATCAACTATCAAGCTATCACGAAGTCAATCTAAGTACAATCAGACACTTTTCAGTGGATAATATCTTTTGGATAATGATTTTAACATGATTGTTCAACTTTTCTATATTGCTTTTCACTATCATGATTTCTGAGTGACTCCAGGATATCTTTGACTAGAGGAACAAGGAAGGAACATGATATTTTTCTTGTCTGAACATTGTTTAAAAATTAATCATTAATATGTGCAAATTTGACTCGAGACATGATCAACAGAGTATCATTGAAGACATTTCTGATATGCATATTGAAATGATTAATACTGCCTGTTTTACACAAGCAGCACTCAGGTCATCTCGATTCAATTATACCTCGATTCTTGTGTTAACTTTCTATATCAAAATCTAGGAAAGAAGTGCTCAGGTCATCATGGTTCAATTATACCATTGATGTTTGCACTCACTTCCCACATTTCAAAATCTCAATGATGACAAAATGTAATAATCTAGTGACTGGTCTAGTCGTAGCATTTCATTTGCATTTAGCTTGCATTTCATTCTTACATGGGATATCACATGCTCCTTTTACCCAAGGATAAATATATCATAGGAATCATCAAAGTATCATCACAAGTGTACATGCAATCAGACTAATGACTCATATCTCTTTAGATGTTGTCAACCCAGCAAAAATCTTATGCTATCTCTCTCAACAGAATCAACATCAGCATATCCGAATCTTTTAGCAACTTGATATCAACAAATTGTTAGTTCTTTATCTAACCAACCTTATCAATTCAATCAATCAATCAAACCTAATCGATTCTATCATGTCTTATACAGGATGTATCCTTCTTGAAACTAGACATTTTGATCATGTCTTATACAAGATGTATCCTTCCTCAAACCGGACATTTTGATCATCTTTGTCTTTTACAGGAGGTGTCATTCTTGAAACCAGAATGAATCTCGATCTTATCAATCTAATCAATCAAGCTAAGAAAATAACTCACATTTTCATCAACCACAGTTGTAGAAATCAAATCATTTCTAATCGAGATGTCAATTTCACAAAGTCAAAAACACTCCAAAGATCAATTATCTCAATTGATCTCCCAAGGGGGCATCATCATACCGGAATTTAGCAATCAACAGTTGGGGCATCCTATCAAACCAATATCATCATCAAAATGAGATTATTCTTTGAATCAACGTGTCATCACACCTTGCTTCAAAGAGGGGAAAAATGTATACACCTAAAAATGGTTTGAAGATAATTAATTGAATAAGCAATTATTTAATTAATCTCCCTCCCCAATTTAATTTAACTCATCAACAATTTGATTAAATCCTCCCTTTTATTCTACTTATTGATAAATCTAAGGATTTATTTAATAGGTTCATTTCAATAGTCCTCTTTGATTAATTAATTCAAATTAATTAATTCTCCCTCCCCAATTTAATTGAATTCATCAACAATTATGAGTTGTTGAAATTAATTAGCCTTTCCTTATTATTTGAATTTTTAAATTCAATTCTCCTAACTTTTAACCACCTAACCTAACCATTCCTAAACCTAACCCATTCCATCTAACCCCCATGTCCCCTTTCCTTGAACACTTTGCCCTCTCATGAGAAAAGATTTTTGACACTTTTCACTAAGTGTTCCCTTTCATCCAACCTCTTCTAGAAGCCTCTTGACACTAGTCACCATAGAGATGACAAATGTTCCCCCTTAATCCAACCTCTTTGCCAACCTCCTCCAATTTCACCATTGATATCTTCAGACTTAATCTTGACCATTGATTCCTGCCACCTCACCCCTAGCCTTGGAAATCCTATAAATAGACCCCATTTTGGAGCACAAAGGATCCCAATCCCAATCCATATCCATCCATTGATCCCATCTCATTTGTATTTTAGGCATTGTTACTATAGGCATATGTAATATTAGTTTATCATTTGAGCATTGTCATCATAGCTTAATTGCATCATTTTAGCTTATTTTCTAGCATAATCATGGAATCGTGTAGTTTAATCATTATCATTTAAATCCTCCATCTAGGTGTAGTCATGTCACTAGAATTTGCCTAACCAAATCTGAGAGCGAAATTCCTACTCGCATTTACTAGGAGGTGATAGATTGCTTAGCTATGGTTTTATCTTTCTTTGTTTTAATTTCATTAACCATGCTTGTAATGATCTATTGAGTGTTTTGTGTTGCAACTATAGGCATACACTTCATAGGTAGGACAATTAATATTGTCCATTTTACACAAGCAACACTTAGGTCATCTCAGTTCAATTATACCTCGATGCTTGTGCTAACTTGCCATATAAAAATCCAGGAAAATAGTGCTCAGGTCATCATAGTTAAATTATACCATTGATCTTTGCAATCACTTCCCACATTTCAAAAGCTCAATGATGACAAAACACAATAATCCAGGGACTGGTCTGGTCGTAGCTTTGCATTTCATGTGCATTTAGCTTGTATTTCATTCTTGCAGGGGATCCCACATGCTCCTTTCATCCAAGGTTAAATCTATCACAAGAATCATCAAAGTATCATCACAAGTGTATACGCAATCAGAATAATGACTCATATCTCTCCATATATTGTCGACCTAGCAAAAATCTAATGCTATCTCTCTCAACAGAATCAACATTAGTATATCCAAATTTTTCTGCAACCTGATATCAATAAATTGTCAGTTCTTTATCTAATCAACCTTATCAATTCAATCAGCCAATAAAATCTAATATATCTTATCATGTCTTATATAGGATGTATCCTTCCTGAAACTGGATGTTCTGATCATGTCTTATACAAGATATATCATTCCTGAAACTAGACATTTTTTATCATCTTTGTCTTATACAGGAGGTGTCATTCCTGAAACCAGACCAATTCTAGATCTTATCAATCTAATCAATCAATATTTATCAATATTAACATTGAGAACCACACTATCATGATCAAAAAACTTGCATTTTCACCAAACACGGTTGCAGAATCACATCTTTTCTAATTGAGATATCAATTTCGCAAAAAGTCGCAAAACTCCAAAGATCAATTATCTTAATTGATCTCCCAAGGGGGCATCATCATACTATAATTTAGCAATCAAGATTTGGGGAATCCTATCAAATTGATATCATCACCAAAATGAGGTTATTCTTTGAATCAACACATCATCACACCTCACTTCAAAGAGGGGCAAAATGTATACTCCTAAAAATGGTCTGAAGATAATTAATTGAATAAGCAATTATTTAATTAATCTCCCTCCCCAATTTAATTGAATTCATTAGCAATTTGATTAAAGATCCCCTTTCATCTACTTATTAATAAATCTAAGGATTTATTTAATATGTTCATTTCAATAGTCCTCTTTGATTAATTAATTCAAATTAATTAATTCTTCCCCATCAAATTCATTTTTTCTAATCTCCTAATTAATTAAAACAAATCAATTATGAGTTGTTGAAATTAATTAGCCTTTTCCTATTATTTGAATGTTTAAATTCAATTCTCCTAATTTTTAACCACCTAACCTAACCATTCCTAAACCTAACCCATTTCATCTAACCACATGTCCCCTTTCCTTGAACACTTTTCCCTCTCATGAGCAAAGCTTTGTGACACTTGTCACTAAGTGTTCCCTTTCATCCAACCTCTTCTAGAAGCCTCTTTACACTTGTCACCATAGAGATGACAAATGTTCCCTTTAATCCAACCTCTTTACCAACCTCCTCCAATTTCACCATTGATATCTTCAAATCAATCTTGACCATTGATTCTTGCCACATCACCCCCTAGCCTTGGAAATCCTATTAATCGACCCCATTTTGGAGCACAAAGTGCCCATTCATCTCATTCACCCCTGATTGATCCCATCTCATTTGCATCTCATGCATTGTTACTATAGGCATATGCAATCTTAGTTTATCATTTTAGCATATTTTCTAGCATAATCATGGAATCATGTAGCTTAATCATTATCACTACTAGCTTAAATGCATCATTTATCATTTATATCCTCCATCTAGGTGTAGTCAAGTCACTAGAATTTTCCTAACCAGGTCTGAGAGAAAAATTCATACTCGCATTTACTAGGAGGCAATAGATCGCTTAGCTATGGTTTTATTTTTCTTTTCTTTAAAATCATTAACCATGCTTGTAATGATCTATTGAGTGTTTTGTGTTGCAGTTGTAGGTATACAGTTCACAAGCACATCAGTCTTAGTCTCAACCTTATCTTTAAATAGTTTGAACTTTTTAAAAGCCTCATATTTCTCCCTTAAAAACGTATCCCACATCATTCTAGAATAATCATCAATTATTAGCATAAAATATCTATCACCTTGAAAACTTTTGATTCTAGCAGGACCATATAAATAAGTATGAATAAGATCAAGAACATCATTAGATTTATCTTGTATACTCTTAAAAGAGGTTCTTACCTATTTTCCCATTTAAAATTCCGTACATACCATATTATAGGGCTTCACAATCTTAGGTATATCTCTAACTTCCTTAATTGAACTGATCTTTACAATGCAGTCAAAATTCACATGACATAGCCTCTTATGCCAAAGTCAACTCTCATCAATTTTTGCAGTCAAACATGCCTTCTCATCAGAATTCAAATGAAAGCTATTACCTTTTGTCTGTGTACTGGTAGCAATCTCCAATCTAGATCTATTAATAATGTTGAATTTTCCATCCTTGGATTGTAATTGAACCTATTCTACACCAACTATCTTACACTCAAAAGATTATTCTTTAAACCTTCAACATAAAAAACCTTATCAGTCTTGTGCTTACCATCTAATGATATCATTCCTTTTCCCTTTGTCATGCATGTTTTGTCATCTCCAAATCTAACCAGACTACCATCAAATTCTTGCAAATATAGAAACTTCCTTTTATCTCCAGTCATATGATGTGAAAATTCACTATCAATTGCACATTTATCTTTAACTTCAATTTTAGCAGCAAGGGCCTTTTCTTCAGATACTTTCCCTTCCAATACCAGATCATCTTCCTTGATAGACAGAAATACCCATTCCTTTCCATTACTGGAACCACGAGCAGATTCTTGTATCGGTTCATCATCATAATCAGTCACACCTTCCTAATCAGCAAAGTAACATGATTTGTCTATATTTCTCCTGTACTTATTCTTGTTTTGATATTCAGGGTTAGGCTTAAAAGATCTTCTAGCTCTTTCTTCAAATCCTGAATTCCTTTCAGGACATCTAGATGCAAAATGACCTATCTTATTACATGCAAAACATTTAAAGGGCGATTTTCCTTCATACTTACTTCCTACCGATCCTTGGTACTCTTCTAGCAAATAGGGCTTCAAGTTGCTCAAATTCTTCATCTTTCGTTTTCATATTTTCCAATTCCTTTGCATACAAAACTTTCCAATCTTGCTTGTCAGTTGATGATGTAGATGTATGAAAAGAAGGTTAATACTTCACAGCTCCAGAAGGTCCAAATTCTTCAAGCTCAAAAACAAATAATTTCCCAACAAAGGTATCCCTATTGATAGAAGTGTTTTCCATTGTTCTTAACTCATTAATTGTAGAAGCCTTGATCTTTTAAGCAAGTGGTAAAGCTCTCAAAACTTTAGAAACTATTTCATCTTCGCTCAAAGATCCAAAACAACATTGAATTCCCATGACAATTTCATTTACCCTTTCCATAAATGTGATAATCCTTTCATCTTCATCCATCTTCAAATTTCCATATCTCACCCGGTAACCATCAAGTATAGCAATCTTAACAATACGGTCACCTTCATTTGGAGTCTCCAATTTTTCCCATATAGCCTTTCCAATTGATTTGTTAGTTAATCCCATTATGGTTTACAAGACAAAGTTTAATAGTGATGGGAGTGTTAAAACACACAAGGCAATAATAGTTGCTAAAGCCTTCACACAGAAGTATGGAAATAATTATGAAGAGACATTTGCACTAGTAGCAAGACAAGAGACCATTAGGATGCTAATTTCATTAGCAACTTAGAAGAAGTGGAGCATACATCATACGGACGTGAAAAGTGCCTTCTTGAATGGGTACTTAGAAGAGGAAGTATATGTGGTGCAGCCAAAAGGTTTTGAAGTGGATGGAAAAGAGCATCATTTCTATAGGTTGAAGAAAGCTTTGTATGGCCTCAAGAAAGCACCAAGAGCATGGTATGCTAGGATTGATGGATACTTTCAGGAGAATGGCTTCCATAGAAGTAAGAGTAATCCCACCATTTACTACAAACAAGAAGGTATTGATATTCTAATCATAAGTTTGTATGTTGATGATATACTGAATATGGGTAGTAGTTATAAGATGAAAGATCTTGGTCTCATCAAATATTTTCTAGGAATGGAGGTTTATCAAAGTAAGGATGAGATTTTCATTTGTCAAACAAAGTATTCACATGATATGTTGAAGAAATTTGGTATGACTGATTGTAACCCTGCCTCCACTCCAAGTGCTCATGGAGTTGTGTTGTGTAGAGATGCTGGTGCTGATTTAGTTGATGAGACAACTTACAGAAGTATTGTGGGGAGCTTGATGTTTCTAACCCACACAAGGCCTGATATTGCCTATTCAGTTTCACTTGTTTCAAGGTATATAAAAAATCCATTAGAAATATATATGAAAGCAACCAAGAGGATTTTGAGGTATGTGAAAGGGACTTCAAATTTTGGTATTCGTTACTACTCTTTTGAAAAGTTCAATCTTGTAGGCTTTAGTGATTCAAATTGGGGAGGTAGTATGGATATTCATAAGTTCATATCTAGAAATTGGTTCTCTTTGGGTTCTTGATTGATTACATGGAGCTCAAAAAAGCAAAGAATTGTTGCCCTCTCATCCATAGAAGCAAAGTATGTTGCAATTGCCTTAGAAGGTACACAAGCCCTTTGGCTCAGAATTTGTTTTAAAGAAATTGGAGAAAATCAAATTCAACCTAAGGTGATTTATTGTGACAATGTGAGTGCCATCAAATTAGCAAAGAGTCTGGTTCATCACAGTAGAACAAAGCATTTTGACATGAAATATCACTTCATTCAGAATTTGGTATAGAAGAAGGAAGTTGAATTTAAGCACATCAACACTTAGGATTAGCTAGCAGATATCTTCACCAAAGAAGTTGCGAAAGCTCAATTTTTGGCACTCTGAGATAAGATTATAAGCCCTCTCAGTATCAAGGGGGAGTATGAAGATAAATGATGTTGTTGTTCGGTTAGAAAGATCCAACATGTATACACCATCATGAACCAATAAAAGCATAGTCATGCACCGTCAAAGAATTCGAATAGATTTAGGCTATTCTTAGTTTTTAGTTTTTACATTCTTGAAAATAAAGCATGTTGTGCATGCTATTAGTTAAATTTAGTTTGGAGTTTATTTTAAGATTGTTTCTATGCACCCAAGAATGCATTCCCATAGTTGTTTTAGTTTCTTGATTTAGTTTTTACCATGTAGTGTTTATTTTAGAGTTTTAGTGTGATTTTTTCCACCAAATAAATGCATGCATAGAATTCTCTATCCTTAGTACTGTATGTTGTATTTTTAGAGACTAAGAATTCTTTTCTTATTGAAGCTGGAAAAATCTATTTATAGGGAATCTTTGTATTATTTTTTATTAAGTAGTAATAGAGAATTTGTGTGATGTTCAAAAAACAGGCCACTCTGTTTTTATTTTGATTTGTGTTTGTTATATTTCTCGAATTTGATTATTGTTGTTATAGTATGTTCTTTTCTATTTTATTTGATTAATCAGTTGGCTCAAAGGAGATAGAGTAGTTTCAGATTCTACAATAGGAACATAAAAATTTGTGCCAACTTTTTAGATAGTGCTTTGCAAATTAAAGAAATGTGAACACATCAAAGGCTATGTATTTCTTATTTCCAATCACAATCTCCCTATTTGTGTTTATCCCTTTTTGATTCAGAGCAACAAAAAGGCCTTGTTACATTGGAAAGGGAAGGAAAAGTGCACGACGGGGCAAGAAGGATTGTTTTTACTGAGCACATTAAAGAAATGCAAATATACTCAAAGGTTATGCAATTCCTATTTCAAATCACATTCTCCATACCTACATTTGCCCTTTTCAAATTTATAGTGATGGAAAAATAATGTTACATTGAAAAGGGGGAGGAAAAGTGCAGGGCACCATAAGCAAACTATTATTTTATTTAAGGACAAATTTCCTTGGAAGGGGGCAAGAAAATGGTGTTGTGGGAGAAGTTTCTAAGAAGTGAAGGGTTGTTAAGAAGTAGAAGAGATTAGTCTTCCAGAGGATCTCTCATGGGAGAAAGAGTGTTAATGGCACACTAAATATTTATTTTAAATTTTTTCATCATATCAAATAAAAATATTGAAAAAAATCTACCGCTACTTTATGTATTTAATATTTTTGTAAATTAAAAAAAATCATTATTAAAATATATTTTTTAAATTTATTTAAAAATTATTTTAATATTAATTTCTTTATATAAAGGGTCTAACCACTATTTTATATATCTATGTATTTTATAAATCAAAATTAATTATTTATAAGACCGCACAAATATAATATAATAAATTATGTGAGTAAAATAAACCAATGATTGAAGTAAAAAATATATTTCTTAAATAAACAAAAGAATTCAAGTATGAAAATTAATATTAAAATGATTTATAAAAAAAAAACAATATATTTAAATAACAATTTTTTAAGTTTATTAATATAAGATATATAAAGTAGAGGGAGAAGTTTTTTAATTTTAAATATATTTATCTCATCTAATTAAAAAAATTGAAATATAAAAATATAGAAAGATATATAAAGTAGTGATAGAAAATTTAATAATGTTAAAACAGTGAATGAGAAAATCATAAAATGTTGGAAAATAATGTAAAAAGGCCGGCGAAGATGAACAAGTCGCAAATAACAACGAAAAATAGTGAAAGTCAAGAGAAAAGTGGTCAACAGACATACATTGTCCGATCGTCTTGCATTAGCTTTTATTCATTTTCATCCATAGATTTCAAAAGTTAGATTGTGCATCTCATATAGAATACTAAAGATGCAAACAATGGTAGTGCAAAAGTCAATCAAGGCCAAGGTAAAGGGTAAAGCAAAATTTATTCAAGAGGAAGAGGTGGTTCTAGATGAAGAGGTAGACATAGATTTGATAAGAGAAATGTTCGAAGTTACCATTGTAATAGGTATGGCCACTTTGAAAGAGAATGCAAATTGAAAGAAGGTAAAAGTGTTAACTATGCTCAAGAAAGAAGTGAGAATCCTCCTGATCACTTATGTTTATATTATGTCAAGGGTGAAAATACTAGTAAAGATGTTTGGTATATAGATTCAAGATGCTCTAACTATATGACAAGGAATGAGAAGTTGTTTTCAACAAAGGATGGGAGTTTCAAATCCAAGAGCCAGCTTGGTGACGATAAATCATTGGAGGTTGCTGCCAAAGGAGATATGGAGGTGCAAATAAAAGAAGGTATAAAGAGTATTCATGATATTTATTATACTCCACAATTAAAGCATAATTTGTTAAGTGTTGGGAAGCTATGTGAGAAAAAATATAAAGTAATATTTGAGAATAAGACATGTACTATCTATGATAAGAATAAGGGCAATAGGGTGATCATCGTTGTGCCTATGACAAGAAATAGGATGTCCCCCTTGAGGTTTTGTGGACATAACAAGAGTTTGGAAAATATGGCTTATGAGGATTCAAGTTGGTTATGGCATCTCAGGTATGGATATTTAAATTTTCATAGTTTGAAGTTTCTAACCTCCCATGCATTAGTTTCTGGTTTGCCCAAGGATGAGGAACATAAGGAGGTTTGTGAAAGATGTGCTAAAGGCAAACATGCAAGGGAAAAGTTTCCAAAGGGATATACTTGGAGGGCCTATCACTCACTTCAGCTTTTTCATTTAAACATATGTGGTCCTATGCAGACTAGGAGTTTGGGTAAGTCATCATATTTCACCACTTTTATTGATTATTACAAACGAAATTGTTGGGTATATTTTTTGAAGGCCAAAGATGAATCCCTAGATACATTCAAGAAGTTCAAAGCCCTCATGGAAAATGACAACGGGTGCAAGATCAAATTTTTGAGGATTGGTCATGGAGGAGAATTTTTCTCAAAGGCTTTCCAGAGTTATTGGGATCAAAATGGAATCAGGAGGCAGCTTACTACTGCATACACACCTCAACAAAATGGGGTAGCTGAAAGGAAGAATCATACTATGGTTGAAATGGCAAGGTGCTTGTTACAAATGAAGGGTTTGAGAAATTCTTATTAGGGAGATGCAATTGCTACATTAGTGTACTTCCTCAACTATTGTCACACCAGTTCACTCGAAAAGATGACACCTCGTGAAGCTTGGAATGGGAAAAAGCTGAATTTTAATCATTTCAAAGTTTTTGGTTGTTTGGCTTATGTACATGTACCTAATCAAAATAGAAAAAAGTTAGATGCAAAGAGTGAACCATGTATTTTTATTGGGTATAGTGAGAAAATCAAGGCTTATAGATTGTATAATCCCATCACTAATAAGCTTATTGTCTCAAGAGATGTAATTTTTTATGAAGGGGGAGTTTATGGTCATCAAAAAGGCCATGTTGAGAAGACAAAATCTATTTTGAATGATGATATAATTGCTGATATTGATCATGAGCAGCCAACTAATGTTTTTGTATGTAGTGGTTTAACTCCACCAAGAAGCCCTTCATTAGGTTCTTCAGTACCAAGTTCAAGTCCAACTTCTTCTCCAAGTTCTACAAGGAAAGTAAGGAGATTGAGTGATATCTACCAAAGGACTAGAAATCAAGTACATGAAGAAAACCCAATAGGTGACACAATGAATTTTTCTTTATTAGCCAAGACTGATTTTGAACCATCATGTTTTGAAGATGCATGTACTAATGATGTTTGGGTGCAAGCCATGGAAGAAGAGATGGACTCAATTAATAGGAGTGAAACTTGGGAGTTGATAGAGCTTCCACGTGACAAGAAGAAGATTCACACCAAAAGGGTCTACATGACCAAGTTTAACAGTGATTGGAGTGTTGAAAGACACAAGGTGGGATTAGTTGCTAAAGGCTTCACACAGAACTATGAAATTGAGTATGAAGAGACATTTGCACCAATACCAAGACAAGAGACCATTAGAGTGTTGATTTAATTAGAAGCTTAGAAGAAATGGATCATACATCATATGGACGTGAAAAATGCCTTCTTGAATGGGTACTTAGAAGAGGAAGTATACGTGGTGCAACCACAAGGTTTTGAAGTGCATGGAAAAGAGAATCATTTCTACAGGTCGAAGAAGGCTTTGTATGGCCTCAAGCAAGCAGCAAGAGCATGGTATGCTAGGAATGATTGATACTTTTAGGAGAATGGCTTCCATATAAGTAAGAGTGATCCTACCCTTTACTACAAACAAGAAGGTACTAATATTCTAATCATAAGTTTGTATGTTGATGATCTATTGTATATGGATAGAAGTTCTTAGATGAAACATGAATTCAAAGCTGCTATAATGAATGAATTTGAGATGAAAGATCTTGGTCTCATGAAATATTTTCTAGGAATGGAGGTTTATCAAAGTAAGGATGAGATTTTTATTTATCAAACAAAGTATTCACATGATATGCTGAAGAAATTTGATGACTGATTGTAACCCTACCTCCACTCCAAGTGCTCATGGAGTTGTATTGTGTAGAAATGATGGTGTTGATTTAGTTGATGAGACAACTTACAGAAGTATTGTGGGGAGCTTGATGTTTCTAACACACACAAGGCCTGATATTGCCTATTCAGTTTCACTTGTTTCAAGGTATATGAAAAATACATCAGAAATATATATGAAAGAAGCCAAGAGAATTTTGAGGTATATGTATCAGACTTCAAATTTTGGTATCCATTAATACTCTTCTGAAAAGTTCAATCTTGTAGGCTTTAGTGATTCAGATTGGGGAGGTAGAATGGATGACCGTAAATCCACATCTAGAAATTATTTATCTTTTTGTTCTAGTTTGATTACATGTATCTCAAAAAAGAAAAGTATTGTTGCCCTCTCATCCACAGAGGTAGAATATGTTGCAATTACCTCAGCAGGTACACAAGCTCTTTGGCTCAGAAATATTTTCGAAGAAATTGGAGAAAATCAAATTCAACCTACGGTGATTTATTGTGACAATGCGAGTGCCATCAAATTAGCAAAGAATTTGGTTCATCAGAGGAGAACAAAGCATTATGACATGAAATATCACTTCATTTGGGATTTGGTATAGAAGAAGAAAGTTGAATTGAAGCACATCAATGCTTAGGATCAGCTAGCAGATATCTTCACCAAAGCAGTTGTGAAAGCTCACTTTTTGGCACTCTAAGATAAGATTTAAGCCCTCTCAGCATCAAGGGGGAGTATGAAGATAAGTGATTTTGTTGTTCGATTAGGAAGCTCCAACATGCATACACCATCATCCACCAATAAAAGAATAGTCATGTATCATCAAAGGATTTGAATAGATTTAGGATATTCGTAGTTTTTAGTTTTTACATTCTTGAAAATAAAGCATGTTTTGCATGCTATTAGTTAAATTTAGTTTGGATTTTGTTTTAAGACTGTTTCTATGCACCAAAGAATGCATGCCCATAGTTGTTTTAGTTTCTTGATTTAGTTTTTAGCATGTAGTGTTTATTTTAGATTTTTAGTGTGATTTTTTCCACCAAATAAATGCATGCATAGAGTTCTCTATCCTTAGTACTTTATGTTCTATTTTTAGAGACTTTGAATTCTTTTCTTATTGAAGATGGAAAAGTGTATTTGTAGGGAATCTTTGTATTCTTTTTTATTAAGCAGTAATAGAGAATTTGTGTGACGTTCAAAAAATAGGTCACTCTGTTTATATTCTAATTTGTGTTTGTTATATTTTTGTAATTTGATTATTGTTGTTATAGTGTGTTCTTTGTTATTTTATTTGATTAATCAGTTGGCTCAGAGGAGATAGAATAGTTTCAGATTCTATAGTAGGAACATAAAAAATTGTGCCAACTTTTCAGATACTGCTTTCCAAATTAAAGATATGCAAACACATCAAAGGCTATGTATTTCTTATTTCAAATCACAATCTCCCTATGTGTGTTTTTCCCTTTTTGATTTAGAGCAACAAAAAGGCCTTGTTACATTGGAAAGGGAAGGAAAAGTGCACGACAAGGCAAGAAGGATTGTTTTTGCTTTGCACTTTAAAGAAATACAAATATACTCAAAGGTTATACAATTCCTATTTCAAATCATGTTCTCCCTGCCTACATTTTCCCTTTTCTAATTTATAATGACAGAAAAATAATGTTACATCGATAAGGGGGAGGAAAAGGGCAGGGCACCACAAGCAAAATATTATTTTATTTAAGGATAAATTTCCTTGGAAGGGGGCTAGGAAATGGTGTTGGATAAATTTCTAAAAAGTGAAGGGTTGTTGAGAAGCAGAAGAGATTAGGCTGCCAAAGGATCTCTAATGGGAGAAAGAGGCGGTGTTAATGGCACACTAAATATTTATTTTAAATTTTTTAATCAGCTCAAATAAAAATAGTTAAAATTGAAAAAATTCTACCACTACTTTATGTATTTAATATTTCTGTAAATTAAAAAAAATCATTATTAAAATATATTTTTTAAATTTATTTAAAAATTATTTTAATATTAATTTCTTTATATAAAGGGTCTAACCACTATTTTATATAACTATATATTTTATAAATCAAAATTAATTATTTATAAGACCACACAAATATAATATAATAAGTTATGTGAGTAAAATAAAACAATGATTGGCATTAAAAATATATTTCTTAAATAAAATAAAAAAGAATTCTTGTATGAAAATTAATATTAAAATAATTTATTAAAAAAAATAATATATTTAAATAACAATTTTTTTAGTTTATTAATATAAGATATATAAAGTGGAGGGGTATATGCACGAAGTTGTGGTACCAAAAAGGTGCCACACTTCAAAATAAAGTTTTAAATGCGCATAAGGCGCATGCCTTATAAGGCGCATGCCTTATAAGGCGCGCACACTATAGGATGTGCACCCTATAGTCCGTGCACCATATAAGGCATGTGCCTTATGCACCTTTAAAACTTAAAAAAAAACCTGGTCCGCATTTTGGATGCATTCTACATTCCCAAACCCACATTTTAGCGATTTTGGGTGCCATTTTCTTGTGCTCGCCCTTTGTAAAAGCTTGATATTGGGCACTAAGTTATCTATCTCTCATCAAAATGTCGCCATGCCATTGAAGAGCTCGAAGAGGTATGTATTTTTATTTTCTTATTGTCATTTTTTATTAATTTGAAGATTAAACTAGGTTTATTGATTTAAATTTATTTTCATTATCAACAAATGAGATTAGACAAGAAAATGTTGAAAACACTCAATCACCTCCTCATGAAGACCATATTGAAGAAGAAGCACATCAATCACCTCCTCATGAAGACCATATTGAAGAAGAAGCACATCAAGAACCTCCTACAATCCCTAGACATCCCATAGGTACACAAGAAAACCTATTAGGTCAAATAGAATAATAGCCAAAAAGAGCTTGAAGGTTTAATCAAAAGGCTAAAAGATCCCATTGGAACAAACTCCCATAGGACAAACCTTTGCCAGTTATTTGCAATCTATTGTATCTCACATACAATCTATGAGTGGGCAAATAAATTTCTGGTCCAGTAAGAAGGAAGAACAAAAGCAATTTTATGCTGACAAATTATCATATGCGGCAGTGAAGAAAAAGAAAATTAACAAATTTGACTTTTGTGCTCTTTTTACGGACCCCCAAATGAATCAACCTTTACACCCTAGATGTAGGAGATTCCCTATTCATTGGTGTCATCATGAAGGGATTAAGAACAATTTTTGGGATAGGTGGTGGATGGTATTCGATCAGCCCCCATGCAATAATCATGAGGTACCCCAATACTTTTTGAGAAAATTGTATTGTGAGTTTGTCCTTAATGAGATCCCAAACTATTTTGATTTTCTAGATTTCCAAGGTAGAGGTGGGGGTTCCTCACATGATAGAGAGGGTGATAGCATGACCCAAAACTCCCACCAAGAAGCTTGGCTAGACCTATGGTGGAGCATGTTATTATTCCTTCCATTGTGAAGGAGAGTATTGAGGTCGAAACTCTAGAGTTGATTAGCTCACTCACTCAAACCCTTATACAGTATGCTAGGCCTCTAGTAGAGGGTGATGTGAGTGATGAGGGTGATTCTTCTAGGCATCAAGTTCCGGCTCATTTTTTTCGATCTTGTGGTTCTCTTTGCACTTATGATCCTAATAGTTTTGAGAATGCACGTGCACAAGCAGAGTTTGCTACAAAGAACATTGTCATGACAGAATCCTTGTTGAACGAAACATTTGGCATTGATACCCAGGTGAATTTAATTACAAGTTAATTTCATTCTTTTTATTAAATCTTACATGTAAATTTGAGAATATATCTAAATTATTAAATTATTATGATAAAAAATTAGTGTCAAAGTGTTCACAATACCAGCAACATTCCTGCAGCACCCTTTTTCATGACTTCGTCAACTCCACGAGTATACAACGAGTGAAGAAATATAATTATTATATGTATATAGTTGAACCTTATGTGAATTATTTTCTAATTACTCATTTTGGATGTCAAATAGTTTGATGCTAGAGCTTCAACATCAACACCTTGCAATGTATTTCATCGACAATCTTTCACCCAGGTAAACAATTTATCTTTAATGTTGTTATTAAATAATATAGATAGTTCTGGTGATTAATAACTATACTTTTTTTAATTTTCAGATGTTGACATCAGAGACTCCTCCTGTTGTCTGTGCATCAATGGACCGCAGTGTTGCTACAGCAGTAGCAAGTTCAACTCCTTTAACAGAAGTATGAGACATATTTGTAAATTTAGTAAATTTTGCATTAAATTTGTTATCTTAATAATATGTTATTGAAAATTTTAACGACACTTGTATTTAGTTTAATTTATATTGTGATGCTTACAGGAGGGGCTTGTCACTCCAAATCATGAACATGCACCTGTTGTGGATGAACATTATGATTATTTGTATGTGGTAAGTGACTATTTTATTATATGTCATTCTAAAATTCAATTTTTGTATATGCTAACATCATTATTTTCATTGTATCGGATGGAGTTACAAAAAAGTTTGGAGAGGAGGTCGAGTGGATGTACTCAAAAGACACCTGCATCATATACATATCCATCCCCTCGATAAGCAAAGATATCTCATTATCTGTTTCCTTCCCCTAGAGGGAAATGAATAGAATGGGGTCTTATGTTGTATGCTTATATGGCAATTTTGAACATATGTTTTGTATTATGAATATGTGACATTCTATGTCCATATGGCTTTTGGCAAGCCCCTATTTGACTTTATTGGATATCATGTTGTATGCCTTTATAGAAATTTTGAACATATGTGTTGTTTTATGAATACGTGAAATTCTATGTCCATATGGCTTTTGGCAAGCCTATTTGTTTATATTGGATATATTTGATAGTTTTAATGGTATACAATGTTGCATGGATTTGTATCTTTTTGGTTAATGCAAATCATTTTTCATGGTTATCTATAATTGTAGTACAAATGATTAAATGAATAATTGCACAAAGTTTATTGTTACTTAAGCTTTGAACCTAAATATGTGTTTGTTATCCAAGACACAAGCTTATGGAGATCAACACAAATTCAATAGTTATAGTCAAAATAAGACTATATAAAGGAAACATGGAAACAACCAAAATTAGACAATGTAAGATACCATTGTACCAATACCCATTCTAAAAAGATTGTATAGCCCATAAACTTATATTCATCTAATGCATGCACTTAGGCAATTTCCCTGCTAGGGTGTGGCCCGCAATGA
This sequence comes from Cryptomeria japonica, assembly GCF_030272615.1. Taxonomy (NCBI): domain Eukaryota; kingdom Viridiplantae; phylum Streptophyta; class Pinopsida; order Cupressales; family Cupressaceae; genus Cryptomeria; species Cryptomeria japonica. Next base: position 672,121,393 of record NC_081412.1, read on the forward strand.
TTGAGCGAGTTGGAGAGAAAAAAGAAGGCATTCCTAGCATAAAACTAGCCACCCTAATGCGTACGAGCTAACGGTTCAGTGCCTCGATGAGTGGATTGAAAGATGGGGCATTGTGCAACTTTTCATTGAACTCACCTGACGCTTTTTATCACAACCGAGAAAGTGTCCCCACGAGCAACTAGATCCAAGTCTACCAAAATCGAGAAAGGTTTTTTTAGAGTTCCATAACATGACCCCGTAGGATTAGATGGCTCATACTTATGATTAACAGGCACCAAGAAACACGATACCGAATATTGTCAACTTTAAGCAACTTGAGCACTTTGGCAATTTCACTGCTAGGGTGTGGCCCACAATGATCGGGTGAGTTGGAGATCAAAAAGAATGCATTGCAAGCGTAAACCCGGCCACCCTGATGCATACGAGCTGACGGTTCAGTGTCAGGATGAGCGGATTGAAAGATGGGGCATTGTGCAACTTTTCATTGAACTCATCTGACGCCTTTTGTCGCAACTGAGAAAGTGTCACCACGAGAAATTGGATCCGAGTCTACCGAAACTGAGAGAGAATTTTTTAGAGTACCATAACATGATCCTGTAGGATCAGACCGATTGTTCTTATGATTAACGAGCACAAAGAAATGCGATGCTGAATATTGACAACTTTGGGCAACTTGAGCACTTAGGCGATTTCGCTGCTAGGGTGTGGCCCGCAATGATCAGGCGAGTTGGAGAGAAAAAGAAGGAATTCATAGCATAAAACTGGCCACCTCAACATGTACAAGCTAATGGTTCGGTGTTGTGATGAGCGGATTGAAAGATGGGGCATTGTACAACTTTTCATTAAATTCATCTGACGCCTTTTGTCGCAACTGAGAAAGTGTCACCACGAGCAACTGGATCCGAGTCTACTGAAACTAAGAGAGGCTTTTTTAGATTGCCATAACACAACCCCATAGGATTAGATGGCTCATTCTTATGATTAACGAGCATCGTGAAATGCGATGCCGAATATTGACAACTTTGAGCAACTTGAGCACTTAGGTGATTTCGATGCTAGGGTGTGGCCCGCAATGATCAGGCGAGTTGGAGAGAAAAAAGAAGGCATTCCTAGTGTAAACTTGGCCACCCCAATGCATAGGAGTTGACGGTTTGGTGCCGCGACATGCAGATTAAAAGTTGGGGCATTGTGCAACTTTTCATTGAACTCATCTGATGCCTTTTGTCGCAATCGAGAAAGTGTCGCCATGAGAAACTGCATCTGAGTCTACCGAAACTGAGAGAGGATTTTTTAGAGAGCCATAACATGATCCCATATAATCAGATGGCTCATTCTTATGATTAATGAGTGCCGAGGAATGTGATGCTGAATATTGACAGCTTTGAGCAACTTGAGCACTTAGGCAATTTTGCTGCTAGGGTGTGGCCCTCAATGATTGGGCGAGCTGGAGAGAAAAAGGAAGGCATTTTTAGTGTAAACCCAGCCACCCCAATGCATACAAGCTGATGGTTTGATTCCGCGACGAGTGGATTAAAATATGGATATTGTGCAACTTTTCATTGAACTCATCTGGCGCTTTTTGTTGCAACTGAGAAAGTGTTGCCACGAGCAACTGGATCTGAGTCTATCAAAACTGAGAGGATTTTTATAGAGTGTCATAGCATGACCCCACTGGATCAGATGCCTCATTCTTATGATTACCGGGCATCGAGAAACGTGATGCCGAATATTGACAACTTTGAGAAACTTGAGCACTTAGGCGATTTCACTGCTAGGGTGTGGCCGACAACGATTGGGTGAGTTGGAGACAAAAAAAAAAGGCATTCCTAGTGTAAACCTAGCCACCCCAATGCATACAAGTTGATGTTTTGGTGCCGCGATGAGCGGATTGAAAGATGGGGCATTGTGCAACTTTTCATTAAACTCATCTAATGACTTCTGTTGCAACCAAGAAAGTGTCACCACGAACAATTGGATCCGAGTCTACCAAAACCAAGAGAGGATTTTTTAGAGTGCCATAACATGACCTCATAGGATTAGATGGATCATTCCTTTGATTAACAGGTGCTGATAAACGTGATGCCAAATATTGACAACTTTGAGCAACTTGAGCACTTAGGCGATTTTGCTGCTAGGGTGTGGCCCGCAATGATCGGGTGACTTGGAAAGAAAAAAGAAGGAATTCCTAGCATAAACTTGACCACTCCAATGCATACAAGTAGATGGTTTGGTGTTGCGACGAGCGGATTGAAAGATGGGGCATTATGCAATTTTTCATTGAACTCATCTGATGCCTTTTGTCGCAACCAATAGTGTCGCCACGAGCAATTGGATCTGAGTCTACCAAAAATGAGAGAGGATTTTTTAGAGTGCCATAACACAACCCCACAGGATTAGATGGCTCATTCTTATGATTAACGGGCAGCGAGAAACGTGATGCTGAATATTGACAACTTTGAGCAACTTGAGCACTTAGGTGATTTCGCTGTCAAGGTGTGGCCCGCAATGATTGGGCGAGTTGGAGAGAAAAAAGAAGGAATTCCTAGCATAAACCCAGCCACCCTGACACATACGAGTTGACGGTTCAGTGCCGCAATGAGCGGATTGAAAGATGGGGCATTGTGCAACTTTTCATTGAACTCATTTGATGCTTTTTGTCACAACTTAGAAAGTGTCGCCATGAGAAACTGGATCCGATTCTACCAAAACCGAGAGAGGATTTTTTAGATTTCCATAACATGTCCCCATAGGATCAGACGGCTTGTTCTTATGATTAATAGGCTCTAAGAAACACGATGCCGAATATTGACAACTTTGAGCAACTTGAGCACTTAGGCGATTTTGCTGTCAGGGTGTGGCCCGCAACGATCGGGCTAGTTGGAGAGAAAAAAGAAAGCATTCCTAGTGTAAACACAACCACCCAGATGTGTATGAGATGACGGTTTGGTGCCACGATGAGTGGATTGAAAGATGAGGCATTGTGCAACTTTTCATTGAACTCATCTGACGCTTTTTGTCGCAACCGAGAAAGTGTCACCACGAGCAACTAGATCTGATTCTACCAAAATAAAGAGAGGATTTTTTAGAGTGACATAACATGACCCTGTAGGATCAAATGGCTCATTCTTATGATTAACGGGTATCGAGAAATGCGATGCCAAATATTGACAACTTTGAGCAACTTGAGCACTTGGGTGATTTTGCTGCCAGGGTGTGGCCCACAATGATCGGGCAAGTTGGAGAGGAAAAAGAAGGAATTCCTAGTGTAAAAATAGTCACCAAGACACATACAATCTGACGGTTTGGTGCCACGATGAGCGGATTGAAAGATGGGGTATTGTGCAACTTTTCATTGAACTCATTTGATGCTGTTTGTCGCAACCGAGAAAGTGTCACCATGAGCAACTACATCTGAGTCTACTGAAACCGAGAGAGGATTTTTTAGAGTGCCATAACATGATGCCATAGGATTAGATGGCTTGTTCTTATGATTAACGGGCACCGAGAAATGCGATGCCGAATATTAACAACTTTGAGCAACTTGAGCACTTAGGCAATTTCGCTGCCAGGGTGTGGCCCTCAACGATCGGGTGAGTTTGAGAGAAAAAGGAAGGCATTCCTAGCGTAAACCCAGCCACCCCAATGCATACGATCTAATGGTTTGGTGTCGCGACAAGAGGAATGAATAATGGGGCATTGTGCAACTTTTCATGGAACTCATCTGACGCTTTTTGTCGCAACCGAGAAAGTGTCGCCATGAGCAACTAGATCCGAGTCTACCAAAACTGAGAGAGGCTTTTTTAGAGTGCCATAATATGACCTGATAGGATTAGATGGCTCATTGTTATGATTAACAAGCACCGATAAACGTGATGCCAAATATTGACAACTTTGAGCAACTTGAGCACTTAGGGGATTTCGCTGCTAGGGTGTGGCTTGCAATGATTGCACGAGTTGGAGAAAAAAAAGAAGGCATTCCTAGCATAAATCTAGCCACACTGATGCATACAAGCTGATGATTTGGTGCCGCGATGAGCGGATTGAAATATGGAGCATTGTACAGCTTTTCATTGAATTGATCTGACACTTTTTGTCGCAACCGAGAAAGTGTCGCCATGAGCAACTGGATCTGAGTCTACCGATACTGAGAGAGGCTTTTTTAGAGAGCCATAACACAATCCTGTAGGATCAGACAAATCATTCTTACATGTCACTAACAACGAGAAAAACGATGCCAAATTTTAACAATTTTTCACACTTTGAGTGATGACAACAAATGAGCATTTTTTTACATCTTTTACCATATTAGGAGGGTATACTTCATGAAATGATCCCATGTGATCTCTAATGGTCCAAAATGACATTATTTACATAAAATCACACAAAACAATACAAAAACATTTTTTTATATTACAATGCCTCGAGTAGTCAAAAATACAAGTCATGTACATATATCCAAATAAGATTGATATTACAATTTTTTACATTTATATTTAATGCAATGAACCATCTGGATCTGCTCTACTCTTTATCGTGTCTAGTATGGCCTCATGGTCAAACTCACGAACCTTGCATAGGTTCTTGTTTAGTGGTCTACCCCCATATCTGAACAAATGAACATTTGAAGCTACAACAAGGTTAGAATAATGAAGAATTTCCATATGTGTCTCGAAGTCCTTGAACAACCACAAGTTAGACCTCTTCAATGGGTACCTTCTAAGCCATGTACTAGTTGCAACTATTGATCCTGTGGGGTACTCAATATTTTCTCCATCTACCATAGGGCCATCCAATTTCTTTTTTGCATCCACATAATGACACAGGTAATAATTTTTTCCTTCTTCATTGTCTTCAACTACAATTACTCCATAAACATGCCCTGCAATGATAAAGTCAAAAGAATTTAGCAAACAACTAAGTAAAATATGAAAGTACAAAAAATTTCATGCGGATAATCTACCTAGTTGGACTAAATCTCACACATGGTCAAAGTCAACTGATGCTTCCATCTGTGTTAGTTGTAGTGAACTTGGAGTTCGGTATGTCTCAAGTGGGATTAGAGGCCTCATACACCATTCCTCCACCCACTCCTTTGACCCACACTCATTATAGGCACCATATCTACATGAAGAACAATAACATTCCATCTGCCACATATGGATAGTCCATGAACTTGCATTAGAGATTTTGAAAGAGTGTAGCTCATTCAATCCCATCAATGTACAATAATCTTCTAATTTTGCAATGTTAGTATCATCTACCAACCAAAAAAAATTACGAACTGAAGACTTACCTTGATTACCTAGACCAATTGTACCATTCCACCACTGAACAATTGATTCTGCATCTTTCAAGTTTGCATTCCCTTTGTACTTTAACTCTTCTCATACTAAAGCTCTTTTAATACATGCTCCTGCATCATCATGCTTCCCTTTTCCATGCCCAGCCTCAGAGAAATTCCACATATGTTGAATAGAAGTCAACTTATGCATCCTACTCAACAAATAAAACATCTGAGAGTTCTTAAATTGTGATACACAATTATCTAACCATATGATATGTTGATGGAATGATATGCCTCGGCTAGCCAAATTATCATAGTATCTGAAAACAACCTTGCACAAACTCTGTAGAGTGTGAGCGATCATCACTGATGTAAAAATGATACTCCCTCAATATCTTCCTATCCTCTTCCATACTATCATGTGCATGAATGAATGATGTATGCACAAATATTGCAACTTGTGTGGAGTTGTAATATTGTGATTGCACCTCATTCTGCGGTTGTAGTGTCTAGTTCTCTGCAAAGTCAACAATTGAAATGATTGTATGAAGTGGAAATGTGTCCTTGCATAACTTAAATTGTGAGTCCAACCAACGAGCTTGATGGTTATGCCTTGCATACTCATACACTATATTCTCATGAAGGATGCCCATAAACTGATACATTGGAATCTTATCACTAACCAATTCACACCTTTTTGCTTCTTTTCCATCTTTTAGCATGTAGGCCACTGTCTTATATTTTCCAAATTCTACTAATTCATTACCAATTTCTTGTCCAATATCTATATGTTGATAATTTTTTTAATGTCACAATCCACCACAATCAACACATGTGTCATCCAAGAAACACTTATTGTAATATACTTGACCATCTACTCTTTCACATAAGATGCTAGATATGAATTCCCTTGAAGATGTTGGTGGACCATTTATGTTGCATTCCTGTAAAACATTGTTAGCATGCAAATCTATACATATGTGTTGATAAACATCATAATGATTAGAAAATTCAATATGTACTCTTCAATTAGCACCACTTCTTCTATGATATTCAATTTCCTTTGTTCACAAAGTTGCTTCATTCCTTCTCTTTTTTTTACATTCTTAGCTCCAGGCTCTTCCAATGTTACATTTTTTGGTCGTTTCCTCAGCATGATGATGATTTCTACATGTACATGCACATAAAAGAGAATAAATTGAAGTCATAAAGAGATTTTAAGAGGCGTAAGGGACAGTCCTAATGGATCTATGATTGTCTTAATTATGTTAGGACATTCCTAATGCATCTATGAATATCCTAATTATGCATATGTTAAAATGGATATATGAAATTGAAATTATTTCATGTATTCCTTTTTTAAATTATTTCATAAGATCTTAAAAAGGATGTATGAAATTGCAAATTTTGTTTTAAACCACTAAACAAATAATTTTCTTATGCAACTTCCTTCAAATGCATTGTTAAATTTGATGTAAATCTAATAGGATTATAATCAATTTTGACTCACACTTTTATTCTAACATTTAAACAAAATAACGCTTAATAAGTATTTGAATTCTAAAAACAAGAAAATATTACCTCAGTTATCCAAATTTGATAAAAAAAACTATGTTCTTCCTCTTTGACATTGCCAAATGAAAAAAGAGGTGGTGGAGAGCTAATGGAAAGTATTAAATAACTTTGCATAAAATGAACACCATGCAAAAAGCATTTTTTTGTCTGATCATGCACAGAAAGAAGACAAAATGAGAGAATGTGGGCTTGGATCATGAGTCAAGGGTCCCATATAACCCTTTTTTAGTGCAACTCATTTGGCTAGCACCAAATATGGCACTAGCCAAATGACTTCCATTGAAATTTTTTAACCTTTGATAAATTTCTACACTATACCCTATAATCTATACTCTATACCTTAAAGTTTGATAGCCACAACCATAATAATTAAACCATTTCAAACCTATAACAAATACCCTAGATCGTATGACCAAATATGCTAAATCCTCGACCCTATACAATAACCATAGACCCTATAACCCAATATGTTAAACAATATGAGGTCGTTGTGGGTCGTATGGTGTCCCAAAGGGTCATATGGTGTCATATGACCCTTTAGGACACCATATGGTCCCTTAGGACACAATGTGAACCCTAACGACACGTAAGGGATCATATGGTATCCTAAGGGGTCATAGGACGCTATATGACCCATTAGGACACCATATGACCCTTTAGGATTCCATATTACCCCTTAGGAAACAATATGGTGTTGTTATGGGTCGTATGGGGTCGTAAGGGTTCATATGGCATCCTATGACCCCCTAGGACACCATATGACCCCTTAGGACACAATATGGTGTCGTTATGAGTCATATAGTGTCCTAAGGGGCCATATGGTGTCCTATGACCCCTTACGACACCATATGATCCCTTAGGAAACAATATACTATCGTTATGGGTTGTATGGTGTCATATGGTGTACTATGGGGTCATACGACACCATATAACCCCTTAGGTGTCATTAGGGATCATATTGTGTCTTAACGGGTTACATGATGTGTTATAACCCATTAAGACACCCTCTGACCCCTAACGATACCATATGACCCATAACGATACCATATGGTGTCCTAAGGTGTCATATAGTGTCCCAAGGGGCCATAGGACACCATATGACCCCTTAGGACACAATGTGAACCCTAACGGCACATAAGGGGTTATATGCTATCCTAAGCGGTCATAGGACACTACATGACCCGTTAGAATACCATATGATCCCTTAGGACAATATATGACCCATAACGACACTATATGGTGTTCTAAGGGGTCACATTGTGTAGTAAAGGGTCATATGGTGTCCTATGACCCCTTAAGACACCATATGACCCGTTAGGACACAATATGGTGTTTTAATGGGTCGTATGGTGTCCTAAGGGGTCATATGGTGTCCTATGGGGTCATAGGACACCATATGACCCCTTAGGGATCGTTAGGGATCATATTGTGTCTTAACAGGTCGTATGGTGTGTTATGACACCTTAAGACACCATATGACCCCTTAGGACACCATACGAGCCATAATGACACCATATGGTGTCCTAAGGGGTCATATAGTGTCCTAAAGGGTCATACGACACCATATGACCCCTTAGGATAGAATGTGAACCCTAACAACATGTAAAGCATTATATGGTATCCTAAGGAATCAAAGGACACTATATGACCCATTAGGACACCATATGACACCTTAAAACACCATATGACCAATAACGACACTATATGGTGTTCTAAGGGGACACATGGTGTTGTAAGAGGTTATACGGTATCCTATGACCCCTTAGGACACCATATGACCCCTTAAGACATAACATGGTGTCGTTATGGGTTGTATGGTGTCGTAAAGGGTCATATAGTGTCCTATGGGGCCATTGCACACCATATGACCCCTTAGGTGTCGTTAGGGATCATATTGTGTCTTAACAGGTCATATGGTGTGTTATGACCCCTTAAGACACCATATGACCCCTTAGGACACCATATGAGCCATAATGACACCATATGGTGTCATAAGGGGTCATATAGTGTCCTAAGGGGTCATAGGATACCATATGATACCTTAGGATAGAATGTGAACCATAACAACATGTAAGGGGTTATATGGTATCCTAAGGGGTCAAAGAACACTATGTGACCCGTTAGGACACTATATGACACCTTAAAACAACATACGACCAATAATGACACTATATGGTGTTCTAAGGGGACACATGGTGTCATAAGAGGTCATATGGTGTCCTATGACCCCTTAGGATACCATATGATGCCTTAGGACACAATATGGTGTCGTTATGGGTCGTATGGTATCCTAAAGGGTCATATGGTGTTCTATGGGGCCATAGGACACCATATGACCCCTTAGGTGTTGTTAAGGATCATATTGTGTCTTAACAGGTCATATGGTGTGTTATGACCCCTTAAGACACCATATGACCCCTTAGGACACCATACGACCCATAATGACACCATATGGTGTCCCAAGGGATCATATAGTGTCCTAAGGGGTCATAGGACACCATATGACCCCTTAGGACACAATGTGAACCCTAACAACATGTAAGGGGTTATATGGTATCCTAAGGGGTCATAGGACACTATATGACCCATTAGGACACCATCTGTAGGGAAAAAAAGCGAGACTAGGCTAGCATGCCCTAATCCTACCTTTTGACACACATTGTGGAATACGAAAGAGCCTAGAGGTATCACACAATTGGCTACTTGTTTTTGTGGAAGAGAGAGCCATGGGCTACCTATTAGGGTTTCTATTCCTTTGTTGTAATTGAAAGATAAAATGATGCAAGTTCAATTCCTAACCCCAAAGTGCAAGTATGAACTAATAACAAGATTGCAAAATTCAGATTAAACAATGGAAAGCTGTAAACACAAGGACAAGACAAGAATGAAGATGCATACCCGAAGTTAAAATCTGAGTGAAAATGTTCAGGATGGGGGCGCAGGCATCACTGTCCTGATTCTGCTCCTGAAAACTATTGTTTTGCAACCTAAAAAGCTGTTAAAACTGCTGAAACTTGCTGTCTAACAGAGGGACTAGGGCACCCAGCGCCCCTGTCCCAGGGACCAGGGTGCCTAGCACCCCTATCCTAGCAAGACCAGGGTGCCCCATACCCCTATCTTGGTCTTTTGTCCTGAGATTTGGTGTGTAGCTCATTTTTCGTCTGCTTCTGCTTGATCTGCAACTTGCGACGTCGTCCGAATCCCGAAATCTACATTTATATCTGAAAAGGTATGGTGGGCGGCTATATAGAGTTTTGCCTTAGTCAAACCCCTAATTTGGTGATTTCCACCTCCATGAATAGCCAGGTTGTATTGTAAAAGTAATGTGTGTGCAGACCTTGTGTGTGTGCAAGATCCTAAAATGCAAGTAAGCAAACTAGAGCAACCTAGAAAGTAAACCCTAATTGCTTGTAAATGATAATGTAAATGCTCCAAACCAAGATGCAAAGTGATCTAAAGCATGAATACAAATGATATAATGAGGCTTATGCAAAGACATGAAAACAACATGAAATGATACCCAACCCCAAGGGAGGGGTACAAGCCAATCTTCAGTCGGTGATCCCTTATTGCTCTTCAATGCTTTCAAAGCCCTAAATGGATGAATGAAATTGATGAATACTTGATAGATGGATGTTGAATTTTATTGAAGTCTTCAAAGATCTTCTCTTTCGCTGCATAGAAGGTCCCTGAAACCAAAATTCCCCTCCTTTGAAATGAAGAAAGAGAGCTCTTATATATGAAACCCTAGGTCTTAATTTCAACTTTTGGCCGACCTAGAGATTGAATCTCCCGCCAATTTCTTAGGGTTAAGCTTTATTTTATGATTGGATCGCACTCCTAAAATTTTGAGAAAAACGTCTGGGACCGTGTGCACTCTGAGCGCCATGGTCTCGACAACTTTTCACCAAATTTTTAGGGCCGTCGGATATGATAATTTTAGAGAGAATCCCGAAGTTACAGCTGATTTCAAGATGTTTTGACCCCCGAAATTAGGCCTTAAAGTTCAAAATAGGACCTAATTAGGGTTTTAGATTAAATGATGTATTGGAGGAATAAAATGAAAAGGGCACACTTTAATGAAAGGGCCCAACTTTATGATATGGGAGATGATAAAAATAGAACCTTAGACCTAATTAAGTGCTAAAGGGGAAATGCAATGCAAAATGCAAAATGCGCCAAGGCGGGTGCTAAACTAGGTGTGAAATTGTACCACCCTAGCAAGGGCATACAATTTACGACGCTACATTTAGCCCCCACTTTAGCGGTCATATGAACACTACGTGCATATGCAAGCTAAAGTACAGAAAAGTAAACATTATTTGAAAAAGGGTATATCCATAAGTCTGTCGAACGAAGCCCCCAGCGGTATCTGCAGTACACAGTTAGGAACCACACCCTACAAAACACACGTTAGATCACAAAATCACCTAATGCTTACTAAGGAAGGTGATGAAAATTTGAGGGTAGCTATATGCCCCCCCCCCTGTTAAGGCTTGCTAATTTTAGTGAGATGAAATAGGGTATCATGTTTACCACTTCAAATTGTTAAAAAATATTGATGACAAATGCTCCCAAGAAGATTTGATATGAGATCAAAAACTAATGGAGAATCATTTGGTAAGAAAGAGGACTAAATCTCAATTCCAACACAACAAAGAGTGTGAGGATTTGGGAGTTCTCTAACACAAGATGAAGGATGTAAATGGAAACAAAATGCAAAGAGAAGAAAAGAAAGGAAAAAAAGCATGAATACACACATTGGTGATCCATGAGAAGAATAGTGAGAGAGAAAACATGGACTTCTCGCCCCTCGATCTTGTCTAGGTGATCCATGGGAAAAAGGACATGGAAAACTAGCCCCTAGAGTCTGTCTAGGTGATCCATGTAAGGGAGGAGAGTGAGAAAGTCTAGCCTTATGCCGCTAGTTCCACTCAACCTCGTGCATATGTGTGTAAGTGAGGTTAGAAGCACCTCATAGGAGTCTATGCCTGAGTATGCTACAACCTGTATATGTATAGTACAAAAGCGTGACATCTCACTCTAAGAGTCTGTGCTTTGGTTCCGAGAATGACCCATTGCTCAAAAAGTGTAATTTTTATGTCATAAGCAAAGTAGAACAAGGATACCTACCTTCATCACAAAAGAAGATACCCCAAAAATGTAATAATGTCATAGATCCAAGCAAGAGAGTTTTGCACTCTTTAAGCAAGGATAAGATAGTTGAAAAGGGATATCTTGTAGTATGTGTAAAGGAGATCCTTAGAGAAGAAGAGATCTTTGTACAAAAGACACCTATCCCCGAGAGGAATTGTCTTAGACAAATATAACATCTTCTAGAATAAGACAAAGAAGAGAATAAGAATGAAATACTTCCTTCTTTTGCGAGGTGAAAGTGATTCTTAATGAAGGATGATGCTCTTTTTAACCCAATTGGGAGAGTGAATTCATTATGGATGTATTTTACCAAGTGCAAAAGAGGTTGTAGTCAGGGACTTACACCTCTTGTAAGAGAGAATCCTTGAACAAACAACAACAAATGCATACAAGGAATAACATCAAGTAATAAAGTTCACACCATCCACGGAATAGGAAAAAGTGGATCCTTAGATAAAAATAAGGAAAGATCATTGCCTCCCAAGGATAAGGACAATGAGAAGGACTTACACAATCTTCTAGGGAGAGATTTAGACATAAGAAAAATGTACTACATACTCACATGAGTTCATGCAAGCAAGACATTAGTGTATGTAAAATGCTCCTTACAAGAAGTGGGTAGGATAAGAAAGAGAATACACATCTTCTCCCATATCTAGGAAAAGAGGATTCTAAAGAAAAGATGATCAATATTTCCACACTATTACCCCAAAGGGAAATTTTAACCATAAAAAGAAGAGATGTATGAAATCACTCTTGCCCCCATAGGAACAAGAGATAACATAGAAAATTAGGCTATTGTGTTGCTTCAAAAATATGATTGCACTTGAAATTGTACCATCATGAATGACAATGAGCCCCCAGTAAATGAGCTACCAATGTCACATAATGATGAGCAACATAATAGCCATTAATGTTATTTAAAGACATGATAGATTGAATGAGGTATTTGAATATGACATGCTAAATGCTCAACTATAAGTGAGATCAAAAACATGTATAAAATGATAAAAATTGAAGAAGAAAAGTCACAAGAAATCTTAGAAGAGGGATGAGTGTAATTTATTAGAGCCTTATCCCTGGAGAAAGGGACTTTATGATGAATAGGAGATAAAGATTCATAAGTGGATATAGAAATTCGAGGGGATTCATAAAGAGATTTGTTCATCGCCAAGATTTCCTTATGAGGGGAATGAGAGTTGATAGAAGTAGAAGATGATTTAGTTGAAGTGAGATCATCATCACTACTAAATATAGCATTCACATTGAGAGATGGTCCTTTAGATGCTTTGGTGGGCTTAGAAAGATTATATCCAAGTCCAAATGAATATTCATGCATTTTATGTTCTAAAGGAACTTTAATTCCTTGTTCATTTGTGCCACAACCATTTCCACTATAGCCACTCTTAGCCAAAATGTGAAAACCATGACCATGAAGGGATGCTAAATCAGAGAGGGATGGTGATGCCCCATATGTCTCAGTGCTATTTGTATTAGAGGAAGATGTTGAAGAGTTATTTGAATCGGAGGTAGCCACAAAGTTGTTACTGAATTGCTTAGACAAAGTGGGCTTCTCTTTAGTTTCTTCCTTAAATTTTCCCTTCTCAATCTTAGGCACTCTATATTCTCCTACAAAAGTAGGGTTAAAGTCTAAAGATCCCCAATCATCATCCAAGAGAGCCTTTTCAGGAGAAAAGATATCTTTGGGAGAAGATTCTGATTGAGTAGAAGGATCAAGAGTACTAGAGGGGACAAAATCCTTAAAGGAAGTAGATGCATTTGAAGTGGTAGAAGGATTGGAAGTAGTTGAACAAGAAGATCCAGTTCGTAATGGTTCTTGAAGATTAGTATCAGCTAACAAGGTGTATGTTATATTGTCATAAATGAATTTGACTCACCCATGCAAAGTTGAGGGGACAGCTTGCATACTATGAAGCCAAGGTCTCCCTAATAGAAGATTGTAAGTCAAGTTACTAGAGATAACATGAATAGGTGTAGGTAAAGTAACAAGACCTACTGTAATAGGTAAGATTATGATACCCAAACATTCTTTACCAACATTATCAAAGCCTCGAATAGAAATAGAAGAATGTTTAATGAGAGAATGATCCACATTAAGCTTGTCCAATAAATCAATACTACAAACATTAAGGTCAGATCCATTGTCCACAAGGGTTCATCTTATAGCACTTTCATTGATAATAACTACAATCATAAGAGGATCATATTGATTTTGAATTTCATGAGAAGGTAACTCATCTTGTGTGAACACAATTTGAGCTTTGGGTTTGCTTGTAGAATCAATCAGGGAAGCCATGTTATTATTATTATTATTAGGTGTCACTGCAGGTGGGACATCTAAATTTTTTAAAGCATCTTGTAACATCCCATGATAGGCAGGTGAAGTTTGAACTAAATCCCAAACAGAAATCTTTGTCGAAGTAGTTTTAAGTTGTTCAATAAGATCATAGTCCTTACTAAGCATTTGTGAAATACGTGGAGCTTGCGGAAGAATTGGTTGAGGATTAGGAAGAGAAACTGGAGTAACAGGAGGAGGATTAGGCTGCCTATTATTTCTAGTATTATAAGTATGGGCAACCACATTATAACTCTCTCTAGTTAATTGCTTGGCATAACTATAAGGACTTATAGGTTTTCTTCCTTGCACAGTGATGATAGGTTTATTCGGAGTAAGAAAGGAATCATGACCATACCCTATTTGGACAGTAAGGAGAGGTGATTTAGGAACTTGAAAGGTGGGAGAAGGATAAGCACCTTGGACTTAAAAGAGAGGCTTATTATGCTCATTCAGGTTTATCATGTTAACTAATTTAGAAGTTTTGTTCTTGTTTAAAGATTTCGATAAAGCCACAAAGTCATCAAGAGCATCATCCAACAAAGCATAATCATATCGATTAAAAGGTTTATCTTTTGATTCAAAAGGAGACATCTCTTCATAGAGGGGATCATTGAAAACAACCATGTTACTAGATTTAGTGGAAGAGTTGATAGGAATGTACCCTTGAGAGGAATCATTCGACTTATCTTTCTCATCACAACGAAATGGCATAGTAACAATGTTTATGAGTTTTTGGTAAAATGAAGGTTTGGTATCTTTAGGGTTCAAAAACTCATCTAAAGCTTCATCTAATTCATCTTGGCTATACTCATGATCAACATAATTGCATACATCATCATAAATATGAACATCTTGGAAATAAAAATCTGACATTTTGAAATAAAAAATTGCATAAAACCTAAACCACAATGCAAAGAAACAAAGAAACACACTCTTTCTTTTCCCTTTTTTTTTTCTTTTCTTTAATGAAAATGAAACTTAAATGAAACACACTAAATCTAGATCTAGATCTAACAAATGCAATGCAAGAGAAAGCAATAATAAGTTCACGTCAGGTTCACCAAAATGTGTAGGGAAAAAAAGCGAGACTAGGCTAGCATGCCCTAATCCTACCTTATGACACACATTGTGGAATACGAAAGAGCCTAGAGGTATCACACAATTGGCTACTTCTTTTTGTGGAAGAGAGAGCCACGGGCTACCTATTAGGGTTTCTATTCCTTTGTTGTAATTGAAAGATAAAATGATGCAAGTTCAATTCCTAACCCCAAAGTGCAAGTATGAACTAATAACAAGATTGCAGAATTCAGATTAAACAATGGAAAGCTATAAACACAAGGACAAGACAAGAATGCAGATGCATACCCAAAGTTAAAATCTGAGTGAAAATGTTCATGACGGGGGTGCAGGTGTCACTATCCTAATTCTGCTCTTGAAAACTGCTGATTTGCAACCTAAAAAGTTGTCGGAACTCCTGAAACTTGTTGTTTGACAGAGGGACTAGGGTGCCTAGCGCCCTTGTCCCAGGGACCAGGGTGCCTAGCGCCCCTGTCCTGGTAGGACCAGGGTGCCCCATGCCCCTATCCTGGTCTTTTGTCCTGAGATTTGGTGTGTAGCTCAGTTTCTGTCTGCTTCTATCGGATCTGCAACTTGCGATGTCGTTTGAATCCCGAAATCTGCACTTATATCTGAAAAGGTATGGTGGGCGGCTATATAGGGTTTTGCCTTAGTCAAACCCCTGCGTTGGTGATTTCCACCTCCACGAATAGCCAAGTTGTATTGTAAAAGTAATGTGTGTGCAGACCTTGTGTGTGTGCAAGATCGTAAAATGCAAGTAAGCAAACTAGAGCAACCTAGAAAGTAAACCCTAATTGCTTGTAAATGATAATGTAAATACTCCAAACCAAGATGAAAAGTGATCTAAAGCATGAATACAAATGATATAATGAGGCTTATGCAAAGACATGAAAACAACATGAAATCATACCCAACCCCAAGGGAGGGGTACAAGCCAATCTTTAGTCGGTGATCCCTTATTGCTCTTCAATGCTTTCAAAGTCCTAAATGGATGAATGAAATTGATGAATACTTGATGGATGGATGTTGAATGTTATTGAAGTCTTCAAAGATCTTCTCTTTCGCTGCATAGAAGGTCCCTAAAACCAAAATTCCCCTTCTTTCAAATGAAGAAAGAGAGCTCTTATATATGAAACCCTAGGTCTTAATTTCAACTTTTGGCCGACCTAGAGATTGAATCTCCCGCCAATTTCTTGGGGTTAAGATTTATTTTATGATTGGATCGCGCTCCTAAAATTTTGGGAAAATTGTCTAGGACCGTGTGCACTCCAGGCGCCATGGTCTGGACAACTTTTCACCAAATTTTTAGGGCCGTTGGATATGATGATTTTAGAGAGAATCCCGAAGTTACAGCTGATTTCAAGATGTTTTGACCCCCGAAATCAGGCCTTAAAGTTCAAAATAGGACCTAATTAGGGTTTTAGATTAAATGATGTATTGGAGGAATAAAATGAAAAGGGCACACTTTAATGAAAGGGCCCAACTTTATGATATGGGAGATGATAAAAATAGAACCTTAGACCTAATTAAGTGCTAAAGGGGAAATGCAATGCAAAATGCAAAATGTGCCAAGGCGGGTGCTAAACTAGGTGTGAAATTGTACCACCCTAGAAAGTGCATACAGTTTACGATGCTACACACCATATGACCCATAACGACATTATATGGTGTTCTAAGGGGTCACATGGTGTCATAACGGGTCATATTGTATCCTATGACCCCTTAAGACACCATATGGTGTCCTTGTGAGATTTTGCCAAGATCAAAGGTACAATGAAAAGTATTAAAATAGAGACAAAAGAATGACAAGAACAAACTATATTCTCATCAATATGAAAATGATCAACTGGATTCATCAATACAATGAATGTAGGCTTGCTTATATAGGCAAGGCCATATGGATGTACGAGCACACAATCATGACATGTGGCTCAATGAGAAATAAGGGTAGGTAAGAAATATTAGGGGTAGGTAGGAGAAATAATATAATATTCCACAAGAGGTGGATGACCCACTGAATGTGGAGTCTAACAGCAAAATAAGACCACAAAAGGTGGAATTTCTCCTACAAGCTCTATCCCTATGTGCACACTTCCCTAAGTGTCTCAAATCCAAACTACGAAGAGATACATTATCCTAAGTTAACTTAAGTAAAGTGTAATAATATCCATAATGAATATTTATTTACACCAACACCCCCTCTTAAGTGCAACTTAGGGGAATGAAGACTTAAGTCAACAATGCAAGATGGGTCTCGGCTACTAGGCCATGATAGGTACCCATGTACAATATGCAAATGCAAGAAAAACCATGCAATGCAATCTCTCACAAACAGAGAAAGGGAGAAAAGCCAGTGGGAAAAAACTCCCCCCTAAAAGAGAGATGAAAGAACAAAAGACTCTCAAAGAAGATGGACAAAACCTCAAAGAGGAAAAAGTCCCCCCCATAAGAGAGGAAGGAGAAGTCAGCTGACCCCCCCTAATGACACATCCCGCACCCCCAAGAGAGCTTGCAACTGCTGGAACTTACTCTCGGTGAAAGGTTTGGTGAATATGTCAGCAACCTACTCTATTGTAGGATAATACTGCAAATCAATGACCTGCTCCCGAATGAGCTCTTGGATATAGTGCATATGAATCTTGATGTGTTTGGTCCGCTGATGCTAGACTGGGTTCTTCGAGATTGCAATAGCACTCTGATTGTTGCAATGTAGAACTGTCGGTCATGGAGTGGTGAACCCAAACTCTGTGAGAATCTGCTGGAGCCAAATGGTCTCAGTCGCTGCGTTAACAACACCTCGATACTCAGCCTCAATCAAAGAGAGAGCAATAGCATGTTGCTTCTTGCTCTACCAACAAATGGGTCCTGAACCAAGGTGAAAACTGTAACTGAAAGTAGACTTGCAATCATCAAGATCACCAGCCCAATCGGAGTCTGTGTAAGCAACCAGGCAAAGTCCTGTGCCTACTGCAGAGTGAATCCCATAGTGATATGTACCCTGGACGAAATGAAACATGGGTTTGGTGGCTTTCCAATGAAGCTCATGTGGTTCTTGCATGAAGCGGGAAACCATGCAAATGGCAAATGAAATATCAGGGCATGTATGGGTCAAGTAGATGAGACTACCCACAAGCTGGCGATACAAAGAGGCATCAACTGGTGGAGAAGAACATTGAGCCTCAAGCTTGACTCCTGAACGAAGGGGAGTCGGGGCAGGCTTACAATCAGCCATATGAAAGCGTGCAAGTAGATCAAGAGCATACTTGGGCTATGATAGTGTAATCCCAAAAGGTGACTGTGAAATCTCTATCCCAAGAAAGTAGTGCAAAAGACCCAAGTCAGTCATAGCAAATCTGTCAAGCAAAGCAGATTTGACCCTGCTAATGATGGATGCAGTACTCCCTGTAATGATCAAGTCATCAACATAGAGCACAAGTATCAAGTGAGAGTCATCCTATCGCAAAATGTAGACATTTGGATCAGAATGACACCTGGTGAACCCTACGGAGAGAAGAAAGGAATCCATCTTAGTGTACCAAGCCCTAGGGGCCTGCTTAAGGCCATAGAGAGTTTTCCTTAGTCTACAAACCAAAGAAGTATCCTAGATGAAACCCTGTGGCTGCTCCATATAAATCTCCTCATCAAGATCACCATGAAGAAAAGCACTCTTCACATCCATCTGATGTATAGCCCAACCATGAGCTACAGCAATAGCAAGTGTCAAGCAAATGGAGTTCATCTTGGCTATGGGTGCAAAGGTCTCAGTATAGTCAACACCTGCAACTTGAGAGAAACCTTTTGCAACAAGCCGAGCCTTATACTTATCTACACTACCATCCGCTGCAAACTTGGTCCAATAGATCCACTTACATCGAACCATCTTTCTCCCCTGAGGGAGATGGACTAAATCCCATGTGTTGTTCCCCATCAAGGAACTATGCTCTTCCTTCATAGCTTGGTCCCACTCAGGAACCCCTGATGCTTCCTGAAATGTCTATGGATCGGAAGCGGTAGCAATGAATGCATGTGGAAGATTTTGATGTTGTTATTGAGTTGTCCATGTATCTGAAGGATCCCCAACAAGAGAACCGATGGACTCAAGTGTCTGTCAAGCCCAATGAGGTCTAGGTGGAGGTGGAGAATGAGGCTCCTCAACGACAAGTGGACCCTGCGGAGGGGTAACCCTGCGAGTCGGAGTTGAAGGAGTCTCATCATCTAAATCACTAGCATCACTATCCATAATGGAGGAAGGTGGAGGAGGTAGAGAGGCTAAGCTAGGAGAGCTTTCCTCAAAGTGAACACTCCTCTCAATGAACACCTCATGTGTCTCAGGATCCATCAATCTATATGCCTTAACACCCTCAAGATATCAACAAATATGCAAGGTCAACTCTGTTGTTCCGATGCCTTGCATTTCTGTGGAGGTATGCGAGCCCATGCTAGACACCCAAAGACTCTGAATTGTCTCACAATTGGTTTCCTTCCTGCCCAAGCCTCAAAAGGAGTAATACCTTGCAAAGCTTTGTGAGGAACCCGATTCTGGATGTGTGTGGCACAACTAATAGCCTCTGCCCAAAAAGCGGGATCAAGAGAATGTGCATGTATCATACAGCTAGCCATTTCTTTGAGAGTTCTATTCTTGCATTCTGCAACTCCATTCTACTATGGAGTGTATGCTATAGAATGCTGAAGATCAATCCCCTCAAATGTACAAAAATCCTCAAGTCTATTGTTCACATATTCCCTTCCATTATCTGTACAAAGAATCTTCACCACTTTCCTAGATTGCTTCTCCACACGAGTCTTGAAGTCCTGAAATCTGTCAAATACTTCACTCTTATGAATAAGAAAGTAGACCCAAGTGAAGCAGGAGTAGTCATCAATGAAGGTGAGGACATAGCGGGCCTTACCAAATGAGGGTGCTGGAAATGGACCTGCTACATTGCTATGAACAAGTTGAAGAACTTCCAAAGCTCTCCAAGCTTTCCCTTTATCAAACTTTTCCTCGGGATGCTTGCCCATGGAACAACCTGAACATACACCCTCTGAAAAACTGATTCGAGGTAGACTTGTGACCATGTCTTTAGTGCTGAGCTGCTAAAGATAGTGGTAGTTGAGGTGACCAAACCACTCATGCCATATCTTACTTTCAGAATTTGAATAAGTAAGCAAGGCCCTAGAAGGTGAACTTGGCACAAAGTGGGAGAATGAATAAAGCCTTGAGTTGTCATTGACTTGTCCCACTGCTACTAAGGCATCATCATCAAGTTCCTTTACTACAATTGAATCTGGTGTAAACTCAACCTTTTTCCCATTCCCATAGTGAGTGATTTGGTAGATAGAGAGAAGGTTGGTAGACAAGTTAGGAACATAGAGAACATTCTCAAATGTTCCATCATCCATGTCAACTGAACCTTTTCCTTCAACCTCTACTTGTGTATCATCACCTATGTAAATGTGAGGTACCTTAGATGGCTCCAATGAAGAAAACTGCTCCTTTATAGAACCCATGTGATAAGAGGCACCTGAGTCAAGTATCCACTGCTGTGAAGAACCTGTAGTAGCCACAAATGCTTTCCCTTTTCCCTTAGACTGTGAGGAAGAGGAAGGAGTTGAAGCCTTCTTTGTGTAGGCGGGTGGCAAGTTGATGTTGTTTTTCTTGAGAAGATTTGTCAACTCATCAACTTGCTTGGTGTGGCATCGATGCTCATCATGACCATACTTCTTGCAATATGCACAAGTTGGTTTATCCTTCTTAGGTGGTGTCCCCTTCTTGCAAGAGGATGAAAAATCACCTTGAGATGGAGAGGATGATTGTCCTTTTTCTTGCTATGGCTATGACTTAGATTGCTTCTTCTTCTTGTTGGAATCTTTGCCTTGACTTCGTTGATTCCCTTGATTAGCCACCAAAGCCTTGGAATTTGAAGACTTGAGAAGCCCGATGTTCAACAACTTAGATTGTTCCAATATCAACATTTCTGTGAAAGCATCAAATGAAGGCATAACATAGGAACTCCCCACTATCAAACGATGAGTTTGGAAGCTAGACACAAATGCTGCATATTCTGGTGCAAGCTTGTCCAACAAGTTGAATATTAACTAAGCATCCTTTTTGTCAATTCCACAATCCTTAAGCTTTGCTCTTAGCTCATTTGCTTTGGCGACATAATCTTCGATTGTATCAAACTCTTGGGATCCAAGTTGGTGAGTTCATTGTCAATCTTATACCCTTTGATGTCATCAACTTGACCATACAATTTCTGAAACATATCCCAAGCATCTTTGATTGTAGTACACTTCTCAATATGAAAGATGAGGTCATCTGATACATACTTGCGCAAAGTTCCAAGAGCCATGCAATTCTTAGTGAGCCATTATAATTGAGCATTAGGATCAGGTGGTGTTGCTACTGTTCCATCTATGTAATGTGTGAGACCTTTTTCCATTAATTTGCTCCATACTTTAATTTTCCATGATGCATAATTATGTGGAGTTAAAGGTGGAAATTTATGAGGACTCATTGCAACAAAAATGAAAGAGAAGAAAGAGAGGCACAATCACACAAGACACCCCCCCAAATTTACTCAATCAAAGAATCCCCCCAAAAGTGATGATTTGGCACTTTATACTTAGTGCGTATACAATGGGCCACTTGCAAAAAATGGCAAAGTGGGCTTCTGATTTCAAATTTACAACTACCTCAATAAGGCCAAAAGAGACTCAAACTAATAATGCAAGAGATCTATACTAAGATCCAAGCACTTTACAAGTACCTAATAGCCAAATAAGACCAATATCTGAAAGTATAGCTTCTACTCAAAATCTCTAAAATCTGATCATATATTATAAAAGTAGACAAAAAAACATGCACTTTCAAAAAAAATGGCACCTAAGAAGGAGGTCGTATGAGCTCAAGAGAGGCCTTTGAAGTTGCAAAATTGAGGATTAGATAGGTACAGCTGAGAGAATCTAAAAATTACGAAAAAACTATGCACCAAAACTAGAAAATAACCACACCACTATGAAGAACACAAACAATTAGCCCAAATAAAAAAAAATTGCACCCAAAAAGGAGCAAAATTGAGCAAGTTATGGGCCTCCAAAGTTGACCCAAAAATCCAAACTGCTCAACGGAGAGGGGTCTAAAATTTTCCAAAGAAAATGTTGACTAGGCGCTAACTGGGCGCTGACTTCTGCTGACTGGGCACTGACTGTGCGCTACTGACTGGGCATAAGGTACGGATCCCAAAAATAATTTTCAAAATTTTATTTATTTATTTATTTTTTTCAAAAAAAAAAATTTCAAACTGGAAAATAAATTTTTTTTTTTTTTTGAAAAAAAATCCAAAAATTCCGTACCGTACCACCCGAATTGGGTAGAAAATTTCCTCCACACCCAAAAATCGATTTTCGCCAAAATAGGTCGAATTTATACTCGATTTTTATGGAAATGGCCTCTCGGACGCAATGGTGAGGTTGAAAACGCTCTAAGATGCCTCCAAAAGATGCAATCCCTCAAATCCAAAAATAGAAGCCTTCCATGATGTCTCCAAAAACCAATCAATGAAGCCCCAATGGCTCTGATACCATGTGAGATTTTGCCAAGATCAAGGGCACAATGAAAAGTACTAAAATAGAGACAAAAGAATGACAAGAACAAACTATATTCTCATCAATATGAAAATGATCAACTGGATTCATCAATACAATGAATATAGGCTTGCTTATATAGGCAAGGCCATATGGATGTATGAGCACACAATCATGACATGTGGCTCAATGAGAAATAAGGGTAGGTAAGAAATACTAGGGGTAGGTAGGAGAAATAATATAATATTCCACAAGAGGTGGATGACCCACCGAATGTGGAGTCTAACAGCAAAATAAGACCACAAAAGGTGGAATTTCTCCTACAAGCTCTATCCCTATGTGCACACTTCCCTAAGTGTCTCAAATCCAAACTACGAAGAGATGCATTATCCTAAGTTAACTGAAGTAAAGTGTAATAATATCCATAATGACTATTTATTTACACCAACAGTCCTAAGGGGTCATATGGTGTCCTATGGGGTCATAGGACACCATATGACCCCTTAGGTGTCATTAGGGATCATATTGTGTCTTAACGGGTCATGACATATGACCCCTTAAGACACCATATGACCCCTTAGGACACCATACGACCTATAATGACACCATATGGTATCCTAAGGGGTCATATAGTGTCCTACGGGGTCATCGGATACCATATGACCCCTTAGGATACAATGTGAACCCTAACGACATGTAAGGAGTTATATGGTATCCTAACAACTCATAGGACACTACACGACCCGTTAGGACCCCATATGACCCCTTAAGACACCATATGACCCATAACGACACTATATGGTGTTCTAAGGTGTCAAATGGTGTCGTAAGGGGTCATATGGTGTCCTATGACCCCTTAAGACACCATATGACCCCTTAGGACACAATATGGTGTCATTATGGGTCATATTGTCTCCTAAGGTGTCATATGGTGTCATATGGTGTCATACGACACCATATGACCCCTTAGGTGTCGTTAGGGATCATATTGTGTCTTAATAGTTCATATGGTGTGTTATGACCCCTTAAGACATCATATGACCCCTTAGGACACTATACGACCAATAATGGCACCATATGGTGTCCTAAGGGGTCATATAGTGTCCTAAGGGGTCCTAGGACACCATATGACCCTTTATGACACAATGTGAACTCTAATTGCACGTAAGGGGTTATATGGTATCCTAAGTGGTCATAGGACACTACATGACTCGTTTGGATACCATATGACCCCCTAGGACACCATATGACCCATAACAATACTATATGGTGTTCTAAGGCGGTACATGGTGTCGTAAGGGCCCTTAGGACACCATATGATCCCTTAGGAGACAATATGTTGTCATTATAGGTTGTATGGTGTCGTTGTTGGCATATGGACACTCCAATGAGACATTGTGTGTGATTGAAGGTTTTGTCATTGATGGCAACCTTGCAATCCTATGGCACCAGCAAGACATCATACCGATAAAGCATTATTCAAGCAAGACAGTGCACCGGCATCAACAAGATCACTCTACACTAGCATCGGCACCGGCATAGAAGAAAAGATGTATACCAGCACAGAGGCTGACAAGATTTTTGATATGTAATATTTTGATTATTATTGTAAGCCAACTTGGCAAATTGTAAAATGACTCTTGTATATAAAAGAGATCATTGTAGACATTTGTAAGGTGAAGTAAGCAAACAAAAAGGAAAATTATTAGGCAGACCTAATGTGCAAATTATAGGTCAAGGGTATATGTAAAGAACAAAGCAAGAACCGGTACTGAATCTGGCATTGGAGATGCTATTATAAAGCAGTACAGATCATTGGATTAGTATAATCCTCATTGTAAGTCAGTGTGACTTCTCATTGAGCAGTGAGCTCTAGGCAATTGGCCTTCCTGCATGTGCAGGCCCCTATTGTAAGTAATATTCTCTTATTGGCCAGTAAGTGAATATTGTGGGTCACAAATCCCACTAAGGTTTTTCCCACACTGGGTTTCCTCGTTAACATCTTGTGTTATGGTGTTCTTTTCTTGTGGATGTTTTTGATTCTGTTTATTACATTAATTCTTGCATACCGGTACACTGCTACTTAATGTTCTACATGTTTTAACTTAAGAAAATTTGAATACTAGTTAGATACTGATTCACCCCCCCCTCTCAGTATCTGTGGGAACCCTAACAATCTTAAGCGGTCATATGGTGTCATATGGGGTCATTGGACACCATATGACCCCTTAGGTGTTGTTAGGGATCATATTGTGTCTTAATGGGTCATATGTTGTGTTACAACCCCTTAAGACACCATATGACCCCTTTGGACACCATACGACCCATAATGACACCATATGGTGTCCTAAGGGGTCATATAGTGTCCTAAGGGGTCATAGGACACCATATGACCCCTTAGGACACAATGTGAACCCTAACAACACGTAAGGGATTATATGGTATGCTAAGGGGTCATAAGACATTACATGACACATTAGGACACCATATGACCCCTTAGGACACCATATGACCAATAACGACACTATATGGTGTTCTAAGGGGTCACATGGTGTGGTAAGGGGTCATATGGTGTCCTAAGACCCCTTAAGACACCATATGACCCCTTAGGACACAATATGGTGTCATTATGGGTTGTGTGGTGTCTTAATGGGTCATATGGTGTCCTATGGGGTCGTAGGAGACCATATGACACCTTAGGTGTTGTTAGGGATCATATTCTTGCATCCTTAATTCCACTACCTCTAGTGTGGGGCATTGCACTCCTTTGCAGCATAGTCCTTGGGTGTCCATCACCCTACCCTCCATCCTTTATTAATCCATTTCCTATCCATATCCATCCACTTATTCCCTCCATCCCTATCCAAACAAATCCCTCATCCATCTATCCTCTTACCAATCCTTAGTTCTCCCTTGTCATTGGTTCCATTCAATCAAATCATATCCACCAATCCACCCCATCCTATCCAATTTCTAATCCAATCATATTCTCCATCTCTTCCAATTTAATCAATAATCCCATCCCCTATCCAATCCTATTCAATCATCCATCCCCCTTTTTCATCCTATCTAATCATTTATCCTTCTTCTAATCGTATCCAAACCATCAAACTAAGCTTTCCCCATCTACCTAAGCTCACACTCACTTGTGCCTAATCCAAGCACCCATCCATACTTTTCTAATCAAATCCAAGCAAAAATCCTCTCATCTACAAATCTTGCACACCCAACTTGTCCTTTGTCATCCATCAATCAATCCATCACCCTACCTATCGGGATGCATCCTTCCCTAGTCCGACAGTTTATCCAAATCCATGTCCTACTCTTGACAAGAGATGCCAATTTTTCATGTGCATGTTGTTTGCATGCTTGAACTTTTCACTTTTTTTTCATCTTGTGTCCCAAGACTATACTTGTTCAGGATTGCCTTGATCATCCTATATCTTGGTATGTCTTGGCTGGTGTATAATGGGCATAGTTTTCAAAGCATGGTGTGTTTGAATGTCTTCCTTGTACGAACTGACAACCCTACATTAGTGTTTATCAACACTTGCATGATTGTGTGCAAGGCATTCCTATTTAACTGAGTGTCAGTCCATGCCTCGGATCTTCATATCATCCTAGTTCTTATAATCAATGGTGTAGACTATCCATGGCAGTATCAAATCTAGGTTTTCTCTCTATACTTGCTCAATAAGAAATCCAATCCATTTATCATTTTTTTGTCTCATTTCATTCACAACACTCCATCCAACTCATCCTACTTCCCTCTTTCATTATCTTCATCCTTTCATCACTTATTCTTCTAATTCCTTTTTGCGAACACACCTGTGTTCTTCGAACCTGCATGTCCTCTAAAGGGGGCATACCACTGCTTCCTTGTCATCCTTCCTCCTCATCATTCTTCTCATCTCATGATTGGGGCATCATGCTACTAGTCCTTATCATTTTCTTCATCTCATGACTGGGGCATCATGCTACTAGTCCTTATCCTTTTCTTCCACTATGTTTTATTCTTCTTTCATATAACATCATTTCACGATGGTATATCAAAGATGGGAAAAGTGTAGACATCGAAAAATTAATTAAATTAATATTTAATAAATTTAAGCCTATCAACATAATTAATCGACTTAATTCGGTTATCCCTATTCTTCTCAGAATCAATTAAATCTAATTTAATTAATCCTATCACAATTGTCCAATAATTAATTTATCAGATAAATTAATTATTCCCCTATTCTTCTAAAGTTCCCTCCAATAATTATTAATTCCTCTAAACCCACTCAGTTAATTAATTCCAATTAATTAACCTAGTCATGTGAATCCTACAAATCACTTTTCTTAATCCCACTCAACCTAATTAATCCTTCTAGAATCTCTCATAATCATGCTTATCATTATTCTCCTATTTTTAATTTCCACTCATGTCACATCAACATTGAGTCTCTCAAAAAAATTTAAATTTCTTTGAATCCCTCAATGCATCCTTATTTTGGAATTTTTAATTCCTCAAGTTTGAAATTCAAATTTCCTTTTCCCCCCTCTTCTCAAGGAATTTTATATTCCTGTTTATTTTCCCAAGGCACCCTTCATCCATGCCTTCTATCTAAAATCAATCTCAACCCTTCATAATCAAATCAATCTTGGCCCTCCATTGGCCTCCTCCAATCTATAAATTGGAGCCTATTCTCCTCACAAATCATCCACTTCTCATGCATTGTCATGCTACCTATTTCTTCTCTCATCCTCTTCATAATCTTCTATCAAATTCATGCATCCTTAATCTTCTAATCCAAATCCTCCTATATATCACTCAAATCCAATTCAATCCATCAATCTATCTTCTTGAGCACAAAAGAGAGCATTCCACATCACAATCAATCAAAGGAGCACATCAAGTGGAGCATCATCAAAGGGAGCCTTCAATTCATCAAGGCTCAATCTAAAGGAGAAGGAAAAATAGGAAGGTAAAATGATCTCTTGATGTTTTCTAGTTTTCTTGCTCATTTCATTATGTTTTTGATTATTTGACCATCTAATCTGTTTTCCCCTCTTCAGGTCGTATGGTGTCCTAAGGGGTCATAGGACACCATATGACCCCTTAGGTGTCGTTAGGGATCATATTGTGTCTTAACGAGTCATATGGTGTGTTATGACCCCTTAAGACACCATATGACCCCTTAGGACACCATAGACCCATAATGACAACATATGGTGTCCTAAGGGGTCATATAGTGTCCTAAGGGGTCATAGGACACCATATGACCCCTTAGGACACCATATGACCCCTTAAGACACAATATGGTGTCATTATGGGTTGTACAATGTCCTAAGGGGTCATATGGTGTCCTAAGGGGTCATAGGACACCATATGACCCCTTAGGTGTCGTTACGGGTCATATTGTGTCTTAACGGGTCATATGGTGTGTTATGACCCCTTAAGACACCACATGACCCCTTAGGACACCATACGAACCATAATGACACCACATGGTGTCCAAAGGGGTCATATAGTGTTCTAAGGGATCATAAGACACCATATGACCCCTTAGGACACAGTGTGAACCCTAACAATATGTAAGGGGTTATATGGTATCCTAAGGGGTCATAGAACATTATATGACCCATTAGGACACCATATGACCCCTTAGGACACCATATGACCCATAGCGACACTATATGTTGTTCTAAGGGGTCACATGGTGTCGTAAGGGGTCATATAGTGTCCTATGACCCCTTAGGACACAATATGGTGTCGTTATGGGCTGTATGGTGTACTAAGGGGTCATATGGTGTCCTATGGGGTCATAGGACACCATATGACCCCTTAGGTGTCATTAGGGATCATATTGTGTCTTAACGGGTCAGATGGTGTGTTATGACCCCTTAAGACACCATATGACCCCTTAGGACACCATATGAACCATAATGACATCATATGGTGTCCTAAGGGGTCATAGGACACCATATGACCCCTTAGGACATGATGTGAACCCTAATGACATGTAAGGGGTTATAGTGTATCCTAAGGGGTCATAGGAAACTATATGACCCGTTAGGACACCATATGACCCCTTAGAACACCATATGAGCCATAACAATACTATATGGTGTTCTAAGGGGTTACATGGTGTTGTAAGGGGTCATATTATGTCTTATGACCCCTTAGGACACCATATGACTCATTAGGATACAATATGGTGTCGTTATGGGTCGTATGGTATCCTAAGGGGTCATATTGTGTTCTATGGGGCCATAGGACACCATATGAACCCCTTAGGTGTTGTTAGGAATCATATTATTTCTTAATGGGTCATATGGTGTGTTATGACCACTTAAGACACCATATGAACCCCCTTAGGACACCATACAACCTATAATGAAACCATGTTGTGTCCTAAGGGGTCATATATTGTCCTAAGGAGTCATAGGACACCATATGACCCCTTCAAACACAATGTTAACCCTAATGACATGGAAGGGGTTATATGGTATCCTAAGGGGTCATAGGACACTATATGACCCCTTAGGACACCATATGACCCATAACGACACTATATGGTGTCCTAAGGGGTCACATGGTCTTGTAAGAGGTCATATAGTGTCCTATGACTCCTTAGGACACCATATGGTGTCATTTTGGGTTGTATGGTTTCCTAAGGGGTCATATTGTGTCATATGGGGTCAAACGACACCATATGACCCCTTAGGTGTCGTTAGGGATCATATTATGTCTTAACAGGTCATATGGTGTGTTTTGACCACTTAAGATACCATATGACCCCTTAGGACACCATACAACCCATAATGACACCATATGGTGTCCTAAGGTGTCATATAATGTCCTAAGGGGTCATAGGACACTATATGACCCCTTAGGACACAACGTGAACCCGAATGACATGTAAGGGGTTGTATGGTATCCTAAGGGGTCATAGGACACTACAGGACCTGTTAGGACACCGTATGACCCGTGAGGACACCATATGACCCATAACGACACTATATGGTGGTATAAGGGGTCACATGGTGTCATAAGGGGTCATATGGTGTCCTATGACCCCATAAGACACCATATGACCCCTTAGGTGTGGTTACGGATCATATTTTGTCTTACCAGTTCATATGGTGTGTTATGACCCCTTAAGACACCATATGACCCCTTAGGACACCATACCACCCATAATAACACCATATGGTGTCCTAAGGGGTCATAGGACACCATATGACCTCTTAGGACACAATGTGAACCCTAATGACACATAAGGTGTTATATGGTATCATAAGGGGTCACAAGACACTACATGACCTGTTAGGACACTAGATGACCCCTTAGGACATCATATGACCCATAACAGTACTATATGGTGTTCTAAGGGGTCACGTGGTGTTGTAAGGGATCATATGGTGTCTTATGACCCCTTAGGACACCATATGACCCCTTAGGACACAATATGGTGACATTATGGGTCGTATGGTGTCTAAGGGATCATATGGTGTCCTATGTGGTCATAGGACACAATATGACCCCTTAGATGTCGTTAGGGATCATATTGTGTCTTAATGGGTCCTATGGTGTGTTATGACCCCTTAAGACACCATATGACCCATTAGGACACCATACGACCCACAATGACACCATATGGTGTCCTAAGGGGTCATATAGTGTCCTAAGGGGTCATAGGACACCATATGAGTCCTTAGGACACAATATGAACCCTAACAATACGTAAGGGGTTATATGGTATCTTAAGGGGTCATAGGACACTACATCACCCGTTAGGACATCATATGACCCCTTAGGAAACAATATGACCCATAACTACACTATATGGTGTTCTAAGGGGTCACATGGTATAGTAAGGGGCCATATTGTGTCCTATGACCCCTTAGCACACCATATGACCCCTTAGAACATAATATGGTGACATTATGGGTCGTATGGTGTCCTAAGGGGTCATGTGGTGTCCTATGGGGTCATAGGACATAATATGACCCCTTAGGTGTCGTTAGGGATCATATTGTATCTTAATGGGTCCTATGGTGTGTTATGACCCCTTAAGACACCATATGACCCATTAGGACACCATACGACCCACAATGACACCATATGGTGTCCTAAGGGGTCATATAGTGTCCTAAGGGGTCATAGGACACCATATGACTCCTTAGGACAAAATGTGAACCCTAACAATACGTAAGGGGTTATATGGTATCTTAAGGGGTCATAGGACACTACATCACCCATTAGGACACCATATGACCCCTTCGGAAACAATATGACCCATAACTACACTATATGGTGTTCTAAGGGGTCACATGGTATCGTAAGGGGTCATATGGTGTCCTATGACCCCTTAGGACATAATATGGTGTCATTATGGGTCCTATGGTGTCCTAAGGGGTCATATGGTATGACCCCTTAAGACACCATATCACCCCTTATGACACCATACAACCCATATTGACACCATATGCTATCCTAAGGGATCATATAGTGTCCTAAGGGGTCATAGGACACCATATGACCCCTAAGGAAATAATGTGAACCCTAATGACATGTAAGGGGTTATATGGTATCCTCAGGGGTCATAGGACACTATATGACCCGTTAGGACACCATATGAACCCTTGGAAAACCATATGACCCATAATGACACTAAATGGTGTTCTAAGGGGTCACATGGTGTCGTAAGGGGTAATATGGTGTCCTATGACCCCTTAATACACCATATGACCCCTTAGGACATAATATGGTGTTGTTATGGGTCGTATGGTGTCCTAAGGGGTCATATGGTGTCCTATGGGGACAGAGGACACCATATGACCCCTTAGGTGTCGTTAGGGATCATATTGTGTCTTAATGGGTCATATGGTGTGTTATGACCCATTAAGACACCATATGACCCCTTAGGACACCATATGGTGTCCTAAGGGGTCATAGGACACCATATGACCCCCTCGAAGACAATGTAAACCCTAACAACATATAAGGGGTTATATGGTATCTTAAGGGGTCATAGGATACTACATGACCCATTAGGACACTATATGACCCTTTAAGACACTATATGGCCCATAACGACACTATATGTTGTTCTAAGGTGTCACATGGTATCGTAAGGGGTCATATTGTGTCTTATGACCCCTTAGAACATAATATGGTGTCATTATGGGTCGTATGGTGTCCTAAGGGGCCATATGGTGTCATTATGGGTTGTATGGTGTCCTAAGGGGTCATATGGTGTCCTAAGGGGTCATATGGTGTCCGATGGGGTCATAGCACTCCATATGAACCCTTAGGTGTCATTAGGGATCATATTGTTTCTTAATGGATCATATGGTGTGTTATGACCTTTTAAGACACCATATGACCCCTTAGGACACCATACGACCCATAATGACACCATTTTGTGTCCTAAGGGGTCATAGGACACCATATGACCCCTTAGGACACAACGTGAACCCTAAGGACATGTAATGGGTTATATGGTATCCTAAGGGGTCATAAGACACTACATGACTTGTTAGGACACCATATGACTCCTTAGGACACCATATGACCCATAACGACACTATATGGTTTTCTAAGGGGTCACATGGTGTCGTAAGGGGTCATATAGTTTCCTATGACCCCTTAAGACACCATATGACCCCTTAGGATAGAATATGGTGTCATTATGGGTTTTATGGTTTCTTAAGGGGTCATATGGTGTCCTATGTGGTCATAGGAAACCATATAACCGCTTAGGTGTCGTTAGGGATCATATTGTGTCTTAACAAGTCATATAGTGTTTTATGAGCCCTTAAGACACCATATGACCCCTTCAGACACCATACAACCCATAATGACACCATATGACCCCTTAGGACACAATGTGAACCCTAACAACACATAAGGTGTTATATGGTATCCTAATGGGTAATAGGACATCACATGACCCATTAGGACACCATATGACCCCTTAGGACACCGTATGACCCATAGCGACACTATATGATGTTCTAAGGGGTCACATGGTGTCGTAAGGGGTCATATGGCATCCTATAACCCCTTAGGACACCATATGACACCTTAGGAAACAATATGGTGTCATTATGGGTCATATGGTGTCCTAAGGGGTCATATGGTGTCCTATGGGGTCATAGGACACCATATGACCCCTTAGGTGTTGTTAGGGATCATATTGTGTCTTAACAGGTCACATGGTGTGTTATGACCCCTTATGACACCATATGACCCCTTACGACACCATACGACCCCTAATGACAGCATATGGTGTCCTAAGGGGTCATATAGTGTCCACTATGACCCCTTAAGACACAATGTGAACCCTAACAACACGTAAGGGGTTATATGGTATCCTAAGGGGTCATAGGACACTACATGACCTGTTAGGACACCATATGACCCCTTAGGACACCATATGACCCATAATTACATTATATGGTGTTCTAAGGGGTCACATGGTGTCGTAAGGGGTCATATGGTGTCCTATGACCCCTTAAGATACCATATGATCCCTAACGACAAATAAGGGGTCATATGGTGTCCTATAGGTTCATAGGACACCATATGACCCCTTATTTGTCGTTAGGGATCATATTGTGTCTTAATGGGTCATATGGTGTGTTATGACCCCGTAAGACACCATATGACCCCTTAGGACACCATATGACCCATTATGACACTATATGATGTCCTAAGGGGTCATATAGAGTCCTAAGGGGTCATAAGACACCAAATGACCCCTTAGGACATAATGTGAACCCTAAGGACACGTAAGGGGTTATATGGTATCCTAAGGGGTCATAGGACACTATATGACCCGTTAGGACACCATATGACCCCTTAGGACACCATATGACCCATATCGACACTATATGGTGTTGTAAGGGGTCATATGGTATCCAATGACCCCTTAATACACCATATCACCCCTTAGGACATAATATGGTGTCCTTATGGCTTGTATGGTGTCTGAAGGGGTCATATGGTTTCCTATGGGGTCATAGGACACCATATGACCCCTTAAGTGTCTTTAGGGATCATATTGTGTCTTAATGGGTCAAATGGTGTGTTATGACCGCTTAAGACATTATATGACCCCTTAGGACAACATACGACCCATAATGACACCATATGGTGTCCTAAGGTGTCATATAGTGTCCTAAAGCATTATTTGACAGCATATGACCCCTTAAGACACAATGTGAGCCGTAACGACATGGAAGGGGTTATATGGTATCCTAAGGGGTCATAGGACACTACATGACCCGTTAGGACAACATATGACCCCTTAGGACACCATATGACCCATAATTACACTATATGGTGTTCTAAGGGGTCACATGGTGTCGTAAGTGGTCATATGGTGTCTGATGACCCCTTAAGACACCATGTCACCCCTTTGGACATAATATGGTGTCATTATGGGTTGTACGGTGTCCTAAGGTGTCATATGGTGCCCTATAGGTTCAAAGGACACCAAATGACCCTTTAGTTGTCGTTAGGGATCATATTGTGTCTTAACAGGTCATATGGTGTGTTATGACCCCTTAAGACACCATATGACCCCTTAGGACACCATATGACCCATAATGACACCATATGGTGTCCTAAGGGGTCATATAGTGTCCTAAGGGGTCATAAGACACCATATGACCCCTTAGGACATAATGTGAACCTTAATGACATGTAAGGGTTTATATGGTATCCAAAGGGGTCATAGGACACTATGTGACCCGTTAGGACACCATATGACCCCTTAGGACAACATATGACCCATAACAATACTATATGGTGTTGTAAGGGGTCACATGGTGTCGTAAGGGGTAATATGGTGTCCTATCACCCCTTAATACACCATATCACCCTTTAGGACATAATATGGTGTCATTATGGATCGTATGGTGTCCAAAGGGATCAAATAGTTTCCTATAGGATCATAGGACACCATATCACCCCTTAGGTGTCATTCGGGATTATATTGTGTCTTAACGGGTCATATGGTGTGTTATGACCACTTAAGACACTATATGACCCCTTAGGACACCATACGACCTATAATGACACCATATGGTGTCCTAAGGGGTCATATAGTTTCCTAAGGGATCATTTGACACCATATGACCCCTTAGGACATAATGTGAACCCTAACGACACGTAAGGGGTTATATGGTATCCTAAGGGGTCATAGGACACTGGATGACCCATTAGGACACCATATGACCCCTTAGGACACCATATGACCCATAACAACACTATATGGTGTTGTAAGGGGTCACATGGTGTTGTAAGGTGTCATATGGTGTCCTATGACCCCTTAGGATGTTATATGACCCATAACGACACTATATGGTGTTCTAAGGGGTCACATGGTGTTGTAAGGGGTCATATGATGTCCTATGACCCCTTAGGACACCATATGACCACTTAGGACACAATATGGTGTCATTATGGGTTGTGTGGTGTCCTAAGGGGTCATATGGTGTCCTATGGGGCCATAGGACACAATATGACCCCTTAGGTGTCATTAGGGATTATATTGGGTCTTAACGGGTCATATGGTGTGTTATGACCCCTTAAGATATGATATGACGTGTTAGGACACCATAGGACCCATAATGACACCATTTGGTTTCCTAAGGGTTCATATAGTGTTATAAGGGGTCATAGGACACCATATAACCCCTTAGGACACAATGTGAACCCTAAAGACATGTAAGGGGTTATATTTTATCCCAAGGGGTCATAAGACACTATATGACATGTTAGGACACCATATGACCTCTTAGGACACCATATGACCCATAACAATATTATATGGTATTCTAAGGGGTTACGTGGTGTTGTAAGGGGTCATATGGTGTCCTACGACCCCTTAGGACATAATATGGTGTCATTATGGGTTGTATGGTGTCCTAAGGGGGCATATGTTGTTCTATGGAGTCATAGGACACCATATGATCCCTTAGGTGTTGTTAGGGATTATATTTTGTCTTAACAGTTCATATGGTGTGTTATGACCCCTTAAGACACCATATGACCCCTTAGGACACCTTATGTTGTCATTATGGGTTGTATGGTGTCCTAAGGGGTCATATGGTGTCGTAAGGGATCATTGCACACCATAAGAACATACTGACCCCATATGGTGTACTAGGGGCTCATATGGTGTCCTAAGGGGTCATAGGATACTATATGAACCATACTAACACCATATGATGTACTAAGGGGTCATATGGTGTCCTAAGGGGTCATAGGACACCATATAACTCCTTAGGACATTATATGACCCCTAATAACACCTAAGGTGTCATATGGTGTCCTATGACCACTTAGGACAAAATATGGTGTTGTTATGGGTCCTATGGTAACCTAAGAGGTCATATGGTGTCCTATGGCCCCTTAGGTGTCATTAGGTGTCATATTGTGTCCTAAGGGGTCATATGGTGTCTTATGACCCCTTAGGACCTAGAGAGTGGAGGGAGTGAGGAAG
Source organism: Cryptomeria japonica (assembly GCF_030272615.1). NCBI lineage: Eukaryota > Viridiplantae > Streptophyta > Pinopsida > Cupressales > Cupressaceae > Cryptomeria > Cryptomeria japonica. The sequence goes on from NC_081412.1 coordinate 672,157,940, forward strand.
AAACTAAGGGAAAGAGGTGAGAGAGGGAATAAGATGGGTGTAAGGATGAAGAGGGAGATAGCTCGAGGGATAGGAGAATAAGGGACTTGTGAAAGCTAGAGAGGGGAGGGACAAAGAAGAGTATGTATCTATAAGAATGAAGAGCTAGAGAAGAGGTAAGGGGAGAGAGAGAATATGAGATCTAGTTCATAGAGAGAGATGGAACTATGAGGTAAGGGAGATAAATAAGGGAGAGGTGAGATGGGGGTTTCTATGTACATATTTGGTGAGCGCCAAATGGAAAATCCATTCATCACATTTGGCGCATGCCAAATAGGGCGAGTGCCATATTTGGAATGCGCCAAATGGCCCACTTTGGGAAACACCAAACCTATGGGTTGGATTTGCCTTGGGCATCCAACCAAAAGGTTTGGATGACCATTTCAGGCTAGAGACATGTTTTTATCAACACATTGAAAATTTTGATATATTTTTGGTCGTGCTCTTCGCCAGGTTTGCATGTTTTTCAATGAAGTTAAAAAAAATACCATGGTAAACTTGAGATCCCTCTTATCTATCTAACAATGTAATTCATTTCAAATTTTGATTTCGTTAAGTCTTTCATCTATAATTTCTTTTCTCAGTGTGTTCGTTTATGTCAAAAACCAACATGCACTATTTTGGGTATAAATTTTTACACGTTCATCAGATTTTGAAAAAAATCACATTTTTAGAAACTAGACTCCATTCTACACAATTTTAAAAAAAAAATTGAATTTTGATTAGTTTTCAATGATTTTAGGGGGGAGCACGCTCAAATTTTTGTTTTTCAGGATGTGTCCACTTCAAAAATTAGTAAAAAATCATATACTCATTAAAAAATTAGCTGAAAAATCTGGTATAAACTAAAAGGTGTTAGATAATTTTTCATCGAAGAGATTTTAAAAATTCAAAAAAAAAGTTAACATTTTAGGGGGGCCACAATAAATGCTATGTTATGTTTTTGCATAAAAACAAGACCACTTTTTGTGGCCCCCCTTTTTGAAGCCCTTAATCTCCACCATTTTCAAAAAACAATAGTAGTTTAGAAAGTAGACTAGAAGAACTCTGACTCTTGTTCTTGTTGCATCTTCAAATTTGAAGTGTATCTATCTTCAATTTGTAATTTAAGTTCAAACTTTGCTGATTTCAAAAAAAAAGTGGCATCTTAAGACCCCCTTTTGTTACCACAACTTGGTGCACATAACTAGAGGGAGAAGTATTTTAAGTTTAAATATATTTATCTCATCTAATTAAAAAATTGAAATATAAAAATATAGAAAGATATATAAAGTAGTGATAGAAAATTTAATAATGTAAAACCATGAAAAATAATGTAAAACGGTGAACGAGAAAATTGTAAAACGATGGAAAATAATGTAAAACGACCGACGGAGATGAACAAGTGGTAGATAGCAACAAAAAAAAGTGAAAGTCAAGGGAAAAGTGACCAACAGACATACATTGTCTGATCGTCTTGCATTAGCTTTTATTCATTTTCATTCGTAGATTTCAAAAGTTAGATTATGCATCTCATATAGCATATTGAAGATGCAAACAACAGTAGTGCCAAAATCAATCAAGGCCAAGGTAAAAGGAAAAGCCACAATTCTTAAAGAGGAAGAGGCGGTTCTAGAGGAAGAGGTAGAGGTAGATTTGATAAGAGAAATGTTCAATGTTACCATGGTAACAGGTATGGTCACTTTGAAAGAGAATGCAGATTGAAAGAAGGTAAAAGTGTTAACTATGGTCAAGAAAGTAGTGAGAATCCTCGTGATCACTTATTTTTATCTTATGCCAAGGGTGAAAATACTAGTAAAGATGTTTGGTACCTAGATTTTGGATTCTCTAACTATATGACAAAATAATGAGAAGTTGTTTTCAACAAAGGATGGAAGTCTCAAATCCAAGATCCAACTTGGTGATGATAAATCATTGGAGGTTGTTGCCAAAGGAGCTATGGAGGTCCAAACAAATGAAGGTATAAAGAGTATTCATGATATTTATTATACTCCACAATTAAAGCATAATTTTTTAAGTATTGGGCAGCTATGTGAGAAAAATTATAAAGTAGTCTATGAGAATAAGACATGTACTATCTATGATAAGAATAAGGGCAATAGTGTGATCATTGTTGTGCCTATGAGAAGAAATAGGATGTCCCCCTTGAAGTTTGGTGAACATAACAACAGTTTGGAAAATATGGCTTATGAGGATTCAAGTTGGTTATGGCATCTCAGGTATGGACATTAAAATTTCATAGTTTGAAGTTTATAACCTTTCATGCATTAGTTTCTGGTTTGCCCAAGGTTGAGGAACACAAGGAGGTTTGTGAAGGATGTGCTAAAGGCAAACATGCAAGGGAAAATATTCTAAAGGGAAATGCATGGAGGGTCCATCGCTCACTTCAATTTGTTCATTCAGACATATATGGTCCTATGTAGACTAAGAGTTTGGGTAAGTCATCATATTTCATCACTTTTATTGATGATTACTCATGAAATTGCTGGGTATATTTTTTGAAGGCCAAATATGAGGCCCAAGATACATTCAAGAAGTTCAAAGCCCTCGTAGAAAATGAGAAAGGGTGCAAGATAAAATGTTTGATGACTAATCATGGAGGAGAATTTTTCTCAAAGACTTTCCAGAGTTTATTGGGATAAAAATGGAATCAGGAGGTAGCTTACTACTACATACACACCTCAACAGAATGGGGTAGCTAAAAGGAAGAATCTTACTATGGTTGAAATGGTAAGGTGCATGTTACAAACCAAGGGTTTGAGCAATTATTATTAGGGAGATGTAGTTGCTACATCAGTGTACATCCTCAATCATAGCCCCACTAGTACACTCAAAAAGATGACACCTCATGAAGCTTCGTTTGGGAAAAAGCCTAATGTTAATCTTTTCAAAGTTTTTGGTTGTTTGGCTTATGTGCATGTACCTAATCAAAATAGACAAAAGTTAGATGCAAAGAGTGAGTTGTGTATTTTTATTGGGTATAGTGAGAAAATTAAGGCTTATAGATTGTATAATCCCATCACTAATAAGCTTATTGTCTCAAGAGATGTAATTTTTTATGAAGGGGGAGTTTATGGTCATCAAAAAGGCCATGTTGAGAAGACAAAATCTATTTTGAATGATGATATAATTTTTGATATTGATCATGAGCAGCCAACTAATGTTTTTGTATGTAGTGGTTTAACTCCACCAAGAAGCCCTTCATTAGGTTCTTTAGTACCAAGTTCAAGTCTAACTTCTTCTTCAAGTTCTACAAGGAAAGTAAGGAGATTGAGTGATATCTACCAGAGGACTAGAAATCAAGTACATGAAGAAAACCCAATAGGTGACACAGTGAATTTTTCTTTATTAGCCAAGACTGATTTTGAACCATCATGTTTTAAAGACGCATGTACTAATGAGGTTTGGGTGCAAGCCATGGAAGAAGAGATGGATTCCATTCATAGGAATGACACTTGGGAGTTGATAGAGATTCCACATGACAAGAAGAAGATTGGCACCACCAAATGGGTCTATAAGACCAAGTTTAGCAGTGACAGGAATATTGAAACACACAAGGCAATATTAGTTTCTAGAGGCTTCACACAGAAGTATGGAAATGATTATGAAGAGACATTTGCACCAGTAGCAAGACAAGAGACCATTATAATGCTAATTTTATTAGCAGCTTAGGAGAAGTGCAGGATACATCATATGGACATAAAAAGTGCCTTCTTGAATGGGTACTTACAAGAGGAAGTATATGTGGTGCAACCACAAGGTTTTGAAGTGGATGGAATAGAGTATCATTTGTATAGGTTGAAGAAGGCTTTGTATGGCATAAAGCATACACCAAGAGCATGGTATGATAGGATTGATTGATACTTTCAGGAGAATGGATTCCGTATAAGAGTGATCCTACCCTTTACTAGAAACAAGAAGGTACTGATATTCTAATCATAATTTTATATGTTGATGATCTATTGTATATGGATAGTAGTTCTAAGATGAAAGATGAGTTAAAAGTTTCTACGATGAATGAATTTGAGATGAAAGATCTTGGTCTCATGAAATATTTTCTAGGAATGGAGGTTTACCAAAGTAAGGATGAGATTTTGATTTATCAAACAAAGTATTCACATGATATGTTGAAGAAATTTGATATGATTGATTGTAACCCTACCTCCACTCCAAGTGCTCATGGAGTTGTCTTGTGTAGAAATGATGGTGCTGATTTAGTTGATGAGATAACTTACAAAAGTATTATTGGGAGCTTGATGTTTCTAACCCACACAAGGCCTTATATTGCCTATTCATTTTCACTTGTTTCAAGGTATATGAAAAATCCATCAGAAATATATATGAAAGCAACCAAGAGGATTTTGAGGTATGTGAAAGGGAATTCAAATTTTGGTATTCATTAATACTCTTTTGAAAAGATGTCTTGTAGGCTTTAGTGATTCAGATTGGGGAGGTAGTATGGATGACCGTAAGTCCACATCTGGAAATTATTTCTATTTTTGTTCTTGTTTGATTACATGGAGCTCAAAAAAGAAAAGTATTGTTGCCCTCTCATCTACAGAGGTAGAGAATGTTGCAATTACCTCAGTAGGTACACAAGCTCTTTGACTCAAAAATATTTTTGAAGAAATTGGAGAAAATCAAATTCAACCTACAGTGATTTATTGTGACAATGTCAGTGCCATCAAATCAGCAAAGAATTCGGTTCATCGGAGTAGAACAAATAATTTTGACATGAAATATCACTTCATTCGGGATTCGGTATAGAAGAAGGAAGTTGAATTCAAGTATATGAATGCTTAGGATCAACTAGGAGATATCTTCACCAAAGCAATTGTGAAAGCTTAGTTTTTGGCACTCCGAGATAAGATTATAAGCCCTCTCAGTATCAAGGAGTATAAAGATAAGTGATGCTATTGTTTGGTTAGGAAGCTCCACCATGCATACACCATGATGCACCAATAAAAGAATAGTCATGCACCGTCAAAGGATTTGAATAGATTTAGGCTATTCTTAGTTTTTAGTTTTTACATTCTTAAAAATAAAGCATGTTTTGCATGCTATTAGTTAAATTTAGTTTGGAGTTTATTTTAAGACTATTTATATGCACCCAAGAATGCATGCCGATAGTTGTTTTAGTTTCTTGATTTAGTTTTTATTAAGCAGTAATAGAGAATTTGTGTGCTGTTAAAAAATTAGGCCACTCTATTTTTATTTTGATTTGTGCTTGTTATATTTCTGCAATTTGATTATTATTTTTTATTAGGATAAATAGGTTTTGAGGGGACCAGAAACCTTATACAATAGGTTTTGAAGGGACCTAAAACCCACAGATTTTTCTCGGATCTGAAACCAGCAATGGGACCCTGCAGAGAGGAACACCAAAGATAAACAACAGCAAAGCTACAATCAACTAGACTATAGAGGCACAACAATTGCTAGCCACACACAAAAGAGAGACAAAAAAAACTAGGTTGGCAACAATAACAGATCTAAACCATCTTATAAATATGAGAAACAAAACATGAGGATTTATCTAGCATCCTTAGCCAAAAAATTGGGTTTTCCCAGGTTCCCTTAACTAGTAACAGGGTCTCCAGCTCACTAACAGCAAAAACATATCCTAACCAAAAACACACACTAGCCAAACTGGGCCCTTAAAAACTACTAGCATCCAGCCTGCCCTTGATAAAATTAAAATACCAAGGGTTTTTCCAGGTTCCCTTGACCAAGAGAGTGGGTTTTAAAAGGCTCCCACAACCTAAAAAAGTGTTTTATATGACTCCCCCAACCATTGGGCCCTTGAACCCTGCAACAAGCAAAAAGCATAGGGTTTTTCTAGGCTCCCTCAATCTTGAATGAGATTTCAACAAAGATCCCATAGCCTAACAATAGATCCACCAAACACCATCTTTAACTTCTATGATCAAACACAATACCCAACTCCACCTCTATAAGAGAGAGGTCATCCCTGAAACAAACCATCTCCACCACAGTAGAAGAAGGTGTCACCTCAATAGACCAAGCCAAGGAAAACCAAAGGTGCTGAGAAAGAAATAGGAGAGAAAGAGTCATGGGAGTCTGATGCAGAGCATCATGAAAAACCCTTCAAGAACCCCAAATCAACCATGGAGTTCCAATATCAACACATAATCTTCACTTGTATTAGTGGCATAATCTGATCATAATCATCATTCTATAGTCCAAAACAATATTATTATCAAAGAATTACACATATATACAGTCAACAACTTGCTTCGTAGCACTATCTCATTCTCCTGATTCAAGGTCATGTTTGTAGATCAATGTTTAATACTAGAATTAGACCTCAAATACTATTGGCCTACAATAGCCATCATTCAGCATTACCTTCACACACTTCAAGAGGTCACCATGATGTCCATCAATGACTCTTTCACAAACATCAAGAATCATTCAACAAACTATCCTTTATTAAGTTTAAATAGTCAAACTACAACTTTTGACAGTATAGAACTTTGTTACTAATAACTTTCATTGAAGAAATTATCTTTCCAAATTCTCTAGTGGAGATGTAGATAGCTAGTTTTAAAAAACCATATCGAAACAGTAGCTCGATCCAAAGGTTAATTTGAATGTTATGCCCCCCGTACTGAGACCCATTTTTACTGTCATAAACAACTCAGAAAATTTCATTGATTAGCCTACTAGAGCATCAAATTTCTCATAGAATACCAAACCATTCAATCCCAAATGGAATTCATGTTAAATTTCTCTGAATATAGTTTATAATGAGTGAATAAACATAAATTTCCATTGGTTGAAAGGTAACATATCATTTAAACTTTACCAGAGACTCCATTAATGAGGGTTTTAAAACATATTTTAGAAAACCAAGTGGATCTCTTACCATACTCAACAGATGATGTTCAAATTTGTTCTAGAGGTTTTCTAACTCACTACTATACACACTCCAATATATTAGAGGGAATATCCAATCCATTTTCCAAGTAAAATATGCATAAAGCAACAATGTAATGTGACTATCAACATAACAATAGATAGAGGGTTACACAAAACATAATACATCTTCATTACTTCTTCCAAAACCATTAAAAATATTTGATCTTCATGGTGTATACTTCCTCCCTTGCACACAATTTCATCCATCCCTGAGAAATTACATTCAAATTGGTGCCAAACACTATGACTGTCACCTTCAACCTGCAGATTGAGTGACAGTTAGAGGCAAACAATTGCTCTCCTTACAAACTCTTCCTCCAAACTTGCCACCATGACTCAAATTTGACCATTACATGAAATATATAAGATATTTCACCCTATAACTGATTAACTAACCCTTTAGGACCAAATGGAAACCTTTTACATCAAATTTTGCAACTTTTTGCAATGTTGCTTTTTGCAACTTTTTGACAATTTTTGCATTTTAATCCAAATGACCTCAAACCTTTGCATACACATTCTTGACACTTCACAAGGGACTAAAAAAATATATTACATCATATTTAACCTCCCATGGGTTATTTTTCCTACTTTGACCCTATTGACCAATATTGACCTTATGAGGACCTAGGTGGACAACTTCTACAATTTGGCTTTCCATAGCCTTACATTGGTTTCAATTGGACTCAAATGACTTTAATACATAATGAATGACTCAAATGTAATTAAATCTCATGTTATAACTTTTAACCTCCTAGAACCTCTTGGTGCAAAGGAGCTCCTGCACCATACTCCCGACTTTGAAAAGTTTCCAAGCCTCTTGGAAACATGGGTACAATGACCTACAAGAAAAATTTTGAGTGGAATTTTCACCTTTGTCTTCATATTTTCTTCTTTATGCCTCTTTATATTGCTACTTCCTTCTCAAACAATCTCTTTGTGACTCCTACCAATGGAGTTTGTAGTGGCTTCCACCCAAGTGCTTTTACCAACCATAAGTCCACCTCTCCATGCTGCATCACCTCACCAACAATCTCTATGCCTCACCTAGGAGTTCTCCTCTTTGTCTCTCTCCCTAGGCTTTTGGCAACCAATGGACCATCCCATGGCCCTGGACCATCCCTTTGGTCCATGATAGACCTTCCTTATCTTCCTTCTTGCAGCTATATGGACAAGCACCTACAACCAAAACTCATTAGTAACACAAAACAACATCTTGCTTAGCCTAGATCTTTTGCTGAGCTCTAATACCAATTTGATGCAGAGCATCATGAAAAACCCTTCAAGAACCCCAAATCAACCATGGAGTTCCAATATCAACACAACATCTTCACTTGTATTAGAGGCATAATCTAATCATAATCATCATTCTACAGTCCAAAATAATATTATTATCAAATCATTACACATATATATAGTCAACAACTTGCTTCACGGTATGTGTGGGATCATGGTGTGCCAAAACAGGCCCTTAAGTGGCAATGAAATTTAAAAAAATCAGAGTTATGCAACTTGACATGTAAAATTGAATAAGCTATGAACATTATTTTTAAAATATGTAAGAAGAGAATCTATAGAAAATTGAATGTAGTTTCTAAGCTACTAGTTGCTTTTTGAAAAAAAAATCCCGTTTGATGAAAATTTCAAATTTCAATGCAGTGGTACAAAATTTTTAGGAAAAAGATAAGAAGTAGGTGTATGTCTGACCACCCTAATCATAATAATATCATAATATTGTTTTATAAGATTTATAATATAAGTATTAGACTCATGTCCGGATGTGACACATATTTTTTTATAATTTTTTATAAAGTAAATAATTATTTATGAATTTTTTACTACAACTTTTTAGAAATTCAGAAACTCCTATGTCTGACCACCTTAACTTGGTCAAAACCTTATAAAATTCAATTTTTAAATTTTTTTTCCCTATATTAGACGAAGCATAGGATGTGACGCATGTTTCAAATTCAAAAAATGTTATGCGGTTTGAAAGTTATGAGTATTTTTCAATCAGTCTATCAATTAGGACTTTTGTCATAATTCAATTAGAAAATAAATAATAATTATTTATTAAAGTTGAAATAAAACAAGCCTTATATTGTTGGAAAGCTGAGAATGTCCTTAAAAAACCCTTTTCATTTTATCAATTTTGGCTATAAAAAAAGTCATCAGCCACCAGTGTAAAGTCTGGAAAATCAAGGAATACTGAAGACCACATTTTTTCAGTTGACTTTCCAGGCTTGTCACTTCCAAGCCAAATCCCAAAGCAAACCCGAACCAAAATATGGAGGGAAAAATTTATGTTTTAAAATCAGATATCTGATTTTGAAAAAATAAAAAAATATATTTTAGTAAATTGGGCATAACTTTTGCATTTTATATCAAAATTTTGATTTTTTATAGGCATTGGAAAGGTAATTAAGAGCTATATGATATGGAATAGGTATAATTTCAATTATTTGTTTTAAAAATAATTATAATTCATTTAAATTCATCCTTCATTTTTAAAACATTAAAAACTCATGACTTTTTCATATTATTTCCCTATTGCGTGAATTTTTGTAACAATCATCTCAAAATAAACTAAATAAGTAATTAATTAATAATAGAAAATTTATGAATTTTATTGAGTTCGATAAATTTTGATAAACCATGTTTTCTATGTTTGTTCCTTTCTGCACCTGTCTCTCCTAAACCTATCACTCCACCTATTTGTTTCTTCCTCCCTCTCTTTTGTCCATATTTATACATCTCTCTCTAGACCTATACCTCATTCAATCTCTCAAGCTCTACAAGGTGCTTATATTTCTACCTCTTCATAATTTCCTCGTCTATGTCACTCTCTCTTCCCTAAGATCTAGACTAGTCTCTCTACATTTCCTTCTCATCTCTAGCAACAAAATTTAGAGGGGACAAGGAGAGGTGTAGGGAAGTATCAAAAAAAGGAGAGGGAGAGAGATTAATTGGGGGGGAAGAGAGTGTGAGAGAGAGAGCCATAGGTAATTAGGTGGAAGGTGAAGAGAGAGAGGGAGGGAGTGATTAGGGTGAAGAGAGAATGAGAGGGAGATCTTGAGATTATTATGGGGTAGGAGGAGAGGGGGAGACGGGAAAGTATCAACAAAGAGAGAAGAGAGATGGGGACAGAGGTGAAGAGAGACATAGAGAGTAATTAGGGGGTGAGGAGAGGGGGAGAGGGAAGTATCTATAAACCCATAGGAGGAGAGAGGTGATTGAGGGTAATTGAGGGAAAGAAATAATGTGAGAAAGAATTGGGTGTAATTATCGGATAAGAAGAGAGGGAGAAGAGTAAGTATCAACAAAAGGAGAGAGGGAGAGATGTGGAGAGAGGTGAAGAGAGTGATAGAGAGAGGATAATTAGTAGAAGTAGAGGGGAAGAGGGAAGTATTAACACAGAGATGGACTAGAGAGAGGGTAATCAGGGGGCTCTCTCCCCATCTCTCCCCCCCTTCCTTTGTTGATACTTCCTCCCTCTCTCTCCCCCTCCCCTTCCCCTAATTACCTTCTCTCTAGACCTCTCTCTTTGAACCAATCTCCTCATCTCTCCCTCTCTCCCTTTGTTGATACTTTCGCATCCCCCCTCTCCTCCCAACACCTCATTACCCCCAACTCTCTCTAATTCTCTCTTCCCCAAATGTCATCTCTCTATCATACCTATCCTTGCCTCTAACTTTACCATATGACCCCTTAGGTGTCGTTAGGGGTCATATTGTGTCCTAATGAGTCATATGGTGTCCTATGAACCCTTAGGACACCATATGATGTTGTTAGGGGTCATATGGTGTGCTAAGGGTTCATATTATGTCTTAAAGGGTCATATGGTGTCCTATGAACCCTTAGGACACCATATGATGTTGTTAGGGGTCATATGGTGTGCTAAGGGTTCATATTATGTCTTAAAGGGTCATATGGTGTCCTATAACCTTTTAGGACACCATATGACTCCTTAAAACACTATATGGTGTTGTTATGGGTTGTATGGTGTCCTAAGGGGTCATATGGTATTGTATGACCCCTTAGGACACCATATGGTGTCAATAGGGATTATATGGTGTGCTAAGGGGTCATAAGACATCATATGACCACTAAGGACACCATATGACACCTAAGGTATCGTTAGGGGTTATATTGTGTCCTAAGGGGTCATGTATAGTGTCATATGACCCCTTAGGACACCATATGGTTTCATCATGGATTGTATGGTGTCCTAAGGGGTCATATGTTATCATATGAACCCTTAGGACACCATACGACCCCTTCATGTAACATCATATAACCCTTTCAGACACCATATGACCCCTTAGGTATCGTTAGGGGCCATATTGTGTCCTAAGGGGTCATATGGTGGCTCGTGACACCATGTGAACCCTTAGGATACCATATCATGTTGTTATGGGTGTTCTTGTGTTTGAAGGGGTCATACGTTGTTATATGACCCCTTAGGATACCAGATGACCCCTTAGGACACCATATGATGTCTTAAGGGGTTGTATGGTGTCCTAAGGGGTCATATGGTGTCCTATGACCCCTTAGGTGTCGTCAGGGGTCGTATTGTGTTCTAATGGGTCATATGGTGTCCTATGACCCCTTAGGACACCATATGACCGCTTAGGACACTATATGGTGCTATGGGTCGTATGCTATCCTAAGGGGTCATATGGTGTCCTATGACACCTTAAGATACCATTTTGTGTTGTTATGTGTCATATGGTATTCTATGACTCCTTAGGATACCATATGACCCCTTAGGACACCCTATGGTGTCGTTAGGGGTCGCATGTTGTGCTAAGGAGTCATATGGTGTCCTATGACCCCTTAGGTGTCATTGGGGTTTATTTTATGTCCTAAGGGGTTGTATTGTGTCCTATGGGGTTATATGGTGTCGTATGACCCCTTAGGACACTATATAATGCCATTAGGGGTCATATTATGTCCTAAGGGGTCATATTGTGTCTTATGACCCCTTAGGACACCACATGGTGTTGTTATGGGTTGTGTGGTGTTCTAATGGGTCATATGGTGTTTTATGACTCCTTAAGATACCATATTATGTTGTTATGGGTTGTATGGTCTCCTAAGGGGTCATCTAGTGTCATTATGCATCATATGGTGTTATAAAGGGTCATATGGTGTCTCATGAACCTTTAGGACACCATATGACACCTTAGGACACCATATGATGTTGTTATAAGTCTTATGGTGTTCTAAGGGGTCATATAGTGTTCTATGAGCCTTTAGGACATCATATGGTGTCGTTAGCAGTCGTATGGTGTGTTAAGGGGTCATATGGTATCCTATGACCCCTTAGGACACCATATGACCCCTTAGGTATTGTTAGGGGTCATATTGTGTCCAAACAGGTGGTATGGTGTCCTATGACCCCTTAGGACACCATATGGTGTCGTTAGGGGTTGTATGGTATACTAAGGGGTCATATTGTGTCCTAAGGGGTCAAAAGACATCGTATGACCCCTTAGACACCATATTATCCATTAGGTTTTGTTAGGGGTCATACTATGTCCTAAGAGGTCATATGGTGTCCCATGATCCTGTACAACATCATATGACCCCTTAGGACATCATATGGTGTCGTTATGGGTCTTATGGTGTCCTAAGGGGTCATATGGTTTTCTATAACCCCTCTGGACACTATATGACCCCTTAGGATATTATATGACCCCTTAGGATACCATATGACCCCTTGGAACACCATATGGTGTTGCAAGGAGTCATATGGTGTCCTAAGGGGTCATATGGTGTCCTATGAACCCTTAGGACACTATATGACCCATTAGGTGTCATCAGGGGTCTTATTGTGTCTTAATGGGTCATATGGTATCGTATGACCCATTAGGACAACATATTCTTGGGAGACTATATGGTTCTATGGGTCATATTGTGTCCTAAGGGGTCATATGGTGTCCTTTGACACCTTAGGACACCATATGACCCTTAGGATACCATTTGGTGTTGTTATGTGTTGTATGGTGTCTTATGATCCCTTAGGTGTAATTAGGGTTTATTCTATGTCCTAAGAGGTTGTATTGTGTCCTAAGGGGTCATATGGTGTCCTATGACCCCTTAGGACATTATATGACATCATTAGGGGTCATATTATGTCCCAAGGAGTCATATTGTGTCGTATGACCCCTTAGGATGTCACATGGTGTCATTATGGGTCATATAGTGTTCTAAGGGATCATATGGTGTTCTATTACCCCTAAGAACACTATTTTTATGTTGTTATGGGTCGTATGGTCTCCTAAGGGGTCATATGGTGTCCTATGACCCCTTAGGACACCGTATGGTTTCTTTATTCATCGTATGGTGTCCTAAGGGGTCATATAGTGTTTTATGACCCCTTAGGACACCATGTGACCCCTTAGGACGCCATATGGTGTCATTAAGGGTCATATGGTGTGCTAAGGGGTCATATGGTGTCCTATGACCCTTTAGAACACCATATGACCCCTTAAGTATTGTTAGGCTTCATTTTGTGTTGTTAGGGGTCATATGGTGTCCTATGACCCCTTAGGACACAATATGAACCCTGAGGTGTTGTTAGGGGTCATATTGTGTCCTAACGGGTCATATAGTGTCCTACAACCCCTTTTTTGTGATTCTATTATGTGCTAAGGGGTCATATTGTGTCCTAAAGATTCCTAGGACATCATATAACCTCTCAGGACACCATATGACCCCTTAGATATTGTCAGGGGTTAATATTGTCTCCTAAGGGGTCATATGGCGTCTCATGACACCAAATGACCCCTTAGGACACCATATCATGTCATTATGAGTCTTCTTGTGTTCTAAGGGGTCATATAGTGTTCTAAGGGGTCATATGGTTTTATATGACCCCTTAGGACACCATATGGTGTCATAAAGGGTTGTATGGTATTATAAGGTGTCATATGGTGTTCTATGGGGTCATATGGTTTTGAATGACCCTGTAGGAGACTATATGATGTTGTTAGGGGTCATATTATGTCCTAAGAGGTCATATTGTGTCTCATGACCCCTTAGGACATGACATGGTGTCCTTATGTGGTCTATGGTATTCTAAGGGGTCATATGTTGTTCTATGATCCTCTAAGACACCATATTATATTTTTATTCGTCATATGGTCTCCTAAGGGGTCATATGGTGTCCTATGACCCCTTAGGACACCATATGACCCCTTAAGACACCATATGGTATAATTATGTGTCGTATGGTGTCCTAAAGGGTCATATGGTGGTATATGACCCCTTCAGACACCATATGATCCCTTAGGACACCATATGGTGTCGTTAGGGGTCGTATGGTGTGCTAAGGGGTCATATGGTGTCCAATGACCCCTTAGGACACAATATGACCCCTTAGTACACCATACAGTGTCCTCAGGGGTCATATGGTGTCCTATGACTCCTTAGGACATAATATGACCCCTTGGGTGTTTTTAGGGGTCATATTGTGTCCTAAATGGTTATATGGTATCCTATGACCCCTTAGGAAACCATATGGTCTCGTTAGGGGTTGTATGGCATGCTAAGGGGTCATATTGTGTTCTAAAGGTTCCTAGGACATCATATAACCCCTTAGGACACCATATGACCCCTTAGGTATCATTAGGAGTCATATTGTGTCCTAAAGAGTCATATGGTGTCCCATGACACCATATGACCCCTTAGGACACCATATCATGTTGTTATGGGTCTTCTTGTGTTCCAACGGGTCGTATGGTGTTATATGACCCCTTAGGAAACTATATGGTGTCGTAAAGGGTGGTATGGTGTCGTAAGGGGTTGTATGGTGTCCTAAGGGGTCATATGGTGTCCTATGACCCCTTAGGACACTATATGACATTGTTAGGGGTCATATTATGTCCTAAGGGGTAATATTATGTCTTATGACCCCTTAAGACACTACATGGTGTCATTATGGTTTGTATTATGTTCTATGGGGTCATATGGTGTTCTATGATCCTCTAAGACACCATATTATGGTGTTATGGGTTGTATGGTCCTCTAAGGGGTCATATGGTGTCTTATGACCCCTTAGGACACCATATAGTGTCATGATGTGTCGTATGGTGTCCTAAGGGGTCATAGGGTGTTCTATGACCCCTTAGGACACCATATGACCCCTTAGGACACCATATGGTGTTATTAGCGGTCATATGGTGTGCTAGGGGGTAAAATGGTGTCCTATGACCCCTTAGAACACCATATGACCCCTTAGGTATCGTTAGGTGTCATTTTGTATCGTTAGGGGTCATATGGTTTCCTATGACCCATTAGGACACAATATGACCCCTTAAGACCCCATATAGTGTCGTTAGGGGTCATATGGTGTCCTATGACCGCTTAGGACACAATATGACCCCTTAGGTGTTGTTAGGGGTCATATTGTGTCCTAATGGGTCATATGGTGTCCTACGACCCCTTAGGACACCATATTGTGTTGTTAGGGGCTGTATGGGTTTCTAAGGGGTCATATTGTGTCCTAAAGGTTCCTAGGACATCATATAACCCCTTAGGACACCATATGACCCCTTAGGTATCGTTAGGGGTCATATTTTGTCCCGAGGGGTCATGTGGTGTCTCCTGACACCATATGACCCCTTAGGACACCATATCATGTCGTTATGGGTCTTCTTGTGTTATATATGACCCCTTAGGATACCATATGACCCCTTCGGACACCATAAGGTGTCTTAAGGGGTCGTATGGTGTTCTAAGGGGTCATATGATGTTTTATGACCCCTTAGGACATGATATAACCCATTAGGAGACCATATACACTAAGTTTCAAATAAGAAGAGATATAAGGGTGAAAAGAGATGAAGAACTAAAGAGAAGGAAAAGAACTAAAGGACAAGGACATATATATATATTAAGGATTATGAAGTGAGAGGGAGAAAAACTAAAGGACAAGGATGGATAGAAATGTTGGCATTCCAATTACAATGAGAGATTATTGGCATTTCAATAAGGATATTAAGAAGGTTATTGATGACTATAGATATAACTAATTAAGGATGTTCACTGTCTTAATATTATTATTTTTTCATTGATATCAAGAAATTGATTTTCTGATTTAGTATGATGTTGCCATATCTTAAGAAGTATGTTTTTGAAAAGAGTTAAGATGTCGGTAAAAGACACAAAAAGAATGTGATGAATAAGGGGAGGAATAAGTTATTCAATGGGAAACTATTACCGAGTTAGACAATGATGAGATCATGATGTTTAGATTGTTTTGATATCTTATATATGTTATTGATTGTAAGGTTAATACTATACTATGTTACCGAGCAAGGAACCTAGTCGGTAAACCCTAAGGTTATCGCTATTGGTTAATGAAGGCAGAATGTCTACCGAGTGAAGTTTAGTATTTACCAAGTTGCAATCGAGTAATAACAAAATGCATTAAATGATTGAATGCGTTATTTAATGAAGGAAGCTGATGAGCTGGAGTTGATTAAATGATTGGTAAGCCATGCATAAAGTTTGTTAAGGATCTATGGCAATGAAAGATTGGCAGGAAGATCTACAGCTTAGATTGAACCACAATACCTTAGCACAAGTTCTAAGAAATGTATGCAAGTTCCAAGGTGAGGTAAAACATTTTCAGATCGAAGGATACATTGAACCTAGTCAAGAATGAACATCTGATGGCTATGATTGATCATGGGAAATGTGATCAAGGAGATTAAGCGGTTGGCAAATTGTTTATAAATAAGGAATTGTTGATAAATAATGTATGCGAGCAAGTGTAAGCATAGGGATGCTACATAGTGATTACCGAGCATAGAAGCTTGAAGACCTATTTTGATAACAAAGTATAGAGCCTAGCAGAGGGACAAGATAAGTCCTATGACTAGATTGTATTGAGCAAATAAGAATCTTCTTTAGCATTTTTAGATGTGAAGTTGCAGATATATTTTATTACTATTATTTTATGAAGTGACAGAAAATCTCTTAACTGAGTGGACATAACAGTCTTATTTGTAAAACCCTCTAGAAAGGTGACATTCAGATTGAGTGTTTGAAATCCTTTAACAAGGTCACCTCTAACAAGGTGAAGATCCTAACAGATCTGAGGGAAATCCCTTAACTGGGTCACATCTAGCAATGTGTTTGTAATCTTTAACAAGATTTGGTTTTAACCGAGCATACTCTAGAAGAGTATATTTCTTAGTGGGTCTGAAATCCCACAGTGGTTTTTCCCTATTTGGGTTTCCACGTTAAATCTGGTGTTATATGTTTTGTGATCTTATCTATTTATGAGTTTGCATGTTTTACTGTTTTATTGATAAGATTACCAAGGTTGAATCTATTGATTTTATGGAAGAGTAAGTTTGTATGATTCACCCCCCCCCTGTCATCTTGTTAGCTTAGCATCTGTACTAAACATTTAGTATCAGAACTATCAAGAAAGAGGTAGACATATCTAGATATTAAAAAGGAGAGAGGATGATAGAGATAAAAAATGAAGATAAATGGAGAGGGAGATGAATAGATATAGAGAAAGAGAGAGGTAAAGACAAAGATAAATATATGAAGAGATGGAGGAAAAAGGATAGAGAGGGGTGAAGAGAGAGATAAAAAAAAGGAAGAGATAGAGAGATATAAAGGAAGAGAAATATCAATAGATAGAGAGATATAGATAGTGCAAGAGAGTGAGAAAGAGAGATAGAGATTATAGATAGGGATAGATAGAGAGGGAGAGAGAGAAAGACGAAGATATAGAGCTATGTAAAGGCACTATAGAGAAGGATGTGGGGAGAGAGCCAGATAAATATAAATATGGAGAAAATAAAGAGATAAAGGTAGAGAAAGGGAAAGATACTTCAAGAGGGAAATAGAGGAAGAGACAGAGGAGTAGATTAATCATGTATAGAGGAAGATATATAAAGATAGGGGAACATATAAAAAGAGAGATTGATAGGGAAAGAGATGGAGATGTGAAGATGGAGATAGAGATAGAAATGGATAGAAAGTGATAGAGAGAGTAAGACAAATGGAGGGAGAGATAGTGTGAATAAGTGAGATTTAGAGATAATGAGATATAAATATACATGAAGATAGATCTATAGGGATATAAAGATAGAGGGGACAAGATATGGAGAAAATGGAGGTAATAGAGACAAGTAATATATAAGTATAGTTAGGATAAGGTAGAGGAGGGAGATAAATAGAGTGACGAGAGATTATTAGAGAGAAATATAGAAATAAGGAGTGACAATGATGGAGTGGGAGAGGGAGAGATAGGAATAGAAAGATGAAGATATATGCAGAGATGCATGTAACTTGGGAATTTATTTATCTAGATGGGATGAGAAAATAAGTGACATAAGTAGTGAAGAAAGAGATAGATAAAATATATTATATAAGTATAGATAGACAAGTGATAGATAAAAGAGGTGATAGGAAAAAAAAAGAAAAAGAGAGACTTTGTATGCAAAATTTGTGAGTATTTAAAGTTTTAAAATTGAAGGACTGACTTCACATGATTATTGATGCCCTCCTAAATGGCACAAGGTTAGCAAATGATAAACAACACCAAAGACATGAAAACCGTTAGTGTTAATCAATCTAAAACTAAACTATGAAGGCATACCAAAAGAGACACAAAAGACATGCTAATCTATCTAATAAACAAAACACAGATTATGAGGCATCTCCAACTGCCTCTTAGCATGGCTTTAGCTTCTTCTCCCTTGTTCCTCTTGTCTCCAAGTTCCAAAATAGTGTAGCTCTCAGCAGCTTTTTGCACTATGGATGCTTATGGAGGATTGAGATTATAGTATAGCTCTAAATGTGAAATGAAAAGCTAATACTAATCTATTGATGCTAAAATGATATATTTTACCAAAAAGACAAGATGTTAGATTGCTTATGCTAAATGCTCTCTAAAATTTCTATAGCTTAGATGCATACAAGTTTTCAGGATCTGGATTATGAAGGAATGAGCTCTATTTATAGGGAAAATGGAGCAATGGATGGTTGAGATTGAAAGATTCAATCAAGGGTTGAGTTTGAAAGTTGGAGATCCATGTGCACAATTGGCACCAATGAAATGGTGACAAGTGTCAACATAAGGTTGGGTTGAGAAAAGAGGTTGGAGGCATTAAAGGCCCGAGAAGACCTCATGGTTATCTAAAGGCTAAGGGTCAAGTCTAAATTAAGATTACCCATTGAATTAAGAGTTAATCCAAGGATAAACCTTTGTGCAAATGATTAAGAGATAATCATGGTCAAAGCATTAAAGGCTTGATGAGACCCTTGGGTTGAGTAGAGGTTGAGTCAAAACAAATGTTTTAACCATGTGGGAGAGTTGAATTAACCATTAATGGTTATTGGAGACTTTGGGGATTAAGTGGTTGAAAGTTGGAAGCCTTCAATGGTTATCAAAGACTTTGAGCCATTTAGTGGTTGAAGGTTGAAAGCCTTTAATGGTTATCAAAGACTTTTGAGGATTTTGAGAAGTGACTTCCCTTTGCTTAGGAATGTGACAATATTTAGGGGATGGATTAGGCTAATTAGGAAGGGGTTAGAAGAATCTAGAAGGGGATTAGATTTTTGCAAGTGGATTTGGTGGGTGAGGAAAAATAGGATTTTATTTAAAATAAAAATTCATTTATTTCAAAATGTGTGCAAGTTGCATTTGTAGGAAAATGCAAGTGGGGTGGGGATAATGATTTAAATAAATGTTTTATTTAATTTATTTAAAAGAGGAATAGGGGGATATAATTAAATAAATTGATTTTATTTATTTAATTGAATGGAATTTGATTTAATGAATTAATTAAAATAAATTGAATAATTTATTTAATTAATAGAAGAATGTTTGGGGATGAATTCATTAAATATTAATTTAATTAACTGATGGCTAGTGGATTTTTAATCAAATAAATAGCGAATATTTATTTAATTAAGCTGGACAGATTTGTGTGACTACATTTGCCCCTCTTTGAGACGGTGTGGTTTATCGCGTCGTTTCAAAGAAAGAAAAAATAGGTGTGAAGAAATGCCCCATAAAATGTAAATTTAATGGGTGGTATGCCCCCTCGAGAGATGGGCCGAAATTTTTTGAAAATCGGGCGATCTCTCAAAAAAGAATGAAAAGTGGAGGGGAGGTAGAATAGAAGAAATTAGAACCAATGATGAAAGAATGGGAGAAAATGGAGTGAATATGAAGAAACAACAAGCCAGCGAGTACCCTGAGGTCATGCAAGAGATACATAGTAGATGTAGTGTGGGGTTTGGATTGATGCTATACAATTGATCAAAATTGGTTGAACAATCTGGTGCAATCGGTTTAATTGCCCTGGTCAAGTCAAAGCGTGACAGTTGATGTCAGTTGGTCGCTTGGACATAATAAAGTCTAAGTAAGTGAATCAAAGTGACCTGATGTGACTTAGACAATTGATGTAATTGCCCAATGAAGTCAAGGTATATGAAGCAAAATACTCGGTGAGACGTAGACAATTGATGTAATTGTCCGTTGGATTGTGTTTGATTGGTTGATCAATTAATAGTGTGTGCGTGTGATGGATGGTTGTGGGGAATCATGGCAGCCCCGTTGAGACTAGGTCATTATGATAAATGCCTGATGTAGTCTAGGATTACCATAATCGATTACCTGTTGAGACCCGAAGATACTTGATCAGAGTATCTATTGATAGTCTAGGTGTGTGTGAGTCAATGTACCTGTGTAGACAAAGTAACTTGCTTGGCTTATTGGATGACTTAGCATAGGAAACACAATCCCTCCTATTTAGAGATGGATGGTGATGAACGTGGCTTGATTGGGTTGATTGAGAAACGATGTAGGGTATATGATGCTGATTATCGAGATGGGGAGGGTTGGGGGGGTTCGATGTTAGAAGAAATGGAGGACCTATGACTCATTCCTATGGAAGAAGAGGAAAATAGAGTATGCATTATTATGACTATGTATGCATGATATGTAGCTATTATGAATGTATTGATGGGTGGAATGCAACGAAATGCAATATATACAGATGAGATGAGATGACGATCCATAGTGCTCTATTTTCATCATTGAGCTTTAAAATGTTGGAAGAGAATACAAGCATCTTGACATAATGATTCAAGATGACCTGAGTATTCCTTTCATGGATTTTATATAGCAAGTTAATACAAGAAACTTGATATAATGGATCAAGTTGACCAGAGTATTGCTTGCGGAATAGACAAGGATTATCTCCGTTCATGCATGACTTGGATCGTCCTCCTTGATCTTAGGCTGATCATATCCTGAGACAAGTGCATACCGTACTAAGAGATAAAACCTTTATCCAGTTTGGATGAGGTAGGAGGAACCAAAGGAAGAGCATTGTACCTGCAAACAAACAATATATACATAAAGAATAAAGAATATGGATCCTTGGTAATGGTTCATGCCCATATGGTCGAGGTATACGCTGTAGTCAGCAAGCCGTAATGATCTATGACTGCATTTTGCATAAGATCACGTAGCTTGGTGAACTTCCCACGTAGACACCATTAGTACATGCCGTAGAACTTCATCGGAAATAATGCGCAAACGATACAAAACAATGCTGAAAGATGCCGATACAGACAAAC
This sequence comes from Cryptomeria japonica, assembly GCF_030272615.1. Taxonomy (NCBI): domain Eukaryota; kingdom Viridiplantae; phylum Streptophyta; class Pinopsida; order Cupressales; family Cupressaceae; genus Cryptomeria; species Cryptomeria japonica. Next base: position 672,179,543 of record NC_081412.1, read on the forward strand.
GAATGATTGTACTCACAAATCAACCAAGTATTTGATAGCTTAACAGAATTTTCTTGTCAAAGAAAACGTCATCTTGTCTTTGTTTTGGTAAGGAAGGATGCATCCTTGTTGAAGACAGTTTGATTGTTGATGTTGATTGTGTGGTCGATTGGTAAATGGTCATTGTGTGAGTATTTTGTCAATGCTTGTTTTTGGTATCTGCATGGATGAGTATGTACAAGGTGTTGCCATGTGTTTAGTTTATTTTCGATGGTTTTTCATTGTTTTTGGATTTTGTATTGTTTTGAATGTTTTTGGTATGTTGTTGAGACATTTTCCAATGTTTTTGGTATTTTTGATGATTGCCTGAATGACGAGCGTAATGACACATAAGACAATGTAGAATCCACTTCCATCAATAGGTTAAGGGTATTGCCCCCAGTTTTTAGACCTGACTATGAAAAGGTGGGATACTAGACGCATGGAGTATTTTCTTAATGACAGATGAATAACAAGCCATGGCTTTGGATGGATGGATGTATGTATGAAGTAGATGTGATCGCAACAAGTCTGAAAGACAATGGAGCCATAGCCTTTACGAGTGGCACCTGTTTGCTAGGTTTTCACCATCGTACTTACCCAAGGTGCCACCGGAGTGGTTGTTCACTGTTTGGATGCATGATTTTTCTTTACTTTTTTGAATGTTTTTGTATTTTCTTCAGGACATTTTTCTGAATGTTTTTGGTATTTTCTGATATGCAGGGGAGCCTGATGCTCTATACACCTTAGGTATAAAACCGTTTGAGGTGCATGCTGTTGATTGGATCTGCAAGCGGTTCTCCTTCTGATGTAGCCAACTGATATGCCCCAGACCCGAACACAGCAGTGACAACATATGGGCCCAGCCAGTTTGATTCAAACTTGCCCTGATGTTCTCGGTTTGGTTGGTTGCGAGGATTCTCTTGTAGAATAAGATCACCTACCTCAAATGTACGAGGTCTAACTCGGTGATTGTAGCTTCTGCTCATGTGCTGCTGATAGGCTTTGAGGTGATTGTATGCAGCTTGTCATTTCTCATCAAGTAACTCTAAGTCCTGAAGACGGGATACTCTGTAGGCTTCATCATTGATGAGATTGTGCAAGGAAACCCGTAATGATGGTATCTCGACCTCAATAGGCAAGATAGCTTCTGCACCATAGACCAATGAATAAGGAGTTGCACCTGTAGGGGTTCGAATGCTAGTTTGATATGCCCATAGTGCTGGATTCAATTGAACATGCCAATCACGACCGACATCATTGACTATCTTCTTTAGGATCCTCAATATGTTTTTATTGGATGCTTCAGCCTGACCATTGCCTTGTGGGTAATAGGGAGTGGAAAAGCGGTGTTGGATATGAAATTTCTCACAAAGTTCACGGACATCTTGATTTTTGAAAGGGAGACCATTATCTGTGATGATGGACATGGGCACACCATACCGGCAGATGATGTAGTTGAGGATGAATGAGGCGATCTGCTTGCCAGTGACTTGGGTAAGTGGAACAGCTTCGATCCACTTTGTGAAATATTCGGTGGCGGTAATAATGAATTTGTGGCCATTGGATGAAGATGGATGAATCTTACCCACAAGGTCAAGGCCCCATTGACAGAAAGGCCATGGTGTCGTGATTGGTTGCAGTTCCTGAGCTGGTGCATGTATCAGGGCGCCATGAACTTGACATTTCTTGCATTTTCTGACAAAGTAGTAGGAATCCTTTTCCATAGATGGCCAATAATATCCAGCTCGCAGGAGTTTCTTGGCGAGTGATGGACCACTTGAATGAGTCCCGCAAATTCCTTCATGTACCTCTTCCAAAGCCTTTGTTATCTCATCTTGTTCCAGACATCGAAGGAGAGTACCATCAAGACTGCGTCGGTATAGGGTTTCGGCAATAATGGTATATCGAGCAGTTTGTTGTATGAAGGTTTTATGTTGGTTATTTGATTGGTTGGGAGGAAGGGTGTGATCGTGGAGATAGGTGTAGAAATCACCATACCATGGGGATTCAGAACCAACAAGGTGACATATCATCTCAGATTCAGGGATATCATAAGCGGGGATCCAAAGCTGTTCTACCAAGAACTCGTAGCGTGTTGAATTCTGGGGAAGATCTAGTAGAGATGCGATGGTAGCCATGGCGTCAGCAGCTCGATTCTGATCTCTTGGTATCTGCTCAAAAGTGATATTAGTAAATGATGTCTTTAGAGTGTCCACCATTTGCTTGTATGGCATGAGTTTATCATCCTTGGTCTGATATTCATCTGTTGCTTGTCGAATGACTAGTTGGGAGTCGCCATATACTTGTAGTTCTTGTAATTTCCATTGTACGGCTAGCCTGAGTCCTGTGATCAAGGCCTCATATTCTGCTATGTTGTTTGTGCATGGAAATGTGAGCCTGTAAAACTTTGGGATGCTATCACCTTGAGGTGTGATAAACAGAATGCCTGCCCCCGAGCCGTGCCTAGTGTATGACCCATCAAAATATAGTTTCCATGGTTGTGCTGTTGTGACCATGAATATCTCTTCATCTGGAAAATTGGAAATAAGAGGATGATCGCCTGTGAGTGGTGCATCGGCCAACTGATCTGCAATAACCTGACCTTTGATAGCTTTACGGTCCACGTACTCAATGTCAAATTCACTTAGAATCATTACCCATTTGGCCAAGCGACCTGTCAATGCTGCTTTGCTGAGTAAATACTTGAGTGGATCAATCTTTGCAATGAGTTGTACCTTGTGTGTTAACAGATAGTGCCTCAGTTTAGTAGCTGCTAAGATTACTGCTAGGCAAGCTCGCTCAATAGGTGTGTAATTGAGTTCATAGCCCATCAGTGTGCGAGAGATGTAGTATACAGCACACTCTTTGCCTTCTGCATTATGTTGTGCCAGTAGTACACCCAATGCTATACTGGTTACTGAGATATAGAGTAATAACGATCTACTTGGATCTGGTGGCATCAACAATGGTGGATTCATGAGATAGTTTTTAAGTGCCTGAAATGCTTGTTGGCATCGGGCATCCCACTGAAAGCGGATGTTCTTGTGTAGCAGATGTGTAAATGGGTGGCACTTATCAGCCAATTGTGCAATGAATCTTTGGATGGATTGAAGCCACCCTTGTAATATCCTTAGCTGACTGATATTCTTTGGAGGTGGCATGTCCATGATAGCTTTTACCTTTGCTGGATCGACCTCAATGCCTTTGCTTGAGACAATGTATCCTAGAAGCTTCCCGGAAGTTACTCCAAAAACACATTTCTTTGGGTTGAGTCGAACATGGTATTGTTCCAGTCTATCAAAGATTTTATCTAAGATGTGGAGATGCCCTTCTCTGGTGAGTGATTTTGCTAGTAAGTCATCAACATAATCTTCCATCATAGTATGCATCATGTCATGGAAGATGGTAGTCATTGCTCTTTGATAGGTCGCTCCTGCATTCTTTAGACCAAAAGGCATTACATTCCAGCAATATGTGCCCCATGGACATGTGAAGGCTGTCTTATGTTGGTCCTCTGGTGCGATCTTGATTTGATTGTAGCCGGAGAAGCCATCCATGAGTGAAAGCATGGCATGTCCTGCTGTTAGATCCACTATGATGTCAATATTTGGTAGGGGGAAATCATCCTTAGGACAAGCCTTATTTAGATCTCTGAAGTCAGTACAAATGCGGATGCCCCCTTTTGGTTTGCCAATTGGCACGATGTTGGAGATCCATTCTGCATAATCAATTGGTCTAATGAAACCAACATCCAGGAGTTTCTTGAGTTCTGTTTTGACTAGCACTGCAATCTGGGGATGCATCTTACGAAGCTTCTGCTTGACAGGTTTGGCTCCTTCTGCTATTGTGAGGTGATGCATGACTAAATCAGGATCAAGCCCAGGCATGTCCGCATATGACCATGCAAAGTTGATCTGACGCTGCTGGAAGAACGCTATAAATTTAGGCTGTTCCTCTGGAGTGAGAAGAGATGCCAGATGTATAATATGAGGATTTTCAAGAGTCCCCACATTGTATTCATTGGTTTCCTCGATAAGAATCGTGGATCATTCCTGTTGTGTACTAGCAGGGAGAATGTCAAACCCTTCATCCTCAGGCGCCTCAGAGAGGTTTTCACCGTTGGATACGCTCTTTCTTTTTACTTTTGTCAGATCAAACAGTGCCACAGTGTGGTTTTCACTGGAAGATCCATGTTTTATTGTTATGTTTTTGCAGCTGAAAGGTTTGGCATCCGCCCTGAAGTATGCTGCGCTATTAAGTTGAATGGCGAATCCAGCTTTGTGATCCTCGCTTGGTAGATTATCCCTTAATTCCAAAAAGTCAATGATAGCGTCATCATTTTGGAAGAGGTCAAGACATGGGGGATTTGATTGGTTCCATTCGATGAGTTCAGGGTGGATAATGGGCATTACTTCATCGATTAGGTTAAGTTCGTTAGAGGTATCAGTGAGGGTTAAGACAGTGTGGTGAAGGTCATTGATGGTACTCTCCCTGTTAGAATCAGGCGTAGGATGAGACGTAGGGTCTGTGGAAGATGTTTCCAGCTCAGGAACCCAAGTGGTCTTTATCTGTGCTTCTCCATAAACAGGGATGTCTTTGCGGGGCGGAGGTGGTGATGTGTCTTCCTCATCTGAAGTGTTAAGCTGTACAGAATCAAATTCCCACTCATGTGAGTCGGTCTCTGAATCACTCTCCAGCATCCGATTGCTATACCATACTAGGATGTCTTTGGAGTTGAATACGGTAGGTGTGATTGGTTTATGTATCTTTGTAGTGATTGGTGCTACAGGAACCATGATGGGGTTTAAAGGATCTGGTACAGGAAGTATCGGCAGTGTTGCCTCAGTGGCTTCTGTTGGAATGGCTGGTGCCATAGATGTTGTTGCGGGTTCTGATATAGTTGCTGCTGCTATTGGTGTTATTGATGGGATTACTGGTTCGTTTGGTGGGATGATTGGTATTGTAGATGGTGGTGGTGGGTTTGTGAGCCTCGATGGGGCAGTGGGGATAGTGTTTGATGGTGCTTTGATTATGAAAGGTGTCCTCTTTGCAGTAGGCGGGCAAAATGGTTTGCTAGGTTTTCCTTTGAATCTGAGTTTAGGAAGGATCTCTTTTTCAAAACCTAGGCTTGTATTACCTTTGGGCTTGAATTCTGGTAGCAGAGGTTCATGTCGTCCTTGTTTGCAGTATCCCAAAGCACTCTAACCATCATATCCCATTCTTTTCATAATGAGGAGGCCTTTGCCATATTGTTCCATAGGAAGTGTAACTTGCAGTATGTCAGTGGTGATGGGATCCTTATAGATCCATTCCGCCAGGTCCTCATCTTGTGTTTCTTCCTCTTGACTCTTTCCAAGAACGAAAGGTGTCAAAGCACATGCTGGTATGTTTAGTGGTTGCTGGAGTACCTGCTGTGGTTTACCATGAGTTCTAGGAGAAGTGGGCATTTGTCCCACACAAAAGAGCTGACTCAAGTTGTATTCCCCAGGACCTTCCTCTGCTATCTTCATCTTAAGCTTTTCTTGCTTGGGTATAGTGGTGTTTGAACTGGCAAGAGAGGCGGGACTTATATATGACGTAGAGGAAATGGCTTCTCTATTATTAGGAACAGTAATCTCTGGTTGATGGTTGATATTATGGCAATACGCAAAAGGATTTGCATCGCCCAGGATTGTGACCTCTGCACCATTATGTGGGAACTTGATACATTTATGGTAGGTAGATGGAACGGCTTGCATGGCATGTATCCAAGGTCTACCTAACAATAGATTGTATGGCAGAGGAAGGTCCAGAACCTGACAAATGATGTGCTTTACCACGGGACCGACTCGGATTGGTAGTACCACAGCTCCTTTGGATGAACGCTCTGCATCATCATAGGCCTTGATGGTGATCTTCTTGCGAGGATCCACTGATTCTATTGCATATCCCAATGCTGTGACCAACAGTAGTGTACAAATGTTTAGGCCTGCTCCATTATCGATCAAGACTCGCTTGATCCTATGCTGGTGAATAAATCCTTCGATGTGGAGTGAGGCGTTATGAGGTTGTTGGAAAGAAGAGTTGTCACTTTCGGAAAAAGTGAGACAAGGTGATGACTTTAGACTTCCAACCATGGCTTGAAACTGATCCGTATTCAGGTTTGCAGGAACTGACGCCTCTTGGAGTGCTTGATCCAAGATAGTTTTATGAGATGGTGATAGGCGCAATAGCTCTAAAATGGATATAAGCGCAGGCGTTTTATCTAAGTGTTCCACAAGATTGTACTGCTTTGGGACGGAGGTGGTGCCCTATGGAGCTGCCTTGATGGTGACCTTGTCACGACGTGTAACAACATTGCAATTTGAGGTGGGATTTTTGAAGGTTATGGTTGCAATTTGTTCACTGGCATCATACAGATGATTTATAGTGTAGTTATACGCAGCCTGTGTATAATCAGTGGTATCAGTGCCTCGCCGGGAAGTGGAAGGACCCCTTTGATCTTGTGATGGAAGTGGATTCTTGAACATCTGATGATCATTATTGGTTGTTTTTGGGTCATGTCCTTCAATTTCAATTTCTCCTCGGTCAATAAGATCCTGAATGAGATCTTTCAATCGGTGACAATTACTTGTCTTGTGTCCTCTTCCTTGATGGAACTCACAGTGTTCAGTATCTCTCCACCATGCCGGTTTGACCTGAGGCTCATAGTTTGATAGCTTAGGTAGAGTGATCAAATTCTGAGAAATGAGTTGTCGCAACACTGTTTCAATGGGTTCCCCTAAGGGAGTGTATGTGCGTTTTTGTTTTTGTGGACGAGGTCTTGGTTCATCATTAGATGTGATGCGACCTTGATTAGGAGGAACATTTGTGTTATTCTGAGGTGGAGGATTTTGTCCTGCAAACCGAACCACAGGTTGTGCATTTTGGATAGTTCGAGCATCCACAACCCCATCGTTGACGATATTCTTATTCTTGTTCCAGAAGTTCGGTTTATCACTATTGAAGCGCGGGCGAGGACCATCTTTTGGTTCATTAAAGATTTTGATGAGTCCTTTCTTGATGAGTGCGCTTTCACATTTTATACCTTTGGTGATCATATCGTTAAAAGAATCTGTGTCTTTGACATCCAGGTGAAATTCCATTTCTTCGTTTAAGTTGGAAATGAAAATTTCCACTAGTTCTCGTTCAGGTAACTGAAGAGAACGTCTGCTAGACATTTGGTGCCATCGTTGCAGGAATACTGAGAATAATTCACCTGGTTTTTGTTTGGTGTTGCATAGATCAGCCATGGTGATGTCGCGTTCAATATTATAAGAGTAATGAGATAGGAACTTCTGGATGAGTTCCTCAAATGTTCTAATGCCACCTGGTAGTCGGGAAAACCATGATGTGGTTGTTCCTCCCAAGCTTTGGGGAAAAAGGCGCATTAGGTATGTGTCTTCATATGCCACTTCGAGACAAGCGGAATGAAATTCTCGGACATGATCGCGGGGATCTCCCTGTCCTCTATATTTTTCGAATTTTGGTGTTTCGAACCCGCGTGGAAAGGGTGGCATATAAAGATTCCTATCAAACGGATAGGGACAGATGTCGTTAAGTGAGAATTGATTGGTCTTAACCCCACTATGAAGTTGTTGGGCGAGATTCTCAACTTGTTGCCGCAACATCTCCATTTCATTTGGAGGAGGAGGTGGTGGGTTACCTCGAGGAATGTTATATCTGATGTGATTTCTACCTCTTTCCTCCGCATGGCGACTTTGTCTTTCTGATGCTTGTCTTAATTGGGCAAGATCAAAGTCTGAGGGGAGTTTGGCTCCTTCTTGAGCGAGTTTTAAAAAGTGAGCATCTGCGTTGCTCCTGAGTATTTCATCAAACAATCTATTAAAGTGAGGGTTATGCTGAACCCTTTTGATTGTTGAAGGAGTGGGAGTACTTGGGTTTTCATCATTTATATTTCCTCCAAGTGCTTCTTGAAATTCATTGAGATTTTTGTCTTCTTCTTCCTCAATTTCTAGTTCTCGTTGCCTTGACCGTGATCGGGTTTGAGCCATTTTGTTTGCAAGTTTGTTTTGAAGTTGATTGAAGATGATGATGAGTTGGTGATGAAATGAAAGATTGATGGTTGGTGATTTGTGTTGTATGGGGATCTCTAGCACTTTAAGGTAGATGTAACCGAAATTCCTTCTTTGAATTGCTTGTTTGGTTGATAAGTTTGGATGTGATAAGGTGTAGAGAAATCTGAGATGTGTTACAGATTGGACTACCTAGCAATGAGAGGATTCACTCATGAACTAGTTTTAACCTGCGTAGATGTGTCTCTTAGGATGAGCTTATCCTAGATGTAGAAACAATCTAAAAAGTGATGTGATGTGTTTGATTTCAAGCAATATCTAAAAAGGAATCTTGGGACAAGAACCTCTTAATGTTTTGAGAGTTTTGGGATGGATTGATGATGAAGTGATGATGTATGAATAAGATGCTGGATGTTTTGTTTTTCAACTTTCAATAAAAACTTTGTGTCACAAATGGGACAAACTCTTCTTCTTCCCTTTCAGGCATTGGTGGCACTTCTCGAGCTGTGTTGTAGGTGATACAGATGTTTGGGAAGAAATTGGGATTAATCTTTCCTCCTTGATTTTTGTGATAACTCAGAGCTCTATATTGCATAAAAGCTCTGCAGTTCAATGATTCTGAATCAAACTCGTTTGTTTTACCTTGAAGGTATAAACGCATGCGATGTAGAAAGACTCTATGGGAGACAAAGATTTGTTGATTGATATAGAAGAATTTTCTCCTCTTGATCAAAGCCTTTGAGCTCAATGGTCTTCTTTTCAAGTTGATATTTTGATGACACTTCTTCTTTCGCAAGATGTGAAGAATGGTCATAAAAGTTGTGACTCTGTGTTGTTTGCACTTTGTTTTTGGTATTTTTGGTTGTGTTGACAGATGTTGGATGAATACTGTGTTTGTGGGATTGATTTTTTTTTATTTTTCCTTGACAAGAAAACAAAGCAAGCACACAAACACAAGAATGTTGCCTAAAAAGGCACAAATGAGTATGGGTCTAGATTAACCCAATCCTTGGACTTGTTTTTGACCCTTCCTTTAGATGTATTTTAAGGTGTATTTCCAAAGCCTGAAGTCGGCTCAATTTGCACTAGGTCTGTAAAAACGAATACACTTCAAACACTCTTTATCCCTAAGGTCAAATGGCCAGTTGTGATAAATTTAGCCCACATCTTGATATTTCTTCGACTTTGGTACTACATACCTTATGAATCTCGCCGTGGCAGGTAAGGATGTGATATACTAAGTCTTGCACGAGCATAACAAATAGATGATCCCTATGATGGGGGAGTCACCACTTTTATCAAGCCACAAGTGACTTTTCAAAAAGCTATGTTTCTACTCAAGGAAATATGTATGGTGAGTATCTTGGGAGCAAAACCATCTATGCTCTTGCACTAAATTATATCGCAAATATCCTCAATCAATAGAACAGGTGGGCTACTACTTAAAGGTGTTTAGTCATGTTCGATGTTTTTGGACATAAGTTCATTCTGCAGTGACTCACTTAAGAGCCTTGTAACTGGTGGTGGGGCCCATTTGTCCTTTCGGCCAGTTACACTGTAGGAACAGCTATACCCAAGGCTACAGCTTTCGCTCTCACCTGATTTCTATAGCAGCTCGAAGGATTTACCACTCGAGGTCGTTCCCAAGAGTATCGATCCCTTGGCAGGCCTCTCTTAAAAAGATAAAATGTGAGTGTTACTAACACTTTTCTCTTGCACCTAGGACCACGAGAGCCAAGGGAGAGGATAGTGTGTGTTAGAGGTAGGACCACTCGACTGACCTTTGTGCACAAGCATGCCAAACACCAAATTCACTTGTTCTTTTTAATCCATCATTGCAATGTGATTTAACTATTTGGAGATGTTGCTCCAACAGTCATGGTGTTCTTTTTAACTTCAAAAACAATGTGTTTTGTAATCTAGAATTCGGAAATCCTGGTCAACTTAATGAAAAACACGTTTGCATGAAGTAAAATTGCTTGCAAAAATCAAAACAAGTGGATTGTGTATTTTATTTGCACCAAAATTTGAAGTGTGGTTTGTAAATTTTTAGGTCCGAATTGATGCAAGGAAATCAAATTTGTGTTGTTGATTTTAAGCACCAAAAGAAAATGAGTCCTAACTTGCAATAAAAGCAAATTTGAAGTTGTTGTTCTTTTTACCTTGCAATAAAGAAAGATGAATTTTCTTTTAAGCACCAAAAACAAGTTTGAGGTTCATTTTATGCACTCCAAAATAAAATGTGAGGTTTATTTTAACTTGTACAAGAAGGGGGAATGGATTCTTTTTAACCAACTTTTGTTGAAAGAAAGTTAAAAAAAAGAAACTTAAAGCCTCTAAACTAACTCCTTCCCCTACACAAAACAGACTAGAACTTGCACACAATCAGTGATCAAATGTTAGTGTGGGCTTACACAAGCCTAAATTCTGATTTTGGTTACAAATTTTACAAATCCTGATTCTGAAATGCCCTGAAATTTGACTAAGTCTGAAATTTGGAGGATCTTCCAAAAACTAGATTTTGCATTACAACTCCTAGAGGTCTGAAACCCCTCTCAAACATCCTAACAATATATATGGAATATAACTTAAAGTATAAGTGACATTTCCTCTTCTCTAAATGTTATATTCCATATATATTCTGCCTCTCACAAACCTAAGAAAAATAATTTTATCAATTACAAGGCCTTTTTTTACAACGTTCTGTTACAATAGCGCTAGTCTGTGTGAAAACAGAAGCACTACTTTAACACAAACGGGCTAGAATATTACAAAAGCGCTAAAAAAAAAGATTTTTACAACAATACAAAAGCGCTAATTAATGAACAAAAGTGCCAAAATACTGACAAAAGCGCTAATTCTTTGACAATAGTGCTATTGTAAGAACAAAAGCGCTAAAAGACAAAAAAACAATAGCGCTAAAACACGACAAAAGCGCCAAAGCGCGACCTGTGTTTCAAGTTCAACATTCAAACATGTTAGTTGGGTTAAAAAAAATTGTTTTTTAGGTGCTTGGATTCACGTCGGGTTCACCAAATGATGCCCTCCTAAATGGCACAAGGTTAGCAAATGATAAACAACACCAAAGACACGAAAACCGTTAGTGTTAATCAATCTAAAACTAAACTATGAAGGCATACCAAAAGAGACACAAAAGACATGCTAATCTATCTAATAAACAAAACACAGATTATGAGGCATCTCCAACTGCCTCTTAGCATGGCTTTAGCTTCTTCTCCCTTGTTCCTCTCCTCTCCAAGTTCCAAAATAGTGTAGCTCTCAGCAGCTTTTTGCACTATGGATGCTTATGGAGGATTGAGATTATAGTATAGCTCTAAATGTGAAATGAAAAACTAATACTAATCTATTGATGCTAAAATGATATATTTTACCAAAAAGACAGGATGTTAGATTGCTTATGCTAAATGCTCTCTAAAATGTCTATAGCTTAGATGCATACAAGTTTTCAGGATCTGGATTATGAAGGAATGAGCTCTATTTATAGGGAAAATGGAGCAATGGATGGTTGAGATTGAAAGATTCAATCAAGGGTTGAGTTTGAAAGTTGGGGATCCATGTGCACAATTGGCACCAATGAAATGGTGACAAGTGTCAATATAAGGTTGGGTTGAGAAAAGAGGTTGGAGGCATTAAAGGCCTGAGAAGACCTCATGGTTATCTAAAGGCTAAGGGTCAAGTCTAAATTAAGATTACCCATTGAATTAAGAGTTAATCCAAGGATAAACCTTTGTGCAAATGATTAAGAGATAATCATGGTCAAAGCATTAAAGGCTTGATGAGACCCTTGGGTTGAGTAGAGGTTGAGTCAAAACAAATGTTTTAACCATGTGGGAGAGTTGAATTAACCATTAATGGTTATTGGAGACTTTGGGGATTAAGTGGTTGAAAGTTGGAAGCCTTCAATGGTTATCAAAGACTTTGAGCCATTTAGTGGTTGAAGGTTGAAAGCCTTTAATGGTTATCAAAGACTTTTGAGGATTTTGAGAAGTGACTTCCCTTTGCTTAGGAATGTGACAATATTTAGGGGATGGATTAGGCTAATTAGGAAGGGGTTAGAAGAATCTAGAAGGGGATTAGATTTTTGCAAGTGGATTTGGTGGGTGAGGAAAAATAGGATTTTATTTAAAATAAAAATTCATTTATTTCAAAATGTGTGCAAGTTGCATTTGTAGGAAAATGCAAGTGGGGTGGGGATAATGATTTAAATAAATGTTTTATTTAATTTATTTAAAAGAGGAATAGGGGGATATAATTAAATAAATTGATTTTATTTATTTAATTGAATGGAATTTGATTTAATGAATTAATTAAAATAAATTGAATAATTTATTTAATTAATAGAAGAATGTTTGGGGATGAATTAATTAAATATTAATTTAATTAACTGATGGCTAGTGGAGTTTTAATCAAATAAATAGCGAATATTTATTTAATTAAGCTGGACAGATTTGTGTGACTACAATTATAATTAATTTTTTCTCTATAATATCATCAAAATACCTCATCCATTTGATAGGTCTCTGAATTACCTTTCCAACGCCTATAAAAAATCAAAATTTCGATAAGAAACACAAACGTTATGGCCATTTTACTAAACTATATTTTTTATGTTGAGAAAAACGGATATCCGATTTGAAAAACGTATGACATCACAAATAGGATAATATCGGATATCCGATTTGGTTTGGTATTACCAAACCAAATTAAAATCTTGGCCAACCCAAACAAAAAGTCAAAGTGGATTTTGGCATGTTTGGAAAGGTTTAAAATGCTTTTTTTTTTTTTCCATTGCCACTTTTTGGCCCCCCATGATCTTGCACATACCCTTCATAGCACTATCTCATTCTTCAGATTCAAGGTCATGTTTGTAGATCAATTTTTTATACTATAATTAGACCTACAAGCCTATTGGAATACAATAGACATCATTCACCATTACCTTAACACACTTCAAGAGGTGACCATGCTGTCCATCAACAACTCTTTCACAAACATCAATAATCATTCAACAAACTTTCCTTCATTAAGTTTAAACAGTCAAAACTACAACTTTTGACAGTACAGAATTCTATTACTAATAAATTTCAGAGAAGACATTATATTTCCAATCTCTCCAGTGGAGATGTAGATAAACCGAGTCAAAAACACATATCCAAAATCTAGCCAGATCCAACGGTTAATTTTTAAGTTATGCCCCCTATATCGAGACCATTTTTATTGTCATAAACAACTCAGAAAATTTCATTGATTAGCTTGCTAGGGCATTAAATTTCTCATAGAATACCAAACCATTCAATCCAAAATAGAATTCATGTTAAATTTCTCTGAATATAATTTATAATGAGCCAAGAAACATAAATTTCCATTGGTTGAAATGTAGGATATCATTAAAACTTTACCAAAGACTCCATTAATGAGGGGTTTAAAACAAATTTTAGAAAACCAAGTGGATCTCTTACCATACTCAATGGCTGATGTTCAAATTTGTTCCAGAGGTTTACTAACTCACTACTATGCACACTCCAATCTATTAGAGGGAATATCCAATCCATTTTCCAAGTAAAATTTGCATAAAGCAGCAATGTAATGTGACTGTCAACATAACAACAGATAGAGGGTTACACAAAACATAATACATCTTCATTAATTCTTCGAAAACCATTATAAATGTTTGATCTTAATGGTGTATGATTCCTCCCTTGCTCACCATTTAATTCATCCCTGAGAAATTAGATTTAAAGTGGTGCCAAACATCATGACTATCACCTTCAACCTACAAATTGGGTGATAGTTAGAGGCAAACAATTGCTGTCCTTACAAACCCTTCCTCCAAACCTGCCACAATGACTCAAATTAGACCATTACATGAAATATATAAGATCTTTCCCCCTATAACTGATTAACTACCCCTTTAGGACCAAATGGAAACCTTTTACATCATTTTTGCAACTTTTTGCAATGTTGCTCTTTGCAACTTTTTGACATTTTTTGCATTTTAATCCAAATGACCTCGAATCTTTGCATACATATTCTTGACACTTCAAAAGGGACTAAAAAAAACATATTACATCATATTTTACCTCCCATGGGTTAGTTTTCCTACTTTGACCCTATTGACCAATATTGACCTTATGAGGACCTAGGTGAACAACTTTTACAATTTGGGTTTCCATAGCCTTACATTGGTTTCAATTGGACTCAAGTGACTTTAATAAATAATGAATGACTCAAATGTAATTAAATTTCTCATGTTATAACTTTTAACCTCCTAGAATCTCCTAGTGCGTAGGTGCTCCTGCACCAGGGTCAAAATGTAAAGACAAGGATAAATAGACCCCATCAACAGAAACAACAAGGGTTTTAAAAAGTCACCCTTAACCTTCTCCTGAAACAAGAAAACAAGGGTATTCCTAAAATTCTCAAACTCAGAAAAAATCACCCCATGGGGTTTTAACGGGTTCCCCTTGGGTTTTAGAATGGCTCCCAAAACCATAGCAGGGCTAGAACAATAGATCCTCCTACCGAACACCAAAGAGAAGAGGGAAAAATGAGACCCCTGAACCTTCAGCAACTCCCAAGGCACTAAGGGAAGAAAGAACTCTCTCTAAAAGAAAAGGACAACCTGGAGAAGCCTCTTGCATCTAGTCAAGGGAAAACCAACAAGACACATCTCCACCTGAATAGGAGATGGGGTCACCTCGATAGACCAAGCTAAGGAAAACCCTTGAGAAAGAAGGCAAAGAAGAAACCCAGGAACGCACACAAAGCTACAACCAAAATCCCTAGAGAGAAAGTAAGCCAAAAACCACACTCATCATAGGCCAAAAAACCCACCCAAGATAATAAGAGGATTCAACACGAAGAAACAACAAATGGTGGGTAAAGGAAAAAACAAACCACAACTTCTAGCCATCGGAAGGCTAGACCATGAGGAAGATGGGGAAGGCACCCGGAGATCACCACACCATGACCCCATCTTAGCCAAAACAACAACCCCCTTGGAGCCAACAGGGGTCGTGACCCAGACTCTCGAGAGGCAACCATAGTCAGCAATTTAATTATTGTTGTTATTGTGTGTTCTTTGCTATTTTATTTTATTAATTAGTTGGCTCAGAGGAGACAGAGTAGTTTTAGATTCTACAGTAGGAACATAAAAATTTGTGCCAACTTTTCAGATAGTGCTTTGCAAATTAAAGAAATGTGAACTCATCAAAGGCTATGTATTTCTTATTTCAAATCACAATATCCCTATTTGTGTTTATCCCTTTTCGATTTAGAGCAACAAAAATGCCTTGTTACATTGGAAAGGGAAGGAAAAGTGCACGACATGGCAACAAGGATTGTTTTTTCTTTGCACATTAAAGAAATGCAAATATACTCAAAGGTTATGCAATTCCTATTTCAAATAACATTTTCCCTACCTACATTTGCCCTTTTCTAATTTATAGTGAGAGAAAAATAATGTTACATTGAAAAGGGGGAGGAAAAGAAAAGTGTAGGGCACTACAAGCAAAATATTATTTTATTTAAGGATAAATTTTCTTGGAAGGGGGCAAGGAAATGGTGTTGTAGGAGAAATTTCTAAGAAGTGAAGGGTTGTTGAGAAGCAGAAGAGATTAGGCTATTTGAGGATCTCTCATGGGAGAAAGACGCGGTGTTAATGGCACACTAAATATTTTTTTAAAATTTTTTAATCAGCTCAAATAAAAATATTTAAAATTGAAAAAATTCTACCTCTACTCTATGTATTTAATATTTTTGTAAATTAAAAAAAATCATTATTAAAATATAATTTTTTAATTTATTTAAAAATTATTTTAATATTAATTTCTTTATATAAAGGGTCTAACCACTATTTTATATATCTATATATTTTATAAATCAAAATTAATTATTTATAGACCACACAAAAATAATATAATAAATTATGTGAGTAAAATAAAAGAATGATTGAAATAAAAAATATATTTCTTAAATAAACAAAAGAATTCTTTTATGAAAATTAAAATTAAAATAATTTATTAAAAAAAAACAATATATTTTAATAACAATTTTTTTAGTTTATTAATATAAGATATATAAAGTAGAGGGAGAAGTTTTTTAATTTTAAATATATTTATCTCATCTAATTAAAAAAATTGAAATATAAAAAATATAGAAAGATATATAAAGTAGTGACAGAAAATTTAATAATGTAAAACCATGGAAAATAATGTAAAACAGTGAACGAGAAAATCGTAAAACGATGGAAAATAATGTAAAACGACCGGCGGAGAGACGAACAAGTGGCAGATAACAACGAAAAATAGTGAAAGTCAAGGGAAAAGCGATCGTCTTGCATTAGCTTTTATTCATTTTCATCCGTAGATTTCAAAAGTTAGATTGTGCATCTCATATAGAATACTCCTTTGGCATAACCTTCGGCGTAATTAGAAAACCCCAAATGAAAATTCGGAGACAAATTTTTGAAAGCTTTAAAGCAACAGTGATGCTCATTCGGATTCGAAGCATTTGTATGTTCTTGGAAGTACAAAACCATGTAGAAAAAGCTGAATGAAAACCGTGTACTCATTTTTCTTGAAGTTCTCCACACTTTGAACGAAGCTGCACGTACAAAGGGGAGGATTTATAATTTAATGCACAAAAAATCTAATGGTTCATACTGTTTGAATCATCTTGAAACCTTCTATATTTTCAGTCATTGATTACGCCCAGAGGCGTTCCTACAGTCGCAGCAGGGGGAGTGAAGCCATCCGTGTCAACACTAAAGAAAACGGAAACATATCTCTCTGCCATGCAATGTAACTGCTGCAAGCATTCCAGGCACCGTTCCAAGTATCCGTTCCAAGCGCATGCCGCAATCATTACAACGTATTGAAGTGGAACAGATATATGCATTTCGTTTTTTTATATAAACATATGATTTTCGATTAGAATCTGTTCACTTTCACCTGCCATTAGAACAGGTAAAATCCACGCACTCTAAATTTGTTTGTTCTTCATTCAGATTTTTGTTTCTTCTTTTATTTGTTTATTTATATAATATTAATTTGTTACCTCTGCCTCTCTTTGCCCTCAGATCAGCGTTTCTTGGAGCTACAGGTGCTTAAATCGCATATATCGTATCCTGGAACACAACTTCTACAAACAGCACCGGATACATGTGTGATAGGATCATATGTTTTTTGTCTGGTAGGATCGTATGGACAAACAATTAATTTGGACAAAGCAATTTATTACAGTTCTAATGAAAAGCCTTGGGATCATATGTTTTTTTGTCTGGTAGGATCGTATGGACAAACAATTAATTTGGACAAAGCAAATTATTACAGTCCTAATGAAAAGCCTTGCTTTGCTGCAAGAGAATCCAAGGTCTCTCTAGGCCTCTATTTCTTCCCGCCCATCCATATGTCATTTGATTAAGTCTGAAGTTTCTTTCACTTGAATGGATGCATCTTTCACTGCCTCTAATCGCCTACTTCGCTTTGTATAGTGACAATATTTAGTTTGTTATGGTTACCTTTTAGTAGCATTCCATCGTCGCATCAGCCAGGATTGCTATTATATACAGGTAGTTTTCAAATTTCCTGATTCTGATCACAAAAAGTAGCTCATTGGGGGATATAGGAGATGAGTAGTTTACATTGCAGAGTATTTTTTCCACTACGACAAGTTTTCAAAGACATATAATGACTGATCACATGACTGGCTGCACCAAAGGCTTCGGTTTTATTGTTTCCGCCGATCCCACCATTCTTGACATGGTTCTACAGCAGCACGGTATGTTTCTTTTTCCTTTTCACTGTTTTTCTTTTTAACCATTGATGAATGTATCTCACTAAATTCTTGTGGATTTTGTTTTGTTCTTCTTTTTATCCCTAATGGATGTTTGATCTTAGACAGATAATTTATCTCACCCATAGTAGGTTGCGGGGAAGAAAAAGAGCTAATTGTCATTATCGTATGTTAGGGTATCTAATATTTTTTCTGTACACTCTGCTAAATATTCTGCTAAAAGACTGTTACTAAGATTATTTTGGCATTCCATGCAACCACATTTCTTTATTCCGCAGCTAAAGTCAAGGACATGATTTGTTTTTTATAATTCTTTGTAATTAGGGAAAAGTGATCTCTTCCTAACACATGATAGCCATATGTTAAAACTGGCACATGGAATACAACCATGGGAAAAAGCATGTTACACTTTTGTAGGGATATTATTTTAAGTTTTGGCTCCTTATTTAAGAAGAGGCTTAAAGTTATTTGGGATGTAAACTATTATACCTTGCACAAAAAATTCAAGATTTGATGTGTGGTAGACGTTTAAAATTCATATTTATCAATATTTAAATTTTTCTAAATATTTGTTTTAAGTGTATTATATTAAGTTAAATAAAAGACCATCAAAGATGGAGTTATGCATAAGAAGGTGTCAAATATTGATAATGTAGGTACAAATGATATAATAAACAATATGAATACTTAATAGGTTATAATTATATTTAAGATTAGAATTAGAAAATCAAATCTAGAAACAACTTACTGATTTAGTTATGGATTGTGAAAATTTGATCAAAATAGTTAAATTAGGTTTAGGGCTAGAATTAGAATAAAAGGTAGCCGTTAGTTAAATTTAGAATTAATATTAAATTAGGGATAGAGTTAGGGTTTAATTATTGTTATATTTTAAGTGATCATGTGTCTTGTTTTCTATTATATGGTATTAATTTACATGCAATGTGCTTTAGAAAGACTAACATGGAAAGAGGAAATGTATTATTTAAGTTTAAAAAAAATATAAATGTAATAAATTCAAATGTTACTATAAGATTCACATTCTAAAATAAAGTTTTTTATTCAACAATTTCATTTTTGCAATCATTGTTTTCTCTATGTTGAATTGACATAATAGTTATTAGGGTTAGGATCAAATATTAACAGTAACTCCAACCCTAATTGAATAGAAATTATATATTTCTAAAATTAAGTGTTCATTCATTTAATAATTAAAAAAATAGAAATTAGTTTAATTTCAGATTTTGAAATGATTTGCATGCAAAAATACAAAATACAATAGAAATGTTGTTGATATATCTAGAAAATATAGAAAGTTTCCATATAAATCTAGATTTTAGTTTTAAATTTATATCAAAATTGATTGATGATTCATTTTTTATTTTAGAATTTGTAGTGATTTGCATGCAATAATACAAAATAGGATAGAAATGTTGTTGATATATCTAGAAAATATAGAAAGTTTCCATTTAAAT
Source organism: Cryptomeria japonica (assembly GCF_030272615.1). Lineage (NCBI taxonomy): Eukaryota > Viridiplantae > Streptophyta > Pinopsida > Cupressales > Cupressaceae > Cryptomeria > Cryptomeria japonica. The sequence goes on from NC_081412.1 coordinate 672,198,909, forward strand.
CTAGATTTTAGTTTTAAATTTATATCAAAATTGATTGATGATTCATTTTTTATTTTAGAATTTGTAGTGATTTGCATGCAAAAAGGAAAATAGAATAGAAATGTTGTTAATATATCTACAAATTTTTAGAAAGATTTTATTTTAAAATTTATTGTAAAACTAATTGTTGATTCATTTAAAAAATTAAAAAAACACAATTGAGTTTAATTTTAGAAACAAATAAAAGGATATTATTTAAAGTTAGTTGATTTATGCCAAAAAAAATATAGATTAGAATATGAATACCATAATATGTGCTTTAATTGTTTTAAAACATTAGGATCCTTATATTTTATTGAAGTTATTAATGTGAATAATATATATTAGTTACATATTAAATATAGAATACAAGTTTAGATAAAGCAAGTTATTTCTTATAAAATAGATGTTTCAAAGTTTTGTTTGTAAAAAGATCAAGAGTGTAGTAAATATAAGAAAGATATAGAACTTAGTGCACATGTCCTAACCATGGTAGCTTATGTTACCTAATTAAATAAAAGAATAAAAATAATATTGTAGCTAGACATAAAAGAAATTATGTCATTCTTTATCTTTATTTGTTGATCAGTGTCTAATTTTATTCACAAAGATAACTTCCAAGTTAACATGGGTGATGGAAAATTAAACCCTAGCAATAACCTTAATTATAACCTTAAACCTAACCATAACACAAACCCTAAAACTAACCCTAATCTGAATAATAATGTAAACACTAACTATCATCCTAATCCTAATTTTATACCCTATCCCAAACCATAACCCTAACCCTTACCATGACTCAAATCTTAAACATAACCATAATCCTAAGCCCCGATCCTATCCATAATCGTAACAATAACTCTAATCATGATGCAAATCCTAATCATAACATTGACCCTAAACCTAATCGTAACCATGATGTAAATACTAACAAGAATCCTAACACTAACCATGATATAAACCATAACCCTAGCTGTGATACTAATGTTAACCCTAACACTAACCTGAATGATGATCTAAACCATAACCTTTACCATAGTCCTAGCCACAACTCTAAACCATTCCCTTAATCATAACCCTAACCCTAACCCTAACCCTAACCCTAACCCTAACCTAACCTAATCATAACCCTAAACCCTAACTCTAAAATTAGGGAATGCGTATATAGCCCTTAGGTGCACCAATCATATATTACAATGTATTAATAATATATAAAGGGTATTAATATCTTGGTGCAACCTAAGGGTTGGATAGTTTTTTCCTTAAAAAATAACCCTAAACCTAACCCTTACCATGATGTACACCCTAACCCTATTCATAATTCCAAACATGATGTAAACCCTAATCCTAACTATGATGTAATTTTAAACCCTAACCCTAATTAAATTCAAAAACTAACCTTCAAACGAATCTCTAATATATAGCTGAAAACCTAACAACGTTCTTTATTCTTAAATCCTTACCCTTCTTGAGTCATAACACTAACTCTAACCTTAATTTAGTTGTAATGCTAGCCCTAATCCTAATTAAACCCTATCCCTAATGCTAATATTAATTCTAATTGAACCTCAACCCTTACCCCAAGCATTATCCTAAAATAACAACTCTAATAGATAACTAAAACCAAATATAACTATTATTCTATCTATAATACTATAATTCCCTCTAATCTAGACCCTAACCCTAACCCTAACCTAATAATGACCCAAAACCTAACTTTATATCTAATTATTAATTATAATCTTTAACCTAACTTTATATCTAATTATTAATTATATATAACCTTATAATCCTAGCTATATAACCCTAACCCTAATTATAATTATAACCCTAAACCCTAACCCTAATTCTAACGCTAACCCTAATCTTAACCTTAACCCTAATTACAATCACTAAGATTAATTCAGATCGTAACCCTCACCCCAACCCTAACCCTAATCCTAAGTACAATACTAACTCTCATTATAACTATAACCCTAACCCTCATTATAATTATATCTCTAATGCAAACCCTAATCCTAAGCATAAACCTGACTATGATATTAGCCCTAACCCTAACCCTAATCTTCAACTAAAGCCCACATAATTTTTATTCTATCATGATCATAATCTTATGTATAACCATAGTCCCACCCCTAACTATAATCGTAACCCTAACTCTAACCAAGTTATAAACCCTGACCCTGATATTATACACTTAATAACTATACAACAATATTACAGTTTAAAAATAAGAATATAATAGTATTATACTTATCGTATAGCATTATATTAATATAATATTACTAATAAAACTATAAAAATAATATTATAACTAACAATAATTTAAAATAATAATATAATACATTTAAAATATTTAAAATTTATATTATGAATATTATTTTCAATAAATTATAAAATAATATCATAATAATCAAAACAATATAAATTAGTAATAATATATTATAATATTATTCCATAAACAAATAAATAATAATAATAATAATAATAATAATAATAATAATATAATATTATATAGTTCTATTTTGAATTTTTTATCGTTTCCCATGTTGCACCGCGACTGCTACTAGCTTAATCAAATATATATATAATACGTCGAGAGATATCTTCTGGAGGCGCCTATTTTTATCATGTACCCACTCTAATAGGCGCCTCTAGAAGATATCTCTCAGCGTATTATATATATATTTGATTAAAATCAAATATATGTAAGCTAATTTTAAATGAGAGGTTGTCCAGTTTATGTAAGGAGACTTCTTCCACCTAATTAAACGATAAATGATATATTTTATCATTTCATCATTTAATATTAGATATTAAATACCATTTCTTTCATTACACAAAGGTATTCTTTGTTTGTTATAAAAGTTTTCAAAATATTATGTTTTAATATTTTATAATTTCATATTTTTAATATTTAATAGATATTATATTATATTTTTGGTATTCTTGAATCTATCAATTATATCAAATAATTTTTCATTTTTTATAATATGATTTTTAAATATTATATTTTAAGATACCATTCCTCTCATTACACAAAAATATTCTTTATTTGTAATATGATTTTTTAAAATATTATATTATAATATTTTTTATAATTTAACATATTTTTAATATTTAATAAATATTATATTATATTTTTGGTATGGTTGACTTTATCAATTATATCAAATAATCAGGGTTTTCTTTTGTTTTGGGGTTTTGCTGTGTAGGTGAAATTAGGGTAGGCGTAGAACGGTGGACTTTGAATCCGAGCTCTGTGGCGTGCGTTCCAAGAACTTTGGAGTGAATCTTCGCGTGTCATATTTCGAAATTTGTGTTACGTCGTTGAAAAGAGAGCAAAGTTTGTGTGACAGCATGTCTACCTGAGTTGAAAGTTGAAAAAGACTTTGGAAAGTTAAAACGATTTTTTTACTAACTAGGGGCGGTCGTCAAAGCTCATCCCCTTTGACGACCTACGAGTTTGAAGGCTTATTCTTAGCCGATGAGTACCCGTCAATTACGCCACCGACTAAATGGGTCAATTTATATTTAGTTGAAGAAGATGGTCATGTCAATGTCATTAGGATGATGATGATGATTGTAGATGAGTTGTTTGTTAGGCTTTGGATGCTCTCTTGCATGTATGATTAGGGTCTAATGTAAATTTTTAAGAATTTAAGATAAGTGAGACATCAATTTTGTGCAGGAAATTTTTTGAGGAAATTTTATTGTCTTGATTGTGTGGTAAGAGGGTTCCAATACTTATATAGCTGATGTGGCATTACATGATTGGTTACTTTTCACAACAAATAATATATTTCATTCAAATATTGTTAGATAAATTCAAGATATCAACTTACTTGCATTAGCACAATAGACAGACAATGAATTATAAAGGTTTTTTCAGCGTAAAAATATCCATCTACCACTTCTTCTATGCATTATTTAATTTCTGATGTAAGTGATGTTTCCTTGATTTTCTCACGCGTATCCCAAACAGTTTGAACATACCTGCCTTTTCACTTATTTCTGAACTAAATGTTTTATAGTATTTAACAACATTAGCATCGTGATATTATATTTAATTTATAATTTTTGATTAATTATATGTAGTCATTGTTAGTATCAAATTTTAATATGTGATAGGGATGATGTTAGATGTAAGTTTAATTTTTTAAAATGAAATTTATATTATTTTATTTTCAATATCAATATTTAATACTATTAGAATATAAGATTGGATTTAATTTCTATTTTCATATAAAAAATTTCTAAAAAAAATAAACTTCATTAAATAATAAATATTTTTTCTAATAGAAAATTTATTTTACACAATATATTTATATTTATAATAAAACTTGTAGATGTTTCCATTCCAACAAGAAATTTTTTCTTTTAATTGTCTAAATTAATTTTTTACTGATTTTTTTTGTTTTTTAAATAAAAATTTTAATAGATATTAATACATAATACTTTAGCTATAAATATTATCACGGTAGATACTCCATTGCAACAAAGTTAACAAATTACAATTGTAAACAAAAAAGTAATAGTAACTTGTTAAAATTGAGCCTGTTTACATGTATATCAAAAGTATAACTTTGTTGGACACTTGTATTTTTTGTCCATGAGACCTAGCGGTACTCCATCAAACGTTTAAATGACTTTAGCCCTAAGTTTGGTTGGATTTTTGGGATCTGTACATGCTAGACAAGCTATTCCCAAGGCATGAGCCAATAATATATATTTAATAATATATTTTTGGATTTGTATAGTAATATATATTTAATAATTAATTTCTATGTTAGAGACTACAAATTGTATTTCATTATTGTATATTTTGCATAATGTAAATTACTAAATTTATTTTAAAAAATTAGTATTATAAGTTTGATATTTTGATTCACTCAAAATAACTCTTTTTCAGTCAATAGGCTTGTGTGATAGTTTTTTGCCATAATCTCATCACTATTCACCTTTAGACATAATAGGCCTTGTATTAATAGTATCACAATTATAAAGAAAAATTATGTTAATTATAATTATTTTTATATATAATAATTCTTATAATTATATTATTATTTTATATTACATAATTTATATTTTAAATTTGACCTAATATATGTGTGTGTGTCTTAAATTATAATATTATTTTAAATTAATCTATACAAATAAGAAGAATTACTTAGTCATTATAATCAATAATGGTTTTAACAATAAAATAAATATTTATATAATATAAATTTTATAATTGTATATTACATTGTATAAAAATAATTAAAATATAAATATGTAGTAACTAGTATATAATATTTTAGGATCATAACAACAAAATAAAAAAAGATTCTAATGAAGCTGAAGGTGGAGAGGAAGATTCTGGCGATGATGATGAGGACTAGTCCTTTCCCCTATGCTAACATTTGCCTTTCGTATGCGCTTGGTTGGAGGGTTTCTTTGGGTTCGGGTGGTGTTGGAGAAGGTTGTTTAGGGTTGCAAATGGTGTTGTTGCCCCCTCTTTCTGTGTGTGGTTGTTGGTCTGCTTGATGTGCTTGGATGTTGTGGCATTTCGAGTTCTCGTGCAGTTTTATATTGTGGGTTGTTCGAGTTGTATGGTGGGGTGTTAGGATGGAGCTTTAGAGAGAGGCATTCATTTGTTGCTACCGCTATTGGTGAGGTTGGTATGCACTGTTGTTTCTGAACCGCTACTTTTCTTTTGATGTTGGGGATTTGTGGTTTCTTTTATCTCGTGGATTTTGCTGGGGTATGGTTGTTGCACTGCCCAACTTAGGTTATGGGATTTTCTTCTCCTTGCTCATGCTGCTGGAGTTCCTATGCGAGTTGTCTATTAGAGGGTTTTCTGGTGTTTTTAGTGCTCTTTATTTTTGAGATGCCTTTGGTGGAGCGGGTCTATCTTTCTCTGGGTTTATTTCTTGGTTCCTTCCTGCCCTTGTGTTGTGGATTTTGTTGTACTCCCTCATATTGCTTCCATGGCTATGTTTCTCATGCTTCATTTTATGCATCTTTCAGCTTCTCTGGTCTTTCCTATGGATGTAATCTTGTTTTCTATTGAGGGGAAGATGGATGTAGCTAGAGTTGTCCCTTCTCCTTTTGAGGTGGAGTTGGATGCTATCAAATTTGCATGGGTTTTCTTTTGGGGGACCAAGGAAGTCCCGATTCTTGATTTTAAGGGAGCTTATGCTAGCTTTTGTGATGTATTTTTTCTTGCATTTCCTATTGAGGTGGAGATCCTCTGTGGTAAGGTAAAGCTCAGTTTCATGGATTTATTTATGGGTTCCATGCCTATTACCATTGTGTTGATTTTCAAGTTGGAGATTTTGTTTGGGGATAGTGCTAGAGTTTTCCCTTCTCCTATTGAAGTGGAGTTAGGAGTTGTTGTTGATGATGTAATATATCATCGGAGGGGTTTTTGTGCATTATTTTTTAATTGTTGGAGAACAAAGGATGATCTTCTTTTTGTTCCTCCTTCTCCTTCCCCTATTAAGATGGGGATATTGGAGGATATTATGTGTGCTGCTCTGTTTAGTCTCAAGATCAAGGTCTAGGGAGCATCTTAAAATTCCATTGTTTGAGGTTGTGGGAGCCTTGGAAAACCCTCGCTCAAGGTTGAGGGAGCCTAGAAAAACCCTACCTCAAGTTGTGGGAACCTTGTAAAACCCACGCGCAAGGTTGAGGGATCCTGGAAAAACCCTACTTCTAATTGTGGGAGACTTGTTATACCCATTATCATGGTTGAGGGAGCTTGGAAAAACCCTCAATTTTTTAATTCTTGTAGGGACAGACTGGATGCTAGCAGTTTTCAAGGGCCCAGTTTGGCCGGTTTTATTTTTTTGTTAGGATTGGGCGTCGTGGTTTTTTATGGCCCAGAGACTCTATTACAGGTTGAGGGAGCTTGGGAAAACACTTCTTGTTGGTAAAGGTTTCCTGAAAATCCCTCGTTCTCTGATTTTCTTATGGACCATTGTTTGTTGACTTAGTCCTTATGTTTGTGCCAGCATATCCTGTAATGTTTATCTTTTGATAGTTGGTTGGCGTATGGTAGGTTGTGGCTTCCTAGTTTTCTTGTTTATGCATTGTGAAACCTTTGGGTTTTAGGTGTTGGTTGCCCATAAGTCCAAAAGGTTTCAGGTCCTTTTTAAAAAACTATGGTTCACTGCCAAGTAGTATTGATCTTTCTTAGGTGGCATCTAATTGATTGTAAAGTGTTTTTGGGCCCCTTCAAAACTTGTTTATCCTAATCAAAAACTAGTATATAATATTTTTATATATTATAAATTGAATTATATATAATATAATTATTTAATTTAAACTAATCTATATTAAATTATGATATTATTTTAAATTAATCTATACAAATTTAGAAGAAATATTCAAATAGGTGATTAGTCATATAACACTTAATATAATTATAGTATGCATTTCACATACAAAATATTTCATTAAATAATAAATATTAAATTTACACCTTAGTTCTCTCATAGCACATTTGAGGTTTATCTTGTCTATAAAAATTCACTAACTCATGATAGCAACCATAAAGAGAAACCAATGATTTAATCTAGAGAAGAAAATGCTAAAAAATTGATGGGAGAAGAAAAATAGTTTCAGGTGTTTATTTCTCTCTCCTTACTTCTCCCTTATATATCTTTCTCCCTCATCCCCATCCATTTTTTCAACTACATACATCTCTCAATGTCTCTCTCTTTCTATCCCTACCTCTCCCTTTCTCCCTTTCTCCCTCTCACTCCTTTCTATATCTCTCTACTTCTCTATCATCTCTTTCTTTATCTCCCTCCCTCCTTCTCCCTCTCTATCACTATCTCCACATCTCTTTCACTAGCACACACTTCTTTTTACTCCCTCCTATCTCAATCTCTATATGTATCTCACTCACTCACACACATTTTATTTCTCTCACCTCTATCACATTATTTATCTCACACTCAAGTTCATCCTCTCTCTCTCTCTCTCTCTCTCTCTCTCTCACACACACACACACACACACACACACACACACACACACACACACACACACACACACTATAAACCCCTCTTTCTAAATCTCTATTTTTGTCTCCTCCCACTATCTCTCTCTCCCCCTTTCCTGCTCCCTCCCTCTCTATCTATTTATCTATTTATCACTCATATAATCTCACCCCCTCTATCTATCTATCTATCTCACTCTATACATCTCTTTCTTACTTGTCTTTGTCACCTTTATCTCTCACTCTTACCCCTCCATCTCTATCTCCCTATACGTCCTTCCCAACACTCACTTCTCACTTCTCACTCCTCCTTTATTTGTATCTCTATGTTTCCCTATACCTAATCTATCTATTTCTCTCCCTCTTCCTCTCTCCCTCTATCTTCATCTCTACCTCTATCTTCCTCTATGCTCTCTATATCTACATATGTATCCTTCTATCTATCCATCTTGTTGTCTCATCTCTCTCTCCCTCTCTCCCCCTCTATCTTTATAGGTTTTGTTTTAGTCATTTTTTAATCCATCAAAGTGGATGCATAATTGATTTGAAAATATCACTTCTCCATTTAGACCAAACAAAATCATTTTGTAAATGGCCTACCAATTGGCCTCATGTATGTAGAAAATAAACCAATTTTTTTCTAACCTACCTTCCACATCTTTTCTTAGTACCCATTGCACACTAAGGTGCAATTGCTACCTATATATTACTATCATTTGTACCAAAAGGGGTGTTAGAAAAGTAAATAGAGGATTTGGTCTTGTTCATTAAATACCATTCCTCTCATTACACAAAGGTATTCTTTATTTGTAGTATGATTCTTAAAATACATCTAATATTAAATGATAAATGATATATTTTATCATTTATTATTTAATATTAGATATTAAATACCATTCCTTTCATTACACACATGTATTCTTAATTTGTAATATGATTTTTGAAAATATTATATTTTAATATTTTATAATTTAACATATTTTTAATATTTAATGAATATTATATTATATTTTTGGTATTGTTGAATTTATCAATTATATCAAATAATTTTTTATTTTTTATAATAGGATTTTTAAATATCATTCCTCTCATTACACAAAGGTATTCTTTATTTGTAATATGATTTTTAAAAATATTATATTTTAATATTTTATAATTTAACATATTTTTAATAATTAATTAATATTATATTATTGTTGAATTTATCAACTAAATCAAACAAAAAAATACTTCTTTGACGTTACTAGGAAGCAAGTATTGGTGGCTATGCGACACTTGTTGTTTTAAAAATTATTTATGTTATATTTTTACAATCTTATAAAAATATAATATAGAAAGCACCATTGACTTTTTTATTAATTTATTAAAAATAAAAAAAAAATCCTTATTAGATTTCTTTTTCCTGGATACTTCCTTCTTTTGTATACAGTATAGAGAGCACATTTGACTTTTTATTAATTTATTAAAAATTAAAATATAATATTTTTTTATTTTTAATTAATTAGTAATCACGCTCAAAATTTCAGTGCATATGTACTTGTTAGCCTTTCCTCCCCTTTTCAGTGCGGAAACCCCTGTTTGTTCTCAAGAAATCGGCTCTGTTTAGCTGTGAGAGATGGAATCGAGACTTTCCAACAGTGCCCCAAATGGTGATGTTATTATGGGTACGCAATCTTTCTCTTACCTATGCCTTTTTAAAAGATCTGTTATCTGTCATACAGAAAAAGAGATTAAATTTTCTCGTAGCTTCTGCTATCTGTCATACAGAAAAAGAGATTAAATTTTCTCGTAGCTTCTGATTAACTATGCATTTTTCAATACCCTTTAACTATGTCGTACAAATGTAATTTTTTTGCAAAATCTGTGTTAACTATGCGTTTTTCAATACCCTTTAAAACATGTGTTCTTTCATAGAGAGAAAGAGATTAAATTCTCTCATAGCTTCTGATTATAGGTGCATAGGTACTTTTCAATACACTTTACAAGCTCTGTGAATAGTTTCTAATTAAGGGTGAATCCGCTGAAAAATGGTTAACGATTAATTGATCTACGATTACCATATTTCACTAAGTTGCCAAACGTCCCCAGATCCAGATTGTGTACAAGTTAAAACAATGGTACCAGAAATAATTTCTAAAACATCCACAATCACAGGAATGTATATACCAAAAAGTAAGCAGACCTCTTTAGCCACAGAGAAATCAAAAAATATGTGTCTATTGGTCTCGGGGACTCTACAGATAGAGCAGAGTTCAATACTCTTGGTAACCTTCTTAGTTGGAAGTCTATCTAAGATAAGTTGCCATTTGAAGCATTGGATTTTGGGAGGGATAGGGCTCTTCTACAGTCTACCAAAAAATTTCTGCAAGGAAGATTAGTTCAAATTAGAGTACCAGTTCAGATTAGCATGTTTGACAGCGGAGTCATCATAGGTGAGTAAATTGTATATAGAGTGGGCCTTGACTTTAGTCCGGAAAGAGCCATCATGCCACTTGAAGGAAAGAAACCCATGAGAATCCACATGGGAAATAATAGGCAAGGAGAGGACAACACAAGCGCTTTTGATCATGTTATAGGTTCATTTTTGGGAAGCAAGAAGATCAAATTTAGAGCTGAGGTCCTCCCAGTTTATTAAGTCATTACATTCAAGAATGTCCATAAGGTATTTTAGCTAGCCCAAAGTTTGGCAGAACAACCTTGAGTAAGAACCAGAGGTTTAGAAGTATGGTAGAGGTTCCACCAAATTGACCTTTCCCCATGCAAGAAATTATTGCTGCTAACATTAGCATTAACAATAAGCCTCCTAACACGCTGCCATGCATTCCAGATAGATTTGAAGACACAAGTACCCTGGACCAAGATAGGGAAGTTGCCAGCCCCAAGGTCACTAAAGGGAAGACCCTTCCACAACTTAGCTTTCTTAGGAACCGCATTTTGAATATTGTTTCTAACTAGGATCTTCCAAGGATCTGTCCCTCCAACACATAGAATATCCATTTCGCAGCGAAAGCAATGCCTTGGATTTTAAGATCTTTCAAACCAAGGCCACCGATCTTTTTGTCAATGTGACACCACTTCCACTTAACAACATGCAATTTTTTACTTCCTTTGCCCTCAGACCAGAGGAACTGTCTAACAGCCTTTTGTAAGTCAAGGATTTGATAATTACTAAACATCCAAGATGAGGAGTAGTAGATACTATAAAAGGAGAGAATTTTTTGGCAAACCTGTATTCTACTAGCCAAGGAGAGGTGTCTATTATTCCACCTATTGAGTTTTTTATTGATCTTTTCCCTCACCCAAAGCCACATATCCTTAAGGGAGGGGGAAATGGAGAAGGGTATACCAAGGTACCGAACAATTTTGTTGGGGCCTCTCCATTGATAATCAAACAGTTTAAGCCAATTAGGGGGCTCATCTTTCCAACCGAGTAATATGGATTTGGATTGGGATATACGTGCTCCAGATATCTCACCAAAGATCACAAGTTTTTAGCTGAGAGAATCAATGTTTTGGTTAGTAAGCTCAAGGAAGAGCGAGGTGTCATCCGCAAATTGGATGTTAAGCAGAGTGGAGTCATCAGGCAGCCTAACACCATGGAGGGCTTTATAAAACATCTCAAAATCATCTCTAATATTATTTAGATCAACAATTTTTTCATTATTCACAACAAGTCTATCAATTTTTTCTTGAGTTTGTTTATGTTTGAGAAAGTTGAAAAACAACTTCGATCCTTTATCCCCAAATTTCAGCCATTGGCTACGAGCCCTAATCATGCCCCCCCGGATTTTAACCTGTTGATGCTTCCTAAGGGCATCACGAGGTTGGGCAACTCGGGTAGCAAGGTAAATGCAGGAGGGGTTGCCTTGGACATCCTGTTCAACTTTATGCAGGTGATTAGTTAATTTTTTTCTAAAAACTTGTATTCCTTGTCTTTCTGTTGGCCAATAGTCTAGAGGATTTTTTGCCAAGAATTAACATTGTAATTCCATCTATCAATGTGGGAGGAGAGGTGATTGTTCTGGATATTAAGGAGCCTAACCAGATTTATAGCCACCAAGGCATCTTGATCCTTCAGCAAGCTAGTGTTGAGGATAAACTTTTTATTACTGGTCCTATAATTAGCTAAGGTAAGCAAGTATGGGATGGTGATTAGATAAAGTCATGGGACACACACCCACATTATTACCATAATCATTGGGCGAGAAGGAAAAACAATCTTGGTTGGCATAGAAGCGATCAAGTCTAGAATAAATCCTATTAGCACCCTTTTGGTAGTTGCATCAGGTGTACCATAAGCTAGAAGTATCATTTTTAGTACCCTCCAAAGGATCAAATAGCAATTTTTGGTGTTTCATTCTATCCCAATGTAATTTTTCAGAGCTCTTCCATTCAAATGGAATTCCCCTGATTTTATCATCCTTGTTCTCAATCATATTAAAGTCTTCAGCAATGATCCAGGGTATATCAGGAAGGGTCCCCAACCAAGTCCAGAGAATAATCGCATCCTTGTAATCATTTGGAGCATATATAGAACAAATGACAAAAAGAGTTCCTTTTAGGTCAACAGAAATCCAAATGGCTCTATTACATGGGAGGTCCCTCTATTAGTTATGTGATTAGTCCATTTAGGATTAATAAGAAGGCCAACCCCACCCTTACCTCTGGGGTGGTCTGAGCATATTTTGATAGCATCTTTCCAGATGAAGTCAAGAGTGACCTCAAAAGCGAAGTTGACAGCTTTCACCTCTTGCAGCATTAAAAAATCTGTGTCCCTATGAGAGTCAAGGAACCTTTTAACAACTTGTTTTCTGTCTGGTGTCTCCTAACCTCTAATGTTCCAAGATATGCACTTAATGGGGAACAAGATAGTTAAAAGTTACCACTTGGGAGACCATTCTTCTCTCCCATCTTCTTTTTATTCAACGGACCCTTTTTTTTGGCCCCTTTAGGTCTTCCTTTTCGTTTGGCATTGGAAGTGTTCTCAATGAGATCATCCTCTTCCTCACTAGATTCAAGTTGGTACTCATGTTCAGTTCCTGAAGTAAGAGCTGAGTGAGTGCCAACTTCCCTACTACTCATCCAAGATAGTTCTGCCTCAAGAAAACAGTGGAGCGAGGAGCCTAAAGTATTATTAATATCCATAGTGTTAGCATGAATAACTTCAATCACGCAGTTATCATCGATTTATTTAAACAATTTAGGAGATAGGTTCACGATCAAGGGAGTAGTGGTGACGATACTAGGAGGAGGTCCTGAACAAGAATCCTTCCCAACAATATAAAAATAAACAATTTTAAAATTTTAAATATATTTAAATAAAAATAATAAATAACATTTCATAAATACAAATAAACCATTCTAAAATAATTTTAAAATAAAATAAAATAATTATTAAACAATATAAAAAATAAACTATAAAATAAATCTATAAACAAAATAAAATGACTCGAAATAAATTAAAATAATATTTATAATATGTGTATGTTCTATGCAATCTTTTATGACATATAAAAAGACGTATGTCACCCATCAAATGAAGTAAAACCGAATCTTGCATGTACTTTCTTGTATCATGCCTCTCGTTGCTTCCTTGTGGTTTCAACTCATCGTTCTATGCTCACATTTAATGTTTATTTAATCCCTACTTTCTCTTCCTCTTACCAAGTAGAGGCCATTATTAATTCCCTACTTAATTTCTTTCATGGTAAATTTAATAGTGAGGATGTTTAGGTTGAGCGGTATAAGTCATAATCTATTATTAGTCGTTTTTTTCTAATTTTGATTTTTGAAATGACCGGAATCACAATAAGAGATAAAATTTACAAAGCAATTATAAAGAGTAGTATGTATTAAATGAAAAAATTTCATGATTACAAGAGTTTTGAGTAATTAAATGATCACATTGTTAGTCTTAAAGAACATATCGAGCATTCCCGATCAAAATTTACTAGATCTATAGACAAATTAGAAACAAAATATATGTTTCTTTGGTCATCCTCACCTTACTATTTTTGAGAGGGTAAGTCATGAACAATTCAATCCAATTCAATGATGGTGATGACAGATGAATATTTTGCATTAAACAAAGCTCTAGACCCATGATAGGGACTACAAAAACCTTCTAGAATTCAATACATAGACCACCAAAATGTGAGAGTAAAAAATACAACAATAGTCCCTCGATAGGTCAATACTCCTATTAGGTTCGTAATCCTAAGTTCTATCTTCATATGATTGCAGTTGAGCTTGTAGAAAGACCAAGGTTTTTTTTAGTTTAGGATTAGTCTGGATATCATGCTACAAAATAAGGATATGAAGAGATATATATGCACATAGAATCAATGATTTAATTTATAGGGGAATGAAAATACAAGGGAAGGAAACCATGCATCAAAATCACTAAATATGCTATGGGATAATGTGTATGAAGATCTAGACAATGACAATGTGATATGGGGAAAGCCTAAAGAGTGTTTCTCTTCATGACCAAGACTTAAGAAAATGAACAAGGAGAGTGGAGAAAAGAAAGCTCCAAAAGTGTTGGGTGTACAGGAAAAACTAGAAGACAAGTTAACTAGTCTCCTTTTTTGTGGAAAAGAGACAATAAGCAAAGGGAGAGATGAAGGAATGTCAATCACTGATAAGGACTTTGACAAATCTACAACTTTCCAAGCTATCAATTAGGCATGATCTTTATCTTCGGAAATTATCAAATTAGAAAACTTATCTTATTCCATCTAGGCTTGTAGTAGCACGGTGATCATTAAGAAATAGCTTTATTCTTATAGCAACACCGCCACATGTTTAATATATCAAAGCCAATGACTCGTGAGATTGTGGTGTACTATGTTAACACCTTTTCTTGTCATCACTATCCAGCAACTCTTTGATTATTTTGAGGTTTGATATTTGCGAAACTATGGTGTGTTATATTAATATTTTGTTTCCTTATCGTTATCCTGTAGCCTCCTAGCCATTATAGAATATGGTACTTGCGGGATTGTGGTAACCTACGATAAGAAACATTTTTTAGCTAATTTAATGAATTGATTGTGATCAAAGAAGGAAAATTATGGATTTTGTAAGTAATAACAATGGGAAAGTTGGACACACAATTGATTTTCAAAGGTGGTTGATATTTTGGAAGGTAAATGCATAAAATGTAGACTTGAAACTCACGATCTCTCAAAAAAAATAGGGTTCATAACAAGTTGGATCCATCAAGCATGTAGAGAAGAACTTGACAAAAAAAAATTTGATACCATGTACAAGTGGATGATCAACAAAAAGATCCAAGAATCATCTGCAAGCAAAACACTTGTCACACAAAAGATATCAAGCAAAGAGTGTATCCTTTATAACAACTAGAGAATTCTGTAATATTATACAAAATAATTAAAGATTCAATATTAAAGGAACAATATTGGAGGGTACAATTAAAATAAACGAATGGCTTGCTTTATAGGAAGAAAGAGATTCCCTAATCTTAAATTAGAAGAACTAAAGCAATGCAAAGTAGGAGCTAAATTAAGCTCAACTACAAGCTATAAAAGCTAACTAGAAGTGCCTCTAAGTGAATTCAAACTAAAAAAGCATAAAACCTAGTGTATATAGTGAAAATATGATGATGAAAACAATAATGAAAAACTAACAAGGATCAATAACAAAACTATAACCTAACAATGAAAAGCATCCACCATGCACCAATAAAGATACCTAAGATCACGAAAAACAACAAAATAAAACAATATTACCATCCACATGACAAGTAGGGTTTCAATCTCCATTGTCTCCTATCTCCATTGATCTTGTTTGATATATTTGCTCTCAGATTTTATGTGTGCACAAGAGCTCAATAAAAGAACAAATTATGGTTGATAGCTTCATCACAAGAAGGATTGATTGATGCAGTTGTTAGGGTTGGTAATGAAGGAGATTGTCCTCTTATATAGATGACACTTTATGAAAATAAGGGATAAGATTAAAAGATCAAGAGGATAAATGGTCGGCTAAGATGAAAGGGTAGGTAGAAGAAATAATAAAATAATAAAGTGGGTAGGTAAGATAGGCTTAAGAGATAATTGACACGTGTCATAGAAGAAAAAGCTAATGAATTAATTAAAGAAATATTTTATTTATTTAATTAATAGAAGAAATGGGATAATTAAATAAATAAAATATCTCTTTAATTTGGGAAAGAGATAATTTAAATAAATAAAAATATTTATTTAAATAAGAAAAAGGCTTAAAAGAGACTAAATGAATTAATTAAAAACATAATGATTTATTTAATTAATAGAAGACTTATGATATAGAATAAATAAATAAATAAATGTTTATTTAATTAAAGAAGACAATTTTAGGTGTCTACACCTAGACAAAATAAAGCATCTAAATTTAGCTTATGTGAAAAAACAATTAAATGATCTAATTAATAAATAATTAGATAATTGTCCTATAATTACTCCATTAGTAAGCCTAAGATAAGATTATGAAAAGGAACTGAGAGGGATTCCTTATATAAGGATTTCATAATTGAAATTGTCTTTAGGATAACTTAATTTGATATATTTTCACATGGAGTAGGATTTGAATTAGATAAGACTACTTAATTATCCTCTCAAAATTCAAGGAATAAAGTGTGGGACCATGGTGGTAGCTCACCCTAGTCCTGATAATATTTTTTCAAATTTTTAGGAATGAAAGATAATGAAGTTCTAAAGCCAATTCCAACTCAGTGGCTCAAAGCATAATGTATAGATATGTAGAATATGTTTTGAAAGTTTAAAGTAGGGTAGGATTAAGGATAAATTAGGATATTGAAGAAATAAAGAGAACACCTAGAATTAAGGCCTGAAATAAGAATGTGATGATTTAATAATGTGGAATAAAACCCATAATATTTTTAAATTAATAAAGGTGCTATAATGCATAGCAGAAAGGGAGATACTAAAATATGTACTAGGAAAGTGTGAAATTGGACACACTAATAAAGGTGTAAAATTTATGACACTGCATGTGTGTGTATGTATATATCTATGCATATGTATAAATATATGTATATATGTATATACATTTACACACACACACACACACACATACACATTGGGGTTGAATTCAGACGGTAATTCATCAGATTTTTTACTGCATTTCGTCAGACAACCAACAAAAAAGCATCATCGAAAACTTGTTGTCGGATGTTGTGACATTACTCGAGGTCATTGAAATTACAATGGACACCAGGAAACCTTTGATAGTGAACGTGACTACCATTACAATGAGCCAATGTTGTTGGACATATAGCATTCCTGTCGGAGGTGTTAGTCTTTCTCGTCAGAATTCTGACAGTATTCTGCCACCCATCCAACGAGCCAATGTCATTGGGCATATAGCATGTCCGTCGGACGTGTTAGTATTTATCATCAAAATTCTGACGGTCTTTTGCCACCCATCAAATGAGCCAATCTCATCGAGCATATAGCATGCCCGTTGGACATGTCATTCTCTCTTGTCAGAATTCCGACGACGTTCAAATTATAAAAAAACAAAGAATGATGATGATTTTTAGAGATTACAACCTATCAATAGGATTTGCATAGATATTTGAAGGATGGAGGAGTCATGGTAGAGTACAAAGCAATTGGGACAAGCATCTATTGGTTGATACTCCATTCCAATATCTTTCATAATGCAATATAATTTTCAGTATGAGTGAGGTACAATATTTGATGGTGGTAACAAAAACTCACCTATCAATCTACAACAAAAAAATATAATTTGTTAATATAAACAATATTAATGGGACATGATTCACTATTAATTAACTATAAAGACATATATGACATACCTTAACATACATGAGATTGTTATGTTGGATAAGCCACTTATAACCTTCAAGTTCACCAACAATAATACAACAAAGAGAAGAGTTTTCTGGGAGCCTTCGTAAAGGGCCTCATATGCCTTCTCAAGTAGAGGTAAATCATGAACAACATCAAGGTCATCTTGATCATCATGATCAGCTGCACCAATACTAAATGGGTCATGGATCAATGTATTTGTACCATCATTTTCAATTGTGGTTTGTGGCTCATGATCACCATCTTTCATGGGATCATTATCTTTAGCTTCGATATTCACACCTCCATGTTCCTCCACTTCTAAAACCATATTCTTTAGGTTGTGTTGAGCCATATCATGCTCTTTGGGGTGCTCAACCTATATAAAAATGATCAACATAAATAAACCATGATCATGATCTCATCATCAAGTGATTTCTTATATATATTGTTGGCCATTTGGTGGAATTGATTACGTGTTGCATTGATGTTTTGTCATTGATGTCAACACTATCTATTTGGATGCTTTACCAACACCCTTTTGGTCCCGGTAGGTTGAGAATTTTTCTGGTTTACTTGGATCCGGTATGATCTGGTAAACTCCGATATAATCTGGCAATGAAATTGTCTTGTTCATGATGCTTATACTCATACTTGATCATTTGGTTTTGGTCTGGTATTTGGATGTTATCCTGCTTGCTGAGAAGATTGGTTTCTAGTTTTGGTGAGGGTTTCATCGACAGAGCTCTTCATGGAGATGTTTAATAAATTGCCTAAGTAATGTTGGTGTCACTTCAAATAGAGTTTCAGGATGCTTTTGGTGATCATGTTCAAGACTTGGCATTTGGAGATCATTACTGAAGCATGTGGACCTATATTTGGTCCCGATTTATCTAGGTTATGGACCGACATTGATGTAACATATGGATAGGACCTATTGATGTATTTCCAGGATGTCTTATGTGTTGGATATTATTTGTTTGGTCTTAGGTTGACATGATTTGTAATTATGTAATTGGTTTATTGTCTAGTTGCCAACGTGATTGTTTATGGTCAAGGGTTTGTATATATAGATGTAAGGTCTCATTATAGATTATCATGGTTAATGTAAGAGGTCATGGTCAAGGGTTGTAATGTGAGAATAATATAATATCATTCAGGTAGAGGATTTGATCGATCCTTGGAGTTCAAATTGGGTGTATGAGGATTTAGTCGTCCAATATTGAGCTTTAATCAAAACTATACTTTGGCATAGGATATGCTATCTTTTGTAGTTCAACACTTCTCTAGATTGTAGTTTGGATTTGTATGTAGTCAGTGAGACTCCTTTTATGATGAGAAGTGTTGTCTAGGTTGTTGTCCTTCCTACAAGTGCAACCCCTTCATTTTAATTCACATACTTACTATAGAAGCATTATCTGATTGTGGGTGGGCTTCCCACTGTGGTTTTTCCCTTTACTGGGTTTTCCATGTAAAATTCTTGGTGTTGTGTGAACGGATTTTATTTTGTGATTATTGTTTATGGTTAATTGGATTAACTACTATTCTAGTATTATTGTTTATTGTTAATGCTTCCGGTAATCTGTGACAACTGATTCACCCCCCCCCTCTTAGTTTTCTTTTGGTTATCTGAATTGTCTAACAATTGGTATCAGAGCTTTGGTCCTCTCTATAGAAATCTTAACTGCTCAAGGATGTTCTTATGGAGACTAATAGTTCAAGTTCATCTAGTTCTTCAGGAACTATCTTTAGAAGGGATATACCAAGGCTTGATGGAATAAATTACACAGTATGGAAGATTCAGATGCAGACTCATCTGAGATGTCTTGGTAGGGAGATTTGGGAGATCACTCAGAATGGTGTAACACCATATAATCCAGGATCTGGTGATCTTGCTCCAGAAAACCTAGAAACGGAGCTTGATATTGTTATGGAAATTCAATGTTGTGGTGGAACTTTGAGTGAAGATGAAATTGTTTCTAAATTCCTTAGAGCCCTACCATCATCTTACAAAAGAAAGGCTACTGCTATCAATGAGCTGAGAACAATGACTAATATATCTGTCAACAAATATACCTTGGTTGGGAAACTATCTACTTTTGAGCTTGAGGAATTTGGACCTTCTGGAGCTGTGAAGACTGAACCTTCTTTTCATACATCTACATTTGCAATCGCTAAGAAATACTTGAAAGCTTTATATGCAAAAGAGAGAAGATAAGAAGAGAGAAGATAATGAGTTTGAGCAACTTGAAGCACTATTTTCTATAAGAGTAGCAAAAAGATGGGTAGGAAGTAAGAATGAAGGAAAAGAACATTTTAAATGTTTTGCATGTAATAAGATTGTTCATTTTGCATCTAGATGTCCTGAAAGGAATTCAAGATTTGAAGAAAGAGTTAAATCATCATTTAAGCCTAACCCTAGATATCAGAACAAGTATAGATTCAAAAAAAATACAGACAAATCATGCTACATAGCGGATGAGGAAGGCATTACTAATTTAGATGATGAACCAACATAAGACTCTGCTAGTCGATCTGGCAATCGGAAAGAATGCGTATTCTTGGTTATCAAGGAAGATGATCTAGCACTAGATGTACCGGAAGAGAAGGCACTTGCTGCTAAAATTGAGGACAAGGATGAATGGGTAATTAAGAGTAGTTGTTCACATCATATGAGTGGAAATAAAGGGAATTTTCTATCTTTGAAAGAATTTGATGGTGGACTACTTAGATTTGGAGATGACAAGGCATGTATGATCAAAGCAAAAGGAACTATATCATTTGATGGTAAGAACAATACTGATAATGTTTATTAAGTTGAAGGTTTGAAGCATAATTCTTTGCGTGTAGGACAATTGGTAGATAAGAGGTTTGAATTATAGTTCAAGGATGGAAAATACAAAATCATTAATAGATCTAGCTTGGAGATTGCAACTGGTACATAGACAAAAGGTAATATCTTTCATTTGAACTCCGGTGAGAAAACATGTTTGATTACACAGATTGGTGAGAGTTGGTTATGGCATAAAAGGCTGTGTCATGTGTATTTTGATTGCATTGTGAAGATTAGTTCAACTAAGGCAGTTAGGGATATACCTAAGATTATGAAGCCCCATAATCCGGTGTAAATAGTATCGAATGGGTAAATAGGTTAGAACCTCTTTTAGGAGTATACAAGATAACTCAAATGATGTTCTTGATCTTATTCATACTGATTTATGTGGCCCTACTAAAGTTAAAAGTTTTCATGGTGATAGATACTTCATGCTAATAATTGATGATTA
This sequence comes from Cryptomeria japonica, assembly GCF_030272615.1. Taxonomy (NCBI): domain Eukaryota; kingdom Viridiplantae; phylum Streptophyta; class Pinopsida; order Cupressales; family Cupressaceae; genus Cryptomeria; species Cryptomeria japonica. Next base: position 672,220,041 of record NC_081412.1, read on the forward strand.
TTCTAGAATGATGTGGGTTACTTTTTTGAGAGAAAAATATGAAGCATTTGAAAAGTTTAAAATCTTTAAGGATAAAGTGGAAACTGAAACATGATTGAAGATTAAATGTTTGAGATTAGATCATGGTGGATAATTCACATCTGGTGAGTTTAATAACTTTTGTGACAATTATGGTATAAGAAGACAATTTTCTTCTCCTCGGAAACCTTGACAGAATGAAGTTGTGGAAAGAAAGAACAAAACTATCTTGGATGTTGCTAGAAAAATGGTGATGGAAGCTAATCTACCTCATATCTACTAGAGAGAAGCAGTAAGTACAATATTTTATACATTGAACAAAGTACATATAAAAGGAGAAACTGGTAAGACACCTTATGAATTATGGTTTGGCAATACACCTACTCTTAAGTATTTCAAAATTTTTGGTAGTAAATGTTATATCAGGAGAGATGATAATATTGGTAAATCTGATCCTAGAAGAGATGAAGGAAAATTTATTGGTTATTCCAATGAAATTAAAGTATTTAGATGTTATAACAAGAGATTGCAGATAATTTTGGAGAGTGCTAATGTCAAAGTAGATGAGCTGAGAAAAAGTCAAATACGAGTTTATGAGAAGGAACTGGTAGTGAAAATGATTATATCTGAACTGGTAGCACTTTTACCAGAATAGAGAGTTGAACTAGTTACTGCAGCAACATCAGAGAATTCTACAGTAAGTGAAGAATAGGGAAGAGAAACAGAGAGTTAGAAGACTCCTAGGTATGTGAGATTGAATCATTCTAAAGATCAAATCATTGGGGATAACAACAATGTAGTGATGACAAGAAAAATATTTGCCACTAATGAGGTATGTTTAATTTCACAGGTTGAACTGGTATCAGTAATTAAGTCTTGTAAAGATGAACACTGCTGGAATGTAATGCCTTTCAGTCTCAAGAATGCAGGTGCAACCTATCAAAGGGAAATGACTACAATCTTCCATGACATGATGCATTCTATAATAGAAGATTATGTGGATGACTTACTAGCAAAATCACTCACCAGAGAAGGTCATCTAGATATATTGGAGAAAATCTTTGATAGACTAGAACAATATCATGTTCGACTCAACCCAAAGAAATGTGTCTTTGGAGTAACCTCCATGAAGCTTCTAGGATACATTGTCTCCAACAAAGGCATTGAGGTCGACCCAACAAAGGTCAAAGCAATAATGGACATGCCACCTCCAAAGAACATCAGTCAACTGAGGACATTACAAGGATGGCTATAGTCCATCCAAATATTCATTGCACAATTGGTAGATAAGTGCCATCCTTTTACACACCTGCTACACAAGAACATCCACTTTCAATGGGATGCCAGATGCCAACAAGCATTCCAGATGCTTAAGGACTATCTCATGAATACACCATTGTTGATCCCGCCGAATCCGAGTAAGCCTTTATTGCTCTATATTTTAGCTACTACTACAACATTGGGAGTGTTATTGGCTCAACACAATGCAGAAGGGAAAGAGTGTGCTATATACTACATCTCTCACACACTGGTCGGCTATGAACTCAATTACACACCTATTGAGCAAGCTTGCCTAGCAATAATCTTGGTAGCAACAAAACTGAGGCACTATCTATTGACACATAAGGTTCAACTCATTGCTAAGATTGATCCTCTAAAGTACTTACTGAGAAAAGCAACATTGACTGGCCGATTGGCCAAATGGGTAATGATTCTAAGTGAATTCGACATTGACTATGTGGACCGTAAGGCTATCAAAGGGCAAGTTATTACAGATCAGTTGGCCGATGCACTGCTCATAGATAATCATCCTCTCATTTCCAATTTTCCAGATGAAGAGCTATTCATGCTCACAGAAGCACAACCATGGAAGCTATACTTTGATGGTTCATACACTAGGCATGGCTCAGGGGCAGGCATTCTCTTTATCACCCCTCAAGGGGATAGCATCCTGAAATCTTACAGGCTCACATTTCCGTGCATGAATAATATAGCAGAATATGAGGCCTTGATCACTGGACTCAGGCTCACCATCCAATGGAAATTAAAATAGTTACAGATATATGGCGACTCTCAATTGGTCATCTGACAATTCACAGATGAATATTAGACCAAGGATGACAAACTTATGCCATATAAGCAAATGGTGGACAATCTAGAGGCATCATTTACTAATATCACTTTTGAGTAGATACCCAGAGATCAGAATCAAGCAGCTGATGCTATGGCTACCATCGCATCTCTCCTAGATCTTCCACATAATTCAACACATTATGAGTTCTTGGTAGAACAGCTTTAGATTCCCGCTTATGATATCCCCGAATCCGAGATGATATGTCACCTTGTTAGTTCCAAATCCCCATGGTACGGTGAGTTCTACACCTATCTTCGTGATCACACCCTTCCTCCCAACCAATTGAATAACCAATGTAAAACCTTCATTTGCCAAACTGCTCGATATACCATTATTGCTAAAACCCTATACCGATGCAGTCTTGATGGTACTCTCCTTTGATGTCTGGAATAGAATGAGATAACAAAGGCCTTGGAAGAGGTACATGAAGGAATTTGTGGAACCCATGCAAGTGGTCCATCACTAGCCAAGAAACTCCTACGCAATGGATACTATTGGCCATCTATGGAAAAAGACTCATACTACTTTGTCAGAAAGTGCAAGAAATGCCAAGTTCATGGAGACCTGATACATGCACTAGCACAATAATTGCAACCAATCACAACACCATGGCCTTTTTGTCAATGGGGCCTTGACCCTGTGGGTAAAATCCATCCATCTTCATCTAATGGCCATAAATTCATTATTACCGCCACCGAATACTTCACAAAGTGGATCGAAGCTATTCCACTTACCCAAGTCACCGGCAAGAAGATCGCCTCATTCATCCTCAATTACATCATCTGCCAGTATGGTGTACCCATGTCCATCATCATAGATAATGGTCTTCCTTTCAAAAATCAGGATGTCCATGAACTCTGTGAGAAATTTCACATCCAACACCGCTTTTCCACCCCCTATTACCCACAAGGAAATGGTCAGGCTAAAGCATCAAATAAAAACATATTGAGAATCCTCAAGAAGATAGTCAATGATGTCGGGCGTGATTGGCATGTTCAATTGAATCCAGCACTATGGGCATATCAAACTAGCATTCGAACCCCTACAAGCGCAACTCCCTACTCATTGGTCTATGTTGCCAAAGCTATTCTACCTATTGAGGTCGAGATACCATCACTATGGGTTTCCTTGCATAATCTGATAGATGATGAAGCATACAGAGTCTCACACCTCCAAGACTTAGAGCTACTTGATGAGAAATGACAAGCTACATACAACCACCTCAAAGCCTATCAACAGTGCATGAGCAGAAGCTATAATCATCGAGTTCGACAATGTACATCTGAGGTAGGTGATCTTGTTCTTCGAGAGAATCCTCATAAACAACCAAACAAAGAACATCAGGGAAAGTTTGAATTAAATTGACTAGGTCCATATGTTATCACTGCTGTATTTGGGTCCGGGGCATATAAGTTGGCTACTTTAGAAGGAGAACCACTAGCAGATCCGATCAACAGCATGCACCTCAAACAGTTTTATATGTAAAGCTGTACAAAGTATCAGGCTCTCATACATACTAGAAAACAATCCAAATACACTCAGATAAATGTCCTGAAGAAAATATAAAAGCATAAAAAAAAAAGTAAAGAAAAATCACGCATCCAAATGTTGAACAACCACTCCGTTGGCACCTTGGATAAGTGCGATGGTGAAAACCTGGCAAACAGGCGCCAATCGTAAAAACTATGGCTCCATTGTGTTTCAAGCTTGTTGCGATCACATTCATTCCGTACACACATACATCTGTCTCGACCATGGTTTGTTATTGATCTGCAATAAAGAGATAGTACTTCATGCGTCTTGCATCCCGCTTTTTCATAGTCGTGTCTAAAATGGGGGCAATGCTCTTAATCTATTGATGGATGTGGATTTGGCATTATCTTATGATTCATTGGGTTCTTCATTCAAAACAATCAAAATACCAAAAACATTCAAAACAATCAAAATACCAAAAACATTCAAAAGAATCAAAATCCCAAAAACATTCAAAACAATCAAAATACCAAAAACATTCAAAACAATCAAAATACCAAAAATATTCAAAACAATCACAAAAAACCAAAAAACATCAAAAAACATTGAAAATCAATCAACAACAGGGCAATACATTGTACATACCCATCTATGCAGATCCCAAACAAACATTGCGACATACTTAACAAAATGACCATTTATCAATCAAACCAAACAACATCAACAATCTACACAACAAACTATCTTTAACAAGGATGCATCCTTCCTTACCAAAACAAAGACAAGATGACATTTTCTTTGACAAGAAAATTTTATTTAAGCTATCAAATACTTGATTGATTTATGGGTTATTTATTTTAGGTTCTTGCAGCATTTGTTTGTATCCTCTGCGATTTATTTCCGATGAAGTTATGGGGCATGTACTAATGGTGTCTACATGGGAAGTTCACTAAGTTACATGATCATATGCAAAATACAGTCATAGGTCACTACGGCTTGCTGACTACAGTGTATACCTCAACCATATGAGCATGAACCATTACCAAGGATCCATATTCTTTATTCTTTATGTATATATTGTTTGTTTGTAGGTACAATGCTCTTTCTTTGGTTCTTCCTACCTCATCCAAACTAGATAAAGGTTTTATCTCTTATTACGGTATGCACTTGTCTTAGGATATGATTAGCCAAAGATCAAGGAGGATGATCCAAGTCATGCATGAAAGGAGGTAATCCTTGTCTGTTCTGCAAGCAATACTTAGGTCAACTTGATCCATTATATCAAGTTGCTTGTATTAACTTGCTATATCAAATCCATGTAAGAAATACTCTGGTCATCTTGAATCTTTATGTCAAGTTGCTTGTATTTTCTTACAACATTTTAAAGCTCAATGATGAAAATAGAGCACTATGGATCGTCATCTCATCTCATCTGTATATATTGCATTTCATTGCATTCCACCCATCCATACATTCATAATAGCTGCATATCATGCATACATAGTCATAATAATGCATACTCTATTTTACTCATCTTCTTCCATAGGACTCAGTCCTAGTCCTCCATATCTTCTATCTAACATCGAATCCCCCCTCACCCTCCCTATCTTGATGATCAACATCATCCTAATCCCTTCATCGCCTCCCATCCTCACCAATCCAAAAAATTAAGCCAGTCACTCTGTCTACACAGATACATCAACTCCCACACACCTAGACTATCAACAAATACTCTGATCAAGTATCTTCGGGTCTCAATAGGTAATCGATCATGGTAATCCTAGACTACATCAGGCATTTATCATAATGACCTAGTCTCAAAGGGGTTGCCATGATTCCCCACAACCATCCATCACATGCACACACTATCAATTGATCAACCAATCAAACACAATCCAACAGACAATTACATCAATTGTCTATGTCTCAACGAGAATTTTGCTTCATATACCTTGACTTCATCAGGCAATTACATCAATTGTCCAAGTCACATCAGGTCACTTTGATTCACTTACTCAAACTTTATCCTATCCAAGCGACCAACTGACATCAACTGTCACACTTTGACTCGATCGGGGCAATTTAACCAATTGCACCAGATTGTCCAACCATTTTGATCAATTATATAGCATCATTCAAAAGCACAACACCACATTTGCACCGTTTCTCCTGCATAACCTACGGGTACTCACTGGCTTGCCATTTCTCCGTATTCACTCTATTTTTCTTCCATTCTTTCACTGTTATTACTAATTTCTTCTATTCTACTTCCCCTCCACTTCTTGTTCTTTTTTGAGAGATCGCCCGATTTTTTGAAATTTTTCAGCCCATCTGTCGAGGGGGCATACCACCCACTAAATTAACATTTATGGGGCATATTTCTTCACACCTATTTTTCTTTCTTTGAAACGACGCGATAAAACTGCACCATCTCAAAGAGGGGCAAATGTAGTCACATAAATCTATCCACTTAATTAAATGAATATTTAGTATTTATTTGATTATTTAACCATCAATCAATAATTAATTAAATTAATATTTAATTAATTCATCTTAACCCTCTTCTCCTATTAATTAAATAAATTATTCAATTTATTTGATTTAATTCACTTAACCAAATTTAGACCATTAATTAAATAAATAAATCATATTTGTTTAATTAAATCTTCTCTCACATTTAAATAAATTAATATTTATTTAAAACCCCCAAAATCCCATCTCTCACATTTAAATAAATTAACATTTATTTAAATCACCTTTATCCTCCACCCACTTGTATTTTCCTACAAATGCAAGTTGCACAACTATTTTAAATAAATTATTTATTTAAATCACCTTTATCCTCCACCCACTTGCATTTTCCTACAAATGCAAGTTGCACAACTATTTTAAATAAATTATTTATTTAAATCACCTTTATCCTCCACCCACTTGCATTTTCCTACAAATGCAAGTTGCACAACTATTTTAAATAAATTATTTATTTAAAATCCTATTTATCCTCACCCACTTGAAACCTTTAATGGTTTCCCTTAAAGTCTTCAAACTTAATGGCTTCTTTCTAGAGTCTTCTCAAGCCTTTAATGGTTTTCCTTAAAGTCTTCAAACTCAATGGCTTCCTTCTATAGTCTTCTTAAGACTTTAATGGTTTCCCTTAAAGTCTTCAAATTTAATGGCTTCCTTCTAGAGTCTTCTCAAACCTTTAATGGTTTCCCTTAAAGTCTTCAAGCATTTAATGCTTTATCTTCCTTTTTCTCATTTAAATAAATTAATATTAATTTGAATATTTACCCAAATGAAAATTACACCATTTAATTGAAATAAATGATTTTATTTTAATTGAAAATCCCAAAATTCCTCCCACTTGCATTCTCCTACAAAACCCACTTACAATCCTAACCCCCTTCTAGATTCTTCTAACCCCTTCCTAATTAGCCTAACCCATCCCCTAAATATTGTCACATTCCTAAGCGACTTGAAGTCACTTCTCAAAGCCCTCAAAGTGTTTGAAAGGCATTTAAGGCTTTAAGTCTTCAAATGGTTAACCTCTAAAGTCTTCCAAACCATTAAAGGCTCTTACATAACCATTTATGGTTAACTCACCTTTTACCTTTGGTTAGAGACTTTCCTCTAACTTAACCATCCTTTTGACTCATGGGTCTCTTCAAAACATTTATTTCTTTGACTAGGGTAACCATCATGTCCCCTCAAGCATTTAATACTTTTTATCTCTCCTCTCAAGCTCTTTATCTCTCCTCTCAAGCCTCCTCATGGTGACACTTGTCAACATGGGATTGGGTTGAAAGTCTCACATGGATTGAATAGCTTTCAATCCTAACCCTTGTTAAGATTTCTCAATCTTAACCCTTCATTTTCCCATTTCTTCTATAAATAGAACCCTTCTCCTCAAGCAAAGAAGGAAGCATTAGAGTATTGTTGTTATACTAGTATTAGCATAGAGCTTTTTCATAGCATCACTATCTACACTTGCATAGCATTTGTTTATCATATTCAACCATCTTGAATCTCCATATGGCATCCATGGCTAGTGCTAAAAGCTGAGAGCTACACTCATGTGGAACTTGGAGAGGAGAGTAACAAGGGAGGAGCAACTATGAGCATCTTGATTAGCTATTTTATTCTATGTTTATATGCTTTCTATTTCATGCTTAATATCTCTCTTGATATGCCTGTTTAGGATAATCTTTTGTTGCTAACACTAACATTTGTTTCTTGTGTTCTTGTGTGTGTTTCCATCAAATAGATTTTCTAATCCTTTTTACAGAGCATCACAACATTTTCCATAAAATTTAAAATAAGTTTTATTCTTAAAGTTTCTATAATTTAACCACTTAAAATAAATTAAGATTGTGACAAATATCTTTCTATATTTTCAAATATCAATATAGTAACATTTTTTTTTCCAAAAATCTACATATAAAGAATGACCAAATAAAATAATAATAAGGAAAAAACCTCAATATAATAGATAGAATGTCTCCAAGACAAGTTTGTAGCTATCTTCTTTCAAAGAGTTGTTTCCTTAAAAGAACATAAACAATGGTTTTAAATTGCTATTTTCATCTATGAACATGCTTTACACCCAAGTTTCTATATCTACTATCCCTATTATCATGGATATGGGTGAAATAATGAATTATTTTTAGATAATTATATGAAAACAATCAAATAATGATTATATGAAACTTTCTTCTTTCAAAGAGTTGTTTCCTTAAACGAACATAAACAATGGTTTTAAATTACTATTTTCATCTATGAACCATGCTTTACAACCATTATTTTTAGATAATTATATGAAAAAAATCAAATAGTGAATAAATAATAAGTAAATAATGTAGATAAATTAAATAGCTCTTAACTCAATAGAAAATAACAAAAAAACATTAAAAAGTTTGAAAAAGATGGGATGAAGAAAAATTTAAAAAACTGAATGCTTATCCTTAACAAAATTCTAGACCATGTATTTAGCCAACAATACAAGTAATAAAACAACCATATCTCATAGTACACCAGTGACATGGAAACGATTAGATTTTAATCATAAATACAAATGATTTTAATTTTTTTTATCAAAATAAAAAAAGGTGAAAGTGGCACATAAAAGATAATAAAATTAATATAAATTTATTAAAGACATCCATTTGAAGGATGCTCTTATATATTATATAGAAGTGTTTTAGATATCTATACTAATCCAGAATTTTTTAATATGTATAATACAGCTATTTTATTTAACTAAAATTATTAAATTTAAAATTAATATAATTTTCTGAAACAATATTTTATTTTATTTTATAGAATATTTAATAATTTATTTATATACTAAAGTATTATATTCTTTTACTTAAGAAAATACATAATCTTTTCACTAAAGAATTTTTGAGAAGTAAATGAAAATAGGTTCAATTTTACAAATAGAAAATATTTTATAACATGTAAAAAAAAATTCTAAAAGTCTTAACTCTAACAATACACAAAATTGAACCCTATCCCTAAACCAAATTGAACCCTAACCCTAATTTAATTGAATAATAAATGAAATTCTAACCCTAATTAGACTCAAATCCTAAGTCTAACTCTAATTAAACCCTTATCACAATCAAAGCATACTACAATTGAACCCTAACTATAATTAACTATAACCCATTAAACCCTAACTAAGATTTTTCTCTAATTGAATCCCAACCCTAAGCTACTATTAATCCTTAACCCTAATTGTGCTTAAACCATAATGTTAATTAAACTATAACTCAAACAATATTTGAAATGTAACCATAACCCGAAGATTCATCCTACAATAGTAGTTCCTTAATTAAAGTCTAGCCCAAACCCTAACCCTAATTAGCCTTCAATCCTAATTTAGCCTTAAGCCTAATGTATTTGAATCATAACCCTAATTCTAACCCTAAACAAATTTTAGTATTATATTAAACCTAACTAAAAAAAAAATATTACCATAATTAAACCCTAACCTTGATAATGTCTGTAATACAGACCTAATTCAACCCCAATCTAATCAGCATTAACCCTTAACCATAACCAAATCATAACTATACCAAAACCTAATCATAATCAAACCCTAACCCTAATCATAACAAAAACTTTATCCTAACCATAATCAAACTCAAATCTAACTGTAATAAAAACCTATAATTAAACCCTACCTCCAATCTTAACCCTAACCCTAATTTTAGGTTAACATTAACCCTAAACCTAATCTTATCATAATTGAAACCTAATCATAACCTAACATTAAACTTAACTATAACCCCATATAATTTTAAAACACCTACAACTTCAACCCTCATCTAACAACAACTAAACCATAACCTGAAACTAAATTATAACCCTAATTGGACTCTAATCCTAATTGAATTCTAGCCCAAACCCTAACCCTAATTAAAATTTAATCCTAATTTAACCCTACTCCTAATGTAATTGAATCATTACCCTAATTGAACTTTAATCCTAATTTAACCCAAACCATGATGTAATTGAATCATAACCCTAATTGAACTCTTATGTTAAGCCTTACCATAATTAAACCCTAACCTTCACAATATCTATAAACTAGACCTAATTGAACCCGAATCTAACCATCATCAAATCCTAACCATAAGAAAACCATAATTATACCAAACCCTAACCCAAATCATAATTAAACCCTAACCCTAATCATAATTAAAACCTAACTATAACCATAATCAAACCCTAATCATGTAGTCAAACTCAAATCTAACCATAATTAAAACCTAGAAATTAAACCCTACCTCCAATCTTAACCCTATTCCTAATTTTAGCTTAACATTAACCCTAAACCTAATCTTACCATAATTAAAACCAAACCATAACATAACCCTAAACTTCACTATAACTGTAGAGAATTAAACAATATTCCTTAGCCCTAACCCTAACCTAGCCCTAACCCTAACGATAATCCTTAGCCCTAACCTGAAATCATATTCCTTACCCTATTCATAATGCTAACCTAACCATAATCATAAACCCTAATTCCCTAACAATAATCCCACCCTAAACTTAACCCTAACCCAAATTGAACCTTAATCTAGCCCAAACCCTAATCCTAATTGAACTTGAATACTAATTTAACCCTAACTTTAATGTGATTGAACTATAACCCTACTTCTAACCCTAACTTTGATATAAACCCTAAAGTAATTGTAACCTTGACACTATACCCTTACCATAAACTTAAGGTTAACACTAAACCCTAACCCTAACCATAATCCTAAACCAAAAGCAAACCCTAACCCTAATCATAGCCCTAACCATGATATAAGCCTTAACCCTGACCATAATGGTAACATTAACTCTAATCCAAAACATAACCATAAACCAAATCCTAATCCTAACCATACCCCCAATTATAATTCCAACCCTCACCTTAACTATATTTATGCTTACCTTAACCCTACCTTTAATGTAAACACTAAGTTACATAATTGTAACCTTGACACTAAACCTTGACCCTAACCATAAATCTAACCCTAATATTAAACCATAACCAAAACCCAAACCCTAAACATGATATAAACCCTAACCCAAACCATGATGTAAACCTTATCCCCAACCATAACACTAACCTTAACCCTAATCCTAACCATAACCATAATACTTGTTGTTAAATAAAGTTTAATATATCTTAGAGTTAAGTATTTGTTTTGATCTTGCAACAAATATATATTATTAAAAATAGTCTAAATAGATATATTAAATATCATATATCTCCATGTAATATAATATTATAATATAATTTATTTTAATAAAAATATTTATTAAATAATTGATTCTAATTGAACTTGAACCCTTACCCAAAGCATTATCCTACAATAATAACTCTAATCATTAACTAAAACCAATTATAACTTATTTTATCAATAATATTATAACTCCCTTTAATCTAGACCCTAACCCTAACAACCCTAATCCTAACCCAAACCATAACTCTTATAGCTATCATCGCATACTATCTTCAATTGCAATCTTAACCGTAACTCTAACCCTAATCCTAATTATAATTCTGACCCTAACCCTAAGCTTAACCCTAACTATGATCCTATACCAGAGCCAAAACTTGATGCTAGCCCTAACCATGATATACACCCTAACTATTACCATATTCCTAACCCTAATCTCCAACCCTAATCATAACCCTAACCATAATATAAACCTTAACCCTAACCATAATACGAACCTTAACCCTAATCCAAAACATAACCATAAACCAAATCATAATCCTAACCATACCCCCAGTTATAATTGTAAGCCTGACACTAAACTATAACCTTAACCATAAATTTAACCCTAATATTAAACTGCAACCATAACCCTGACCCTAACCATAATCCTAAACCTTAAAGCTAACCATAATCCTAAACCAAAACCAAACCCTAACGTTGATGCTGACCCTAACCATTATCATAACCCTAACCCTAATCATAAATCTAACTTGAACCATGATATAAACCTTAACCCTAATGCTAACCATAACCATAATACTCGCAATTAAATTAAATTTTATATTATCATTAAATAAAGTTTTATATTATCTTAGATTTTAGTATTTGCTTTGATCTTTAAACACAAATATATTATATAGAATAGTCTAAATAGATATTTAAAATTTCATATATCTCTACATAATAATATTATAATATAATTTATTTTAGTACAAACAAATAGAAAATAATAATAATAATTGCAATAATAAGATTAAATATTAATGCAACAAACATTAATTGTATAATATTATATAATTCTATTTTGAATTTTTTTATTGTTGCCCATGTTGCGGCGACTGCTACTAGCTTACATATGTTTGATTTTAATAAGATATATATATAATACGTCGTGATATATCCTTTTCGAGGCACATATTTTATCATGTACCCCGAACTCTAATAGGCGCCTCGAAAAGGATATATCTCGGCGTATTATATATATATTTGATTAAAATCAAATATATGTAAGCTAGTAGCAGTCGCGGCAACATGGGCAACAATAAAAAAATTCAAAATAGAATTATATAATATTATACTATTAATGTTTGTTGCATTAATATGTAATATTATTATTGTAATTATTGTTATTATTTTCTATTTGTTTGTACTAAAATAAATTATATTATAATATTATTATATTATTATGTAGAGATATATGAAATTTTAAATATCTATTTAGACTAATTTATATAATATATTTGTGTTGCAAGATCAAAGCAAATACTAAAATCTAAGATAATATTTTATTCTATTTTATAGAATATATAATAATTTATTAATATACTAAAGTATTATATTCTTTTACTTAAGAAAACACATAATCTTTTCAGTAAAGAATTTTTGAGAAGTAAATGAAAATAGGTTCAATTTTACAAATAGAAAATATTTTATAACATGTAAAAAAAAATATAAAAGTCTTAACTCGAACAATGCACCAAATTGAACCCTAACCCTAATTTAATTGAATAATAAACCAAATTCTAACCCTAATTAGACTCAAATCCTAAGCCTAACTATAATTAAACCCTTATCACAATCAAACTATACTACAATTGAACCCTAACTATAATTAACTATAACCCATTAAACCCTAACTAAGATTTTTCTCTAATTGAACCCCAACCCTAAGCTAATATTAGTCCTTAACCCTAATTGTGCTTAAACCATAATGTTAATTAAACTATAACTCAAACAATATTTGAAACGTAACCATAACCCCGAGATTCATCCAGCAATAGTAGATCCTTAATTAAAGTCTAGCCCAAACCTTAACCCTAATTATCCTTCAATCCTAATTTAGCCCTAAGCCTAATGTATTTGAATCATAACCCTAATTCTAACCCTAAACAAATTTTAGTATTATACTAAACCTAACTATAATAAAAATATTACCATAATTAAACCCTAACCTTGATAATATTTGTAATAGAGACCTAATTCAACCCCAATCCAATTAGCATTAACCCTTAACCATTATCAAATCATAACAATACCAAAACCTAATCATAATCAAACCCTAACCCTCATCATAATGAAAAATTTATCCTAACCATAATCAAACTCAAATCTAACTGTAATAAAAACCTATAATTAAACCCTACCTCCAATCTTAACCCTAACCCTAATTTTAGGTTAACATTAACCCTAAACCTAATCTTACCATAATTGAAACCTACAACTTCAACCCTCATCTAACAACAACTGGACCATAACCCTAAACTAAATTATAACCCTAATTGGACTCTAATCCTAATTGAATTCTAACCCAAACCCTAACCCTAATTAAAATTTAATCCTAATTTAACCCTACTCCTAATGTAATTGAATCATTACCCTAATTGAACTTTAATCCTAATTTAACCCAAACCATAATGTAATTGAATCATAACCCTAATTGAACTCTTATGTTAAGCCTTACCATAATTAAACCCTAACCTTGACAATATCCATAAACTAGACCTAATTGAACCCCAATCTAACCATCATCAAATCCTAACCATAAGCAAACCATAATTATATCAAACCCTAACCCAAATCATAATTAAACCCTAATCTTAACTATAATCAAACCCTAACCCTAATCATAACCAAAACCTAACTATAACCATAATCAAACCCTAATCATGTAGTCATACTCAAATCTAACCATAATTAAAACCTAGAATTAAACCCTACCTCCAATCTTAACCCTATTCCTAATTTTAGCTTAACATTAACCCTAAACCTAATCTTACCATAATTAAAACCAAACCATAACATAACCCTAAACTTCACTATAACCATAGAGAATTAAATAATATTCCTTAGCCCTAACCCTAGCCTAACCCTAACCCTAACAATAATCCTTAGCCCTAACCCGAAATCATATTCTTTACCCTAATCATAATGCTAACCTAACCATAATCATAAACCCTAAGCCTAACTTTAATCCCACCCTAAACTTAACCCTAACCCAAATTGAACCTTAATCCTAATCTATTCCTAACCTTAATCTAACCCAAACCCTAATCCTAATTGAACTTGAATACTAATTTAACCCTAACTTTAACGTAATTGAACCATAACCCTAATTCTAACCCTAACTTTGATATAAACCCTAATGTAATTGTAACCCTGACACTATACCCTTACCATAAACTTAAGGTTAACACTAAACCCTAACCCTAACCATAATCCTAAACCAAAAGCAAACCTTAACCCTAATCATAGCCATAATGGTAACATTAACTCTAATCCAAAACATAACCATAAACCAAATCCTAATCCTAACCATACCCCCAATTATAATTCCAACCCTCACCCTAACTGTAATTATGCTTACCTTAACCCTACCTTTGATGTAAACACTAAGTTACATAATTGTAACCCTGACACTAAACCTTGACCCTAACCATAAATCTAACCCTAATATTAAACCGTAACCAAAACCCAAACCTAAAAGATGATATAAACCCTAACCCAAACCATGATGTAAACCTTATCCCCACCCATAACACTAACTTAACCCTAATCCTAACCATAACCATAATACTTGTTGTTAAATAAAGTTTAATATGCTTTGATCTTGCAACAAATATATATTATTAAAAATAGTCTAAATAGATATATTAAATATCATATATCTCCATGTAATATATAATATTATAATATAATTTATTTTAATAAAAAGATTTATTTAATAACTGATTCTAATTGAACTTGAATCCTTACCCAAAGCATTATCCTACAATAATAACTCTAATCATTAACTAAAACCAATTATAACTTATTTTATCGATAATATTATAACTCCCTTTAATCTAGATTCTAACCCTAACAACCCTAATCCTAACCCAAACCATAACTCTTATAGCTATCATTGCATACTATCTTCCATTGCAATCTTAACCCTAACTCTAACCCTAATCCTAATTATAATTCTAACCCTAACCCTAAGCTTAACCCTAACCATGATCCTATACTAGAACCAAAACTTGATGCTAACCTTAACCATGATATACACCCTAACTATTACCATATTCCTAACCCTAATCCCTAACCCTAATCATAACCCTAACAATAATATAAACCTTAACCCTGACCCTAATACAAACCTTAACCCTAATCCAAAACATAACCATAAACCAAATCGTAATCCTAACCATACCCCCAGTTATAATTGTAAGCCTGACACTAAACTATAACCTTAACCATAAATTTAACCCTAATATTAAACAACAACCATAACCCTAACCCTAACCATAATCCTAAACCAAAACCAAACCTTAACTTTGATGCTGACCCTAACCATTATCATAACCCTAACCCTA
The DNA here is from genome assembly GCF_030272615.1 of Cryptomeria japonica. Taxonomy (NCBI): domain Eukaryota; kingdom Viridiplantae; phylum Streptophyta; class Pinopsida; order Cupressales; family Cupressaceae; genus Cryptomeria; species Cryptomeria japonica. The sequence continues at coordinate 672,236,018 of NC_081412.1, forward strand.
ATCATAAATCTAACTTGAACCATGATGTAAACCTTAACCCTAACCATAATACTAACCTTAACCCTAATGCTAACCATAACCATAATACTCGCGATTAAATAAAATTTTATATTATCATTAAATAAAGTTTTATATTATCTTAGATTTTAGTATTTGCTTTGATCTTGCAACACAAATATATTATATAAAATAGTCTAAATAGATATTTAAAATTTCATATATCTCTACATAATAATATAATAATATAATTCATTTTAGTACAAACAAATAGAAAATAATAATAATAATTGCAATAATAATATTACATATTAATGCAACAAACATTAATAGTATAATCTTATATAGTTCTATTTTGAATTTTTTTATTGTTTCCCATGTTGCCGCGACTACTACTAGCTTACATATATTTGATTTTAATCAAATATATATATAATACGCCGTGATATATCCTTTTCGAGGCGCCTATTAGAGTTCGGGGTACATGATAAAAATAGTCGCCTCGAAAAGCATATATATTGGCGTATTATATATATATATATATTTGTTTAAAATCAAATATATGTAAGCTAGTATTTATAATATGTGTATATTCTATGCAATATTTTATGACATATAAAAAGACGTATGTTCACCCATCAAATGAATTAAAACCGAACCTTGCATGTACTTTCTTGTATCATGCGTCTCACTACTTCCTTGTGGTTTCAACTCATCGTTCTATGCTCACATTTTATTTTTATTTAATCCCTACTTTCTCTTCCTCTTACCGAGTAGAGGCCATTATTAATTCCCTACTTAATTTCTTTCATGGGAAATTTAAGCATGAGGATGTTTAGGTTGAGAGGTATAAGTCATAATCTATTATTAGTTTTTTTTTTCTAATTTTGATTTTTGAAATGACTGGAATCACAATAAGAGATACAATTTACAAAGCAATTACAAAGAGTAGTATATATTAAATGAAAAAATTTCATGATTACAAGAGTTTTGAGTAATTAAATGATCACATTGTTAGTCTTAAAGAACACATCGAGCATTCGCGATCAAAATTTACTAGATCTATAGACAAATCCCAAACAAAATATATGTTTCTTTGGTCATCCTAACCTTACTATTTTTGAGAGGGTAAGTCATTAACAATTTAGTTCAATTCAATGATGGTGATAATAGATGAAGATTTTGCATTAAACAAAGCTCTAGACCCATGATAGGGACCACAAAAACCTTCTAGAATTCAAAACATAGACCACCAAAATGTGAGAGTAAAAAATACAACAATAGTCCCTTGATAGGTCAATACTCCTATTAGGTTTGTAATCTTAAGTTCTATCTTCAAATGATTGCAGTTGAGCTTGTAGAAAGACCAAGGTTTTTTTTAGTTTAGGTTTAGTCTACATATCCTACTACAAAATAAGGATATGAGGAGATATATATGTACATAGAATCAACGATTTAATTTATAGGGGAACGAAAATACAAGGGAAGGAAACCATGCATCAAAATCACTAAATATGCTTTAGGATAATGTGTATGAATATCTAGACAATGACATTGTGATATGGGGAAAGCCTAAAGAGTGTTTCTCTCCATGACCAAGACTTAGGAAAATGAACAAGGAGAGTGGAGAAAATAAATCTCCAAAAGTGTTGGGTGTATAGGAAAAACTACAAGACAAGTTAACTAGTCTCTATTTTTGTGGAAAAGAGACAAGAAGCAAAGAGACAGATGAAGGAAAGTCAATCACTGATAGGGACTTTGAAAAATCTACAACTTTCCAAGCTATCAATTAGGCATGACCTTTGTCTTTGGAAATTATCAAATTAGAGAACTTAGCTTGTTCCATCTAGGCCTGTCGTAGCACGATGATCATAAGAAATAGCTTTCTTCTTATAGCAACACGACCACATGTTTAATATATCAAAGCCAATGACTCGTGAGATTGTAGTGTACTATGTTAACACCTTTTCTTGTCACCGCTATCTGGTAGCTCTTTGATTATTTTGAGGTTTGATATTTACGATATGGTGTGTTATATTAATATTTTGTGGTGTGTTAACACATTTTCATTGTGGTATGGCATATAAAAGCCTGACGATTTACACTAAAACTCATCCCACCCATCAACTCATGAATAAGGATCATTATTAATATATATTGTGTTTTCACATTATATTTGTAGAAGCTGCTATTTTTAACCACAGACACCTACTTGCAAGAATGGTGAGGAGGACAATATAATTGTCAAGCATGTTTTCAAGAGTCTTTCCAATCCTTTTTATGTTTCTTGTGACAATTTTTGGCGTATTACCTTTCTGTTGATATAATGCTAGTTCTGCAAATTAATCCATGAGCCTAATGAAACAGAGGTTCTACACTAATTTGATTTGATCTGTTGTTTTTGTAAAGTTTCTTTAATCTTTTCATGACTTACTTTTATCACAGTTTGACATTTTGTTAAGTAGTTTTTACTATTTTCTTAAAGTAGATTATCCTGCATTTTTGGAAATTTGCTGACAAGCATAGTTCTCTTGCATTAGATGCATAAAATCTCTCTCTCTCTCTCTCTCTCTCTCTCTCTCTCTCCTCCCTCTCTCTCTCTCTCTCTCTCTCTCTCTCTCTCTCTCTCTCTCTCTCTCTCTCTCTCTCTCTCTCTCTCTCTCTCTCTCTCTCTCTCTCTCTCTCTCTCTCTCTCTCTCTCTCTCTCTCTCTCTCTCTCTCTCTCTCTCTCTCTCTCTATTTTTGTTCTCTATTGTTGATGCTGACTTGGATGTTGTACATCGATATTGTATGGGGCCTAAAACAGGACTAACCCATGGCCCTGTAACAAAGACATGATCAATAATGTGCTATAAGTCCTTTATTTGAACTTAGAGACTGGACTCTTAAGCACTTTTGGGAATCACGTAAACAAATTTTACATATGGGCTTAAATATTATAAATATTGTTATATTGGTTGCAATTCTTGATTTGTTAGAATGTAAATTGAAATTGAAGATATCAAGATTGTTAGCCTTGTTGTAAATAAAATCATATATGAAGTGATGGATGTGTGCTGCCTCTAGTCATATCACTGTATATAGAGACATCAAATGGTTAAACTTGATTGATTTGAAAAGTAATCACCTATTGATGTGAGCAAGGTTATTTATCCTTATAATTTATAAATATGACTAAGAACTTTATAGCTTTGTTGTCTATTTGATGAGGTTACTTTTTTGTGTTTTAGCTTTCTGTACCTTATTGTAAGATGTGTTTGTTTTGGAAGTTAATTTTTTTGTTGTTTCTTCCTGTTACTTATTCTTTTGGTGTTTGTGTGTGCAGATTGTAATAACTTAGCATATTGTGTACACTGTAATAGAATTAAGGTGGGGAATTGGCTGAGCATTAAGTATGTCAGGGAAAGAAAACATCAAACCTATGATCCCCCAATAGCCCCAAGCATTGAAGCCAATGCCCTTCACAATGATCAAGCAAGAAAAGAATCCTGCTATGTAGAATTATAGTGTTTTATACAATGTGCAGATTGAAACTGAAGATGATGCTATGCATTCCAAATGGCATGATTCACCCATGGAGCTCCTTGTGCGCATTCTTGTGCTTGCGGATGACCACTCTATCATTGTTGCCTTGGGTGTATGCACTGGCTGGAGAGATGCAATCTGTGTTGGTGTTCAAGATCTTTCACTTTAATGGTGAGAATTTGATATTTATTTTTTTATAGTAACCAAGCCAATTAAAATTGATTCTATCTTTTTCACTGTTGAGGAAATTCACAGTATTGGGGCCATGGAAGGTCCCCTCACCAAGGAAAAAAGAAATCATAATAGTTGATAAAATAAATTAGAAGGATCTCTAAGTATGATTGAACAATTTAGCTTGAGTACAAGAATAGATATGGTGGTCTAAGTGATTAACAAGAAAGAAGAGAAGTAGTGCCTCCTAAGGGTTTTGAAATTATCCTCTTCAAACAAGCTGTCTGATTGAGAAAGATATGCTTCTTCTGATTATGATAGTGTACTTAAATTTTGTTTCTCTATTCTGAGGTCATGAACAATACTCCATTTTGTCTATACTAAATTTTTAGATTCTATTCCATACCCCTTCCATGTGTTCCATGAGTCATATCCCTTTTTGATCCACATCATGAAAAATATCAGATATCCTCTGTAACAGTTCTGGAAACAAGGTGGTGATTATGTTTCATGCCCATTCGACTGCCTTGGACATTTTTTAATAAATGATGCTAGCTACTTGGGTTAAGCTACCTACAGTTTTGCAAATTTACTTTGTTTCTTACCCAAGGTTGCCTTTTTTTGGCTTTTTGTAGTTTTGTGGTTGCTATATACTGATATGTGAGCAGTGGTAGTGAATCTTAACATTTCAGCATCAATTTTTTTGGTATGATTGAACATCATTCTAAGACATATTAGCCCTCTCAGGCATCATTAGCAGGTAGTTTTATGGCTTGCCATGTTAGTATGGACCTTAATGTCTTTAAAGGTCATTCCTTGTAGTAAAGTAGTCATTTTTGTAAATCCTGCTAGACTCCTTACATTTTTCCATAAATTAGGACCTCAAGATTGGTGTCTTGATCTTCATCAGGTTAAAATAATTGTGCTAAGGTGCATTTGTAAATTCAGCTAGTGGTGTGTGTCCTTCGCTTATATGTTGAAATGTCATTCTTGGAATATATATTTATTAATATGTTGAAATGTCATTCTTGGAATATATATTTATTATTAATGGTGTGTGAATGATGTAACCAGAATATCATTTTGTTGTCTTTCAAGCTGTTTGTTTGCCTCCAGTTTACGTTAAAAGTCTACATTAATTTTTTCTCTTCAAATTGTAATTATAGTGGATGTTATAAATTATAATCACCTGAAGCTAATGTCTATCATCTACAGATTAAATGTTGGCTTAACTTAAAAGAGGGGGATTCTAGTTGATTTTTCCTAAAGAGCTTTTCCTTTTTCACCAAAGGTTTTTCTATTGAAATGTCCTCATAGTAGGTCTTCTGTGCACCATATATAATTTTTTCAGTCTATTCCTACTCAAAAGGTGTTTAAGTGGGGGTTCATCACGAGTGTTTTTATGTCAAGTGCAGTGACTATATCTTTTTGCAATGTAGGTGTAAGAGGAACATGAGCAACTTGGTTCTGTCAGCTGTTCCTAAGTTCAACTATTTGCAATCTCTTAATTTATGCCAGAATCAACACCAACTCAATGAACAAGCAGTAGAAATAGTTGCAAAGCATTGCCATAATTTACATGCTATAGATCTTTCAAACAACACACAACTGACAGATAAATCTCTAGAGGCATTGGCACCTGGTTGTAGTCTACTAGAAAAGTTTAACATAACTGGATGTTCTAGAGTCAGCGATCATGTACTTATCTTTCTATCAGAGCAGTGCAACAAATTGAGGCATCTAAATTTGTGTGGCTGCGTTAGAGCTGCATTTGACAGAGCTTTACTCGTAGGTCTATTAGCAAGTGTGGTGGATTTTATTTGTTTCTTGGAAATCAAAGGGTTCTGTAATGGAATTTTTTGACTTTCAAGATGGTATGGGAAGCAAGTTTATTCTTCATTACTAATTTAGTAGGTCAATTAGGATCAATTGTAATCCAAAAGCTCCAACTTATGTTTGGTATCTAACATTTGCATATATGTTGTGATTCCCAGGCACTGGCTCATAATTGCTGCCACTTGCAATCTTTGAATCTGGCTTGGTGTGAGATGGTTAATGATGTTGGTGTTACAGGATTGGCACAATGTTGCCCTGAGTTAAGAGCTTTGGACCTGTGTGGTTGTGTGTTAATAACATGCATAAAAATGAAAGTTAGCATATGTACTGCAAAAACTTTCGTTCAATTTAATAACAAAACATGAAATTTGTGCTCATTTATTTATTTATTTTTACATGGTGTAGATCAAAGTGGTATTGCATTGGCTGGAAATTGCCATGACTTAAGATCATTGGGACTGTATTACAGCCAAAATATCACAGATACTGCTATGTACTCACTAGTAAATAATGGTATATATAGATCAGTCAAACCAAATCCCAAACACAAGAGTGGCAATAATAAATTCAACACTAAGCCAGTATATCAGGCAATTGTAGCCCAGGGCTCTCCAAGATGTGGGCTTGGTGGCAGTGCAACAACAGTAATGATCGCACTGCAGCTACAAGTTGTGATTACATGGAATCTGTTTTGAATGACCAAGAAGAACATGGTCTAGGGAATTTAAACATTATCTAGTGTAAATCATTATCTGAACATAGTCTCAACAATGAAAACAAAACTAAATTTGTGTTTTGAACTTTGTCATTCACAAAAAATTCATGTTATTCATTGAATCCACAAAGAAACAATGATTTCAGTACCTAACAACCCTTGTTTTGGAAAGCTCCTTTGAAGGAGTAAAGAAGAGAAATGCATGGATCATGTACATTTTCTTTAAAATAAAATAAGGAAATTAGTTATATACCAATGTTCAACTCTTACAAGGGGAAAACTTGTTTTATCAAGAAAATTAAAAAAAACACCTTTTCAACATTTTCTTTAGTTATCTCAAGTCCCATTTCTATTTCCATCACTTGTTTTACTACAAATTATTAACACTATACTAGTTTTGTCTTCAAAATGTATAGCTAGCATAGTTAATAGTTAATAGTTTGGTCGCTCCCGCTACCACTATGTTTGGTCGCTCCTGCCCCGCGCGATAGGCGATTACTATTCCCTCCCATCCCATGGTGATTGAGTAGATATCTGCCATCTTCCCCATTGATTCTGATAGATGCATTTATAAAATAAAAATCATTTTGATCTTTCTACTACTCCACCACACCAAACAACTACACTTCCTGCCATTGCTCGATAGGAACTTTGTTGCTTGCAGCTCTTGTTTATACAGTTAAATAAGAGTTAGAAGTGTAGACTCTATACTATCAAAGCATTATATGTATTGTAACAAATCTTTAAATAGTAATGTAAATAGTTGCCATCAACCATCATCATGATATCAAACTTGAAATATGGTTACATTAAATTATTTTACCATTGAAAAATTATTATTGAAGTCGAGGATGGCATATATGTAACTAGTCATATTTAATGTAGACCCATATAAGGTCGACTTATGTAATAAAGTAATGGAGTAATCTTTTTTTTTTTTTTTTTAATCAATAAGTGCTATCATTTATGGGGATAGCTCCCTATATTGCTTGAAAATTTTGAAATTATATTGATGTTTATATTCAGACTCCCTAGATCATCTAAAAACATCCCAAATACATATAAAATATTTAGCTTACTATGCCCAGAAAGGAACTCCCTCCAAGTACATCCCAAAATCCCATTGTCCAAAACATAATACTAGGGTTATATCTGGCCTCCTAAGGATTGGTATATCATAGTAGCAAGCTCTCCTATTGCAATTGCTTTATGTGTGGAGCTCACTGGAAGCCACCACTCTTCTGCCTCAGTGATCCTACGAAAGGGTTCAAGGTTTCCATTGAAAACTGCACATCAAAAAATTTCCCATGCCTCATCCCCAAAATTCTTCCTTCTCTCCCTCTCTTCCCTCCAAAATTCCCTACAAGCCATTTCCCAGATCTCCTCACTAATTACAGAAGCCACCTCTCCTCCCTCACTGTTCTCACTATTTTCTTCTTTTTCTTCTTCATCACTCGCTTCCTCATCCTCGAAGTCTGATCTTAGGTACTTTTCAAATTGAAAGTATACCTTCAGTATACTAACTCTGACTCCTTCCTCCAAGCCCAGAATGGCTTCTACAACCGTATCTACTATAAAGGGTTTTATAAATCTAGCTATTAATTCAACCACTTTTTCCTTCGTTTCGATGATATCTGCCAAAGGAAGAAGAATAGCTTCTAGAACCAGAGCATCACACCAATGTCTATCGGTGTTCAAGGTAATGCCCACAAGCCCCCTTATGGATTGATAAACATATTCTTTAGAATTGAACACGTTTCTCAACTGTGTAATCAATGTATTTTCGCAATTAACACAACTAATTCTTCCGAAAAAAGCCATTTTTTAGCTCTTATCCTTCAAGACTCTACTGAGATCTAGTCCTGAAATCACTTGGTAAACACCTATATCTGCTCCTTGAAAGGATGAAAAAACTTGTCCATTTCTATCATTGTCCACTTTTTGCTAGAATCTTGCTGACTGAAATCATATCTTTTTTGAGTTTTCATTTTAGAACTTTCTGATTATTTTGGTAGCCATGTGACTTCCTAGATTCCTATTATCGGTTCCCGAGCATTATCTTTTCTTGCTTAATTCTAATTTTAGTCTCTGTCTAACTTATCTTGAAGAGAAATTCTAAGATGTGACAAGCCCATAATGCTTTGTACATTTGAGGCATGATTATAACCTTCATGTTTGTCCTCTATGCACCCTTCTTTTCACAGAAGATCTTTGTCAACCGATTCCTGATTTCGGAAATCCGGCACTATCTATAGCTAGGATCTCTTTCAATCCATCTGGTAGCTCCTCCATCTCTGTCAATTGTATTGATTCATCACACTCAATGCCTCTATTCGCCAACCAGTTCATCGCCGCATTGCCCTCTTGATAGATGTGTTTGAAAGAGAAATTATTTAATCTTTCGATTAATTTCTCAATTTTAGGTCGAACCACCTCCATTTTCCAATTCTCAAAGTGCTTGTTTGAAATGCCATTCAGGATAATTAGTGAGTCTCCCTCCACTTCTATATCCTGAATGCCATGTGCCACACACCATTCCATTCTAGCTAGTAATCCCGCCAGTTCAGCCATATTATTTGTGTTGATACCCAAGGAACCATATTTTGTACCTACAAATTTGCCAAACTCATTCCCTATGATGGCCTCATAGCTAGATTTTCCCAAATTGCCCCTGGTTGCACCATCAAAATTCATCTTGAAGTTTCTAGGCTTTGGAGGAGCCCATACTTCATAGGCCCTATTTTGCTTTTTCTCCTTTAGTTTGTATTCAATAGTTTTCGATAAAACCCAGTGTTTTTCCATCTCTTTATCCCAAGAAGAATACTTATTATACTTCCCTCCCACTACTGTCACATTGATTACCTCTTCTATGGCTCTTTTAATTTTAGGAATTAGCATATCATAAGATAGAGCTTCCTCATTAAAGACTCTTCTGTTTCTTTCCTTCCATATATGCCACACTAGCAACAAAGGACACACCACCCACAATATACTCCATTTGGATTTATTGATATTGGTTGGCCATGATAATAAAAAGATTTTTAAAGATAGATTTCTCACCGATCCAAACTGCAGATTCTCCAATAGCCGGTCCCAAAAAATTTTTGAGTACGAGCACCAAAGTAAAAGATGATCCACTGTTTCTTTGTTTTCCTTGCATCGAGTGCATATGCTTGGGCCAACAATTCCAATAGTTCTCAATCTATACCCTATTAATATGCGGCTGTGCAGAGCTATCCAGAGAAATGTCCCTGCCTTGGGCAAGTAATGGAGTAATCTTTGTTTTGCATAAATAAAATTTTTATATAGATATTAAGAGGGACCTAGAATCTAAGAACTCCATGTGTCATAGTCAACCAATAAGGCTTGAATGCCAATATTAAGTAATGATCCAACAAATTATATAATAGTAAGGAAACATGGAGATTTAATGAATGTGTAAGAATATAAAGATAAGAGAGAAACATGCATACATAAATATGATGTGTCAATTATATGGAAAGAAACATGCACGTATGCAATGCACATAAATGTACACATGCAATGTGTCAAGAAGTAACACTTTCGTACATAAATATAAATATAAAAGTTCAATATGAATCATAATGAGGGTATTAAATCTCAATAAGTCTATTGCATGAAGTACAAATACATTAAAATTGAAATTAAAAGTTTACTAAATAACATCCACTTGACTCTAAAGTATCTTTCTAAGTGTAGTTGATAGGATACAGTTACCAAGTCAAAGTGGTTAAGTCCACCTAGTCAATTCAACTAAAACTTGAGTAAAGATAAATAAGTTGAGTAGGGTGGTGAAATATGATAGTACATTATACATTCTTACAACTATATTAGAACTTTGGTCAAGGTGGCACAATTTTTCCCACATGCACCATAAATTCACAAGAATCAAATACAAGCTAGGAGGTCATACTAGGTAGGAGGTACCTCTAGTGTGTGACCAACTAGAGCTGTGTAGATTCTAAACACCAAACTCAGATGGAAATGAGACCTAGTACCTGTGTGTGTGAAAAGTGGATTTAGAATCTGTATCTGCAAGACACAACACTTCAATCAAGTCATTACATGCATGGTTAGACATATATTATCATGAATATTAAAACCATAACAAATTGACCCATTGTATTCTAAAAGATGCGAGTATAAGATTGCTCTCAGATTATAAGCAATACCAGTGACTAGACAACATCAAGACGAAGGATTTAATCTATAGGAGCATGATGAATGCTAGATGGATGCAATATTAATCACACAAGATTTTTGCAATATTAAGCTAAATGATTTAATCAATATAAAACAATTAATATGCAATATGTCAATGAGTTCTAGAGCAAAAATAGTAGAAAAATGATATATTCTCCAGCCTCCTTGAATGAGAGATAAGAGCCTGAATTTATAGAAAATTCAGAAAGAAACCAACAGCTGAGATCAAATGATGATGAGTGGTCAAGATTTTCCAAGAGGAAGCACAATCTAGGTGAATTGATGTGATTGGATTCTTTTCTCAGTTTTAAAGGAAAGTTGAATTAAAATTAAGATAAAATCAGGAAAAATTGATTTATTCTCTATTTCATTCAATTTTGAGATTTAATTGTTTTAATTGCTTTCTTTGAGATTATTTATCAATTTTAAATTTGTTTTCAAGATTATCTCCAATTGATTTCTTTGCTCAAATTTTTAATCCTTTCTTGGTCAATTAATTCATTTTTTGATTTATTTCCATTTTTGAAGATTCATGCTCATAATTTTGAATTCCTCTTTCTTGATTTGTTTCCTTTTTTGAAGATTTATGGCAATTTGATTTATTTAATTAAATATGCTAGGATATTTAATTAAAATAAATAGGATAATTATTTTAAAATGATTTACTTGGAATGATCAATTAATTAAATAAATATTTAATTAATATCGAGGGATTGATTTGCCATGTGACATTTGATGATTTTAGGAATTAATTATGTGCTCAAGATTGATTTAATTGCCTTTGGTTAGAACCTTGGTGACATTGTCAAGATTAGGGGCTCATGGTTTAGATGACCATTTTTAGGGTATTACAGTACCATGTCTACATCCCTATGAAAGGTAGGGACACTTCAACAAGGAAGGTGTTCTAGAAAATGCTAGGTTTGTGGTAGGATGTAAATCACCCTAATGATTTTGTCCCTCCCATAGAATAAGCCGAGACTTGTACGAGCTTCTAGATTGGAAAGTAAAACATTAGTAAACTCTAACCTTCTCATTTACTTATTCCATTGTAATTTATGTTTGAAGGAAAATATAATTTACTATTTACTTATGTAATTTCACCTAGATGATTAATTTCATTTCAATTCTTGATTCAAAATAGTTAGAAAAGTTTTAAATTTTTTTATTTACGTAAAGTTGGAATTTCATTTTTTAGCAATAAAAAAATATTTTTTTCTTATATTTTTATTTATGAATAGATACCATGTTACATATATTATTAGAGCTAGTAGGTTCAACACTTGACCTAGGAGCTCTCCATCACTACATCTAGAATTGAAAATTGAAACCAAAACATGTGGAATTTCATAGAATGTGGATTTCCAAGCCCAATAGAAAAAGATCTATAATAAAAAATCATCTTTTAATGGATGATTAGAACAAAATACAATTACTCTAATTGCTCACCCCTATTTGGCATTGAAATATTAGCATAAACTATTGTACAACTTCAAAAAGAAAGGCACAAAAAGCTAGCTTTAGTCAAGAAAACAAATGAATCTTACACCGACTTTAAACCAAGACAAAATCCCAAATATTCTCCTGAAACCTCCTTTGAAAGTCCCTAGTGATATCGACTTATCCCTTCTAATTTTGATGGGAAAGAAGAGGCCATCACTAGTGATGATAATAGGTCCTAGATAAAGATATTTTAATTGTAATAGAAATTAGAGAAGTGTGTAAACACTTTGTTATGGGCAATAAAAGTTAAATTTTTGTTGCATATATAAATTTATGGCTATTTACTTTTTATTTGTAATGTAATGCATTAAGAATCTAAAATAGAACATTCTTAAACATTCTCAAGGAAGAAAATAATAAATATGAATAATTGTAGAAATGGTATTGGGGGATATGAACCCATAGACATCCTCATGGCTAATTTGGAGAAAAATTTGACTATGATGAACCAAAATTAGGCTAAAGTCATGGATCTGGAACAATGTCTTATGAGTCAATATGAAACCGGAGAGGAAGAACAAGAATCCCAACATAGGGAGAACTTCAATAGGAATGAACATACCACACATAGTGAGCACTGAGGAGAGTACTCAAAAGATAAAATTGAAGTTGAAATGTAGAAATAGATGGCTCATATTTAATGCATGATATGAAGAAGGTCACTCCACCTAAATTTGAGGGATCAATGTTGGGAGATGTTATCAAAGTTTAGTTGACATAAATAGAGAATTATTTTGAGAATAGAAACTATTAGAAAAGTACAAAAGTAGTTTGGGGAGATTTTTAATTGTTCGGAGAGATAGCCACATGGTGGGAGAATAAAAATATTGAGATAGGTCTAAAAATAATGCATATGACATCCAAAAACTATTCATCAAAATATTTAGAAAAATATGGCTACCCCAAATTTTCTTTGACTAGAAATTGACAAACTTTCAAGACCTCAACAAAGGGGAGCTCATGGTTAATGAATACTAGGAGAATTTCACACAATTATTAAAATACATGCCTCAGTATCAAGAAGATGAGAGAATTAAGATTTGAAAATTGATCATGGGTCTTAACAATTGTATCAATATAGAACTAGATGTCTAGGTCAAACTATTATGGATTAGGTTTATGAGAAGGTAGTGAAACAAGAAGAAAAAATTAAAAAGGATGATTTCATTAGAGATAGGAGTTGAAAGAATGCTAGGTGGACTCATGCATCTCAACCTTTCAAAAGGAAGGGCAAAAAACATGAATATAGAAAGAAGGGTAAAAAATGATATAATGGAAATAAACAAGATAAGAAAAGATATAATAATTCCAGAAAGGAAGGGAACTCCTCTTTCAAGGGTACTGAAAGGAGAGGACCACTAGGTGGATGCTTTACACGTGGTGGAGATCATTATGTAAACCAATGTAAAACCAAGCACAAAGGTGGGCAACAACAAAGAAAATTTACTGCCATCCCAACAAATAAATTTTGAGAAGAGGATCCATGTGACTCTAGATAACAAACAAATAGAGTTTTAGATCACAATAATTGAAACAATAGGTATGATATATGAGAACCAAGTAATTATTCTTATAGAGACCGATGCCACATAATTTTTTTTACCACCCAAGTTATTAAGTAGTTTTGTAAAAAGGGTTGGTTATATGGCCAACCCCTGGATGATGGAATAAGCCAATCAATTGAGAGATCAATTATACCAATGTTTATTTCAAGTGATGGTTGAATATTTGGGATTATCAACTAAGGTCAATTTGCATGTAGCACCGTTATGTTTCCATGATATGATACTAGGAATGAATGGGTTATGGAGGCATAGGGCTAAGGTAGACTAATTTTCTAAAATAGTATAATGTTTGGATGTCCTTTGAAACAAGGTGTGTATCCAAGGATCTCAATGAGAGATCAAGGTGCCATAAATGTTTGCTATGCACTTGAAGTGGAGTAATAGAAAAATATGTCAAGATTCAATGAATGGGTGATAAGACATGTGAAGAGGAAACATTTGTCACATGACTATGAATTTAGATTATGATCCATGTGAACAAGTTGTAGGGTTAGGATTAGATAGAATAAGATAATGAATTAATTTTGTTTATTTATTTAATAGTTGAAAAAGGTGGAATTAGAATGACAAAATAAATAATAAATATTTATTTAACTCTAGAGAAAAAAGGCTAATGAACTAGTTACATAAATAAAAATATTTATTTATTTAAGTGAGGATATTTTTAGATGTCTACAATTCCTTCATTGAGTTTTGACTGAAAAGGATCCTATCATATTCAAGTTGAGAAATGATAATGAATGTGAAAAACATATCAAATGGATTGACAAAAAAATATGTCCATTAAAGGCAAAAAAGTAGGGAAATTTTTTTATTAAAAAATTTCACATTTTCTGATACACAAAATGCACTCATGTTTTGTGCTTAACGAAATGTGCTCACATTTTATGAAATATAAAACATGAGTGTGTTTCATGTTCCACATAACACAAGCACGTTTTGTGCAACATGAAACATGATGTTCTATAAAATAAAAAGCATCTCTCCCCACTATTTTTCTCATCTCTCTCTATCTCTACCACTACCACCCTCTAACCTATCTATCTTTCTCTCTTACTATTACCAACCCCCTTTATCCCTTAATTTCTCTACCTCCCTAACTATCTAACCCACACTCCCTTCCTCCTTCCTTCCCTCTCTAGTATTTTTCTCGCCTCTCTAACTCTCTACCTCTCTATTTCTCTAGCTCTCTCTCTAACTCTTTCCATCTCTCTACTATTTTTATCCCTCCTTGTCTATAACTCCCTCCCTCCCTCCTCTCTACTCTTTTTCTCATCTCTCTCCTATCACTCCATCATTGCTTACTTCTCTCTCTACCCTATTTCTCACTTCTCTCTTTCTACTACTCTATCCATCCCTCCTTCTGTCTCTACTCTTTTTCTCACCTATACTATCTCTCTCCCTCTTTTACTATCTCTCTTTCTCTCCTAACTTCTCCACTCTTTTCTCACATATCTCTCTACTGAATTCTCCCTCTCCCTCTTAATTATCATTCTTTTCTAAACCTACCTATCCCTCCCTTACTACTCTAACTCTCTCCACCTCTCTACCTCTCTCAATATATATATCTCTCTCTATCAATCCTCCCCCAACTCTCTCTCCTATCTTTTCTACTCTTTTTCACATATTTCCCTTTCTCTCTTTCTCTCTACCTCTCTCGCTTTCTGCATCTCACTCACTACCTACAACCCCTCTCCCTCTCTCTCTCCTTACCTCCATCCCCTCTCTCTCTCCCCTTCCCTCTCTCCCCTTCCCTCTCTCTCCCCCCTCCTTTCCTCTCTTCTCTTTTGTCTCATCTCTCTCTACTTAAAGTTTTCCTCCTCTCTAC
The DNA here is from genome assembly GCF_030272615.1 of Cryptomeria japonica. Taxonomy (NCBI): domain Eukaryota; kingdom Viridiplantae; phylum Streptophyta; class Pinopsida; order Cupressales; family Cupressaceae; genus Cryptomeria; species Cryptomeria japonica. The sequence continues at coordinate 672,251,382 of NC_081412.1, forward strand.
CTCTCTCTCTCTTACCAACCCACCCTACACCTACATCTACCTCCCTTGGTAACTAATTCTCTCTCAATATTTCTCCCCTATCGCTCACCCTGAATCTCCCTGACTCTCTCTCTCTCTAAATATCTCTCTCCTACCCACTCTACTCTTTCTATCATATCTCTCTATCTCTCTCCCTCTTCCTTAATCCTTTCCTTACTATCTACTCTTTTCTCACCTCTCTCCATGTCTCCTTACCTATCACTCCATCTCTACCATTTTTTTGACTTTTCTCTGTATCCCTATCTCTAACCAACTCACTACCTCCCTCCTTTTCTCTCTATTTTATTTCTCACCATTTCTCTACCTATATCTTTCCCTCTCTAACTCAATCTCACTCTCACTCTCTCTCAGTTTCTCTCACTCTCTTTAACTCTTACACTCTCTCTCAGTTTATATCCCTCACTTCTTACTCACTGCTTGCATCCTTTCCTTTCTTCTCTATTTCCCACCTATCTATCTATCTATCTCTCCCCTACCTCCTCTCTTTACCCTTTTTATCACATCTCTATCTTTCCTTCCCTGATTTCTCTCTCTTTCTATCCTTCTCTCCTTGATCTTTTTCCTTTGTTTTATTTCTCATTCCCTATGTGCCCTCTCTCTCTCTCTACCTCTCTCCCTCCATCCTTACCTCTATATATCTTTATTCCTCTCTCCCCCATCCTTACCTCTCTATGTCTTTTTTCCTCTCTCCCTCTTTACCTCTTTACCTCTCTCTAAATATCTATATTTATTTCCCTCCCTACCTATCAACCTCTCCCTCCTATCCTCACTAATTATATTTTTCTCAGCTTTCACTATTTATCTCTCCTTTACCTCTCTCTCCCTATCTACATTACTCTCTACCTAAATGTCTCTCAATATCTCAATATCTATCTTTCTCTCCCTCTCCTTCCCTCTTACCCCTCTCGCTCCCTCCAACCCCTCTACTCTCTCTCCCTCCATCCCTATCTAGTATCTCTCTCTATCTCCAACTTTGCATTTCCCCCATCCTTCCCTCTCTACTTTATTACTATTTATCTCTCTACCTAACTCTCTCACGCTCTCTCCTTTCCCCTTTGTTCTCTCTCTACCACTCCCTGCCTCCTTCCCTCTCTACTCTTTTTTGCACCTCTCTCTATCCAACTCTTTTCATCCCCTCTATCTATTTCTCTCCCTCCCTAACTATCATTCAATTCTTACATCCTTTCTATTATAATCTATTTATCACCTATGTCTCTATCTATCTCTCCTTTTGTACCTCTCCAGCCCTATCTCCTTCCCTCTCTACCTTTTACTCAGCCCTCTCTCTCTCTCTATTACTTCCTCCTTCCCTCTCCACTCATGACCTCACCTTTATCTTTCTCTCTCTATATAACTGTAAATAATTTCATAATTATTTCATAGCTCCACCATGCACTTGTAGTAGTTTGAATAATTTTCATATCTTTTGTTTAGACTTACATATTCTCTTGAAACTTTGCCATGTTTCTTTCTTTATCCCTATTTTGCTCCATTTGAATGAACTCATAATTTAATAGTTTCCAAAAACTATTGGTGAAAATATTATTATTTTAATATTTCCCGAACAAAAAGAGATCTAGCACTAAATTTATTTTCAATCTATTCAAGCGAGACATGATTGTCCTTGTAAGCTAATTTTATCGTAATTCAAACAAATCTCCAATGGAAACATGATCATTCCTATATAATGATTGTACTTATTTTGGTGAATCCCAATTGAACTACACAACTACTTCCAAGGGACTAAATGAAGCAATGAATGATCTTTCCTTTGAATATTTAAAGTACTGTGTAAATTCATATAAGAATAATGCAAAACTATTACATAGTATTTGATTAAAACAGTCTTCATGATGAGCAACTACAACATTTTGATGTGAAAAACTTGTGACAACAATAGTTAGCAAGAATTATGACTTTACATTGAAAACTAACTTTGATACTTAAAGTTGATTGAGGCATTTGAAACTAAGGACAATTCACTCAGAAAAATTTATTAAGATAGAGGAACTCTATATGTAGTGATTCTTGCTAATTTGATAATCAACATAAATCATTAAATTTGATTAAGTTAAAAATGGGGCAAATAGATATTTATAAATATCTTCTCTAAATCATTGAAAAGATCCACTTATACATATATTCTCTTTCGAGGTCAAGCTAAGAAAAGTTTATTTGATTTGATACACACAATAGACCCTATAGATGTTTCTATTTGTGTTAAAACATTCAATATGGAAAGGCTATACCAAGAAAATTCACCTAGATTGTAACTTGTAAATTTTTCTCAACACAGATGATGAAATTTTCAGTCGAGGTTGAGAAGAAAGAAAAGAAGGTCATATTTATTAAGAATGGCATTGGCATGGTTGGATATAACAAATTAGAAAAGAAAAAATGGCAAGGTTTTGCATGGAAGGACTGGTGAACTAGTCTTTGAAAATGCTTTCAATGGGACACTTCCCACAAAATATCATATTAAAGTAAAGTTTCTAACCAATGATATACATTTCAAATTCAATGATAAGAAGAAGCATATTAAGAGGTGTTTCAATAGACATATCCCATGGAACAACTTGGAGAAAAACTTCTTGGGCCTCTTGAGTGGAGGTACAATTGTTAAGCACCATTGAATCTTCAACTCGATCAACAATCATAGAATGATGAAGGATGGAGGTTATTTAAAGGGTTGGAAAATGTTCATAAGCGTGATAACCTAAAGATATATGAATAAATACAAACTAACAAAGCCAACTACTGCTTCATAATGTAATATGACATGAAGAATGCACAAATCAAAACCCCAACAAAATGAAAATTATATTTTTTTTGAGAATGTTTGAAACTTTTATTATTTTAATACTTAAAAAATAAATATCAACTAGAAATAGTTTTATGTCACAATTACAACATAGTTGTTTCTCCTACTACTTTGACTGTAACTTACTCTTGGCCTAGTTGAGGCCAGACAATTACCACATATGTTGTATTTTATCATGAAATGTGAAAGCTTGCCAAATATTTTTTTGATCATTTAAAGTTGAGTATAGGTTATATTTTAAATAATAATGTGTTGCTTTTATAATGATAAAGAGTATTTGTCTATTCAATTATACAGTCATTTCTTAGATATAAAGATTAAAGATAACAACTTGTATGGTTACTTTCAGACATTGAAATCATTTAGGTTAGATATAAGCAATATTTTAAATAATAATAATATGGTAGTTTTCTAACAACAAATGATTTTTTTTTTTGTTCAACTATTAGGTATTTCATGATTACATTTTGGTTGAATCTTAAAAAAATTCATCTATCACTAGACATGTTGATGTGGTGAGTTGAATGATGAGTCACACCTTACAGACTTAGTTGTAGATAGACAAGAAAATATTTCACATTTCTAAAAAATGGAGATCATAGAGATCATACAAAATTTCATTTAATTACAACATAGTCACAAAGTTAGCCTATATGACTATAGTAGAGGACCTAGTAGTTAAATGCCCTAAATTTGCTGTTATCAAAATCATACTATTGCAGATGCTTATTTTTATCTCGACTCTCTGTTTATTCAATTTTTAGGGTTTCAAGTCTCTAAATACTAATAAAACCCTTGAACCCTATATCCTAGAGCTTTGTTTGAGTTCTCCTTTTATTTTATTCTAATTCAGTGTTGAGCTTTTATGTCAGGTTCTCAGCCATCTAAGTTATCAATTAAGCCTTTTAAGTTATTGATATGACCGGCCCCTTGTGTTAGGTTTGTCGAATCCCTCCTTGGCCTCTACATTTTTTTTCCCTTATAGGTTTGTATACATATAAGGTTGGGATCCTCACATTGTTGCGTAATTATTACTATTATGTATCCTAGCCTCACTCCGTAAGGGAAAAGGTCAATGGGTTAAGCAGAAGATTAGACCCACGCATCTTTATTTCCATGAACGGTCCAGATCATCACATGCCTGCATGACTTAAGTCAACATGAATGGAAAAACTAACTCTGTAGCCTCGCGGAGCTGACATGGTAGAATGGCCCACAACCATGCCACTTCATCAAAGCTGGACAAATCACAATATACCATGTGTTTAAAATGGAAACAGTGGGCTAATGGGCCCTGCATGCAACTCAACCAAGCCATAATGTTAAGCGACAACCTCATCTCAAGTGAGTAAAGGTGTAGAGGTGTTTTGGTGTTGTTTCAAACATGTTTCTTTCTTCTACATATTTTTGCATATATTCACAATGAATGAAAATGCATTTTTTGCCATCTGTTATGAAAAACACAATTTTGTTTTATATAAAAGATTTTGACATGGTTTTAATGCCGATTTAAATGCTCTTCCTATGCAATACATTTGTGCTAAGTTAAAACATAATTTAAAAACCACTTTTTTGCAGATTCAAAAGGGGCTTTTATGCAGATTTAAAGATGTCTTTTGTGTCGATTTGAAAAAAATTTAGTGTAGGATTTTTTTTTAAAAGTCTAAAATTAGATTGTTTTAGTTCCTTGGGTTTTTTTTTTGTTGAAAATTAGATTGTTTTTGTCATTTTGTATTAGTTTTAGTTATTTTTTAAAGTTTTAAATTAGTTTAGATTTAGATTTTATTTTTGTTAGTTTAGGTTTAGATTTAGTTTCTATTAATTTAGATTTGAATGTACTTTAGATTAGATTTAGTCTTAATTTAAATTAATTTTTTATTTAATTTTGTTTTTAGTTTAGATTAGATTTTTTTTATTTAGGAAAGTTTGTTTTTAGATAAGAAAGTTCATTTTATTGTTTAAATTTAGATTAATTTTTATTTTTAGATTAAATTTGCTTTTTTATTAGATTAAATTTATTTTTAAAATTTAAATTAAATTTATTTTTAAATTTTGATTTAAATTTGTTTTTCTAGATTAATTTGTTCTTAACTTATGAAATTTCCTTTTTAAGTTAGATTAGTTTTTTTTTTTAATTAGATCACTTTGTTACTTAAATCAATTTGTTAGGTAGTTGAGTAGTGGGAGTGTTTGATGTGTTTCTTTTGTTCTTGAAGGCTAATTTTTGTGTCTTTGTGTGGTTGTGTAGGTTCCCTCATGAGGCATTCATCTATTCTCGCTCGTCAAATACATAATCTTGTAACTATTAATGTGTTTGTTGCAGGAGGCGGCCAAAGAATTTCATCAAAACTAAGTGTTTGGGATATCTAGCTTAGTTGCACACTTTGTTTTCTAAGGGATAAATGAACATCATGTATGCCATGTTTGTTTTTCATTTGCTTGCATGTTTTAACCTTTAGATAGTGGTCCTACCTCTCAATTTTCTTGGTACCTCGACAGGTATTGGTGAGAGGGAATGACCCAAAGTGGGGACAAGGTTGAAGGAAAACATGTTCCAAACCACTCTAAATAATTGTGGATGCAATGAAAGTTGTAGAAAATGGATGTTGGAATAGTGTAGTGATGATTAAATTCACCAAATCTACACCCACCTGAATGGATGCTCTTACTAGAACCTCTTGTATTTAGATGCCAAAATCTTTCTATGTGTTGGCTCATATATTGTGATACGTGCATGCCGAATTTACCTCTCATGTACTCTTCAGTTAGAGATAGAAAATTCTTGGGAAGTGATGACGCTTCAATTTGAAGCTTGGCATGCCTAAGAAGTGAGTGCACTGTAAGGGGGAGCTTGGGCTACCAAGCATCTAGCTATCCGATTGTATGTTGTATTGAGTAAGAGGATTCAATATATATTGTCCTGGCCAGCCATAGGATATGTTGTGAATGAGCATGATAGTTTTGAGTCTAATTCTAAACACTTTGTTTTCTATGCTTGTTAAAAGTTGAGTTCTACATCATTTTTCAAACAAGTCCTAACATTTTCCAAACAAAGTAAAAAATAAGAGCATTCATTAAACAAAGTGCAATTTTTTTTTTTTTAAAACATGGCTTGTCAAAACATTGGAAATCCTTGTCTCAAAATACATGTCACTTAGGGTTAGACTTTGCATAGTTCAAACTTAGGTCTTAGGACATTCACATTGCCTTTCATATTTAGTCCATTGCATTATCAAGATTCCTTTGCACTTAGATTTGGAATCATTTTCCTAAGTCTCCATTGTATTATCATTATCATACCAAATTATGTCTTTGGCCTTGGTTGCAATTTGCATATTTCAAGTCATTAGTCCTCATATATCCTTATCATTATATTGTAATAGACTCTAGTTTTGTCTTGGCTTGATTTTGTCATATCATATCCCTAGATCATATCATATCCTTAGGTCTTGTCATTATAATTTCATTCTTGTATTTAGTCTTAAAATTAGGTTTCCCAAACTTAAAAAAATCAAAACTTTAGATCATGCCCTAAGTTGTTGTTAGGGAGTCTTTACCTTGTCCAAAATTTTTCCTTTCATCAACATAATTTTTTCACACCTAGCTTAGTATCCAAGAGTATAGGTGAGATATTTTCATTTGTGCTATTGTCATTTTATCCTTTGTCCTTTTGTCAATTAAGGTATTGGCTTCATTTAAATTTTCCAAGGGTCACATCTTTAGGGTTGCATTTCAAAGGTTTGTCCAAACCTCGGAAACAACAAAAATATAGGTTGCATTCTTGCCCTAAGTTTCATTATGATATCCCAAAGTTGCACTTAGTTACATAACATTATCAAAATCCCAAAATTTCAAAAATTCTAAAGCAAGGTTGCATTTGCATTCCTTAAGGTTGCACTTAGTTGCATTTTCATTGGCATTCTAGAAATTCAAAAAGCCCAAAAACATAAGTTGCATTATCATTGCACTTAGTTGCATGTCATTATCATTTCAAAAATTCAAAAAGCCCAAAAAAATTGTATAGGGGCATGCCTATTGAAAGAAGGTCTAAGTACAAGAAATCATACAAGTCAACATATCAAGCCATGTCTTTTCTAATGGATGATACCTAGTTGATATAATCATAGATCTATCAAACCCAAAAACAAGGCAATATTGATGAAACTTTTTATGACGAAACAAGTGTCCAAATACGACAAATGGAGGAAAAACTAGGTCGAGAAATAAAGATCTTGGAACAAAGAGTAAAAAACATCGAAAAAAAAAGATCACAAATATCCAAAATGTTTCAAAAATTTCCATGTCCAAATCCAAATATTGAGCTAGTTGATGTAAAATATCTTATCGAACGATTAGACATCCAAACTCTCCTCTCTCAAATAGAGACTATGAAACAAGCTCAAGCAAAAAACATAAATTTCAACCAAATCCCAAATCAGACTTACTTTGATCAAATTTCATTTAATCAAATCTTGAATCAATAACCAATGATCCAATGACAACTAGTCATCCAACAACAATCAATCATCCATCAACAACCAATTATCCAACAACAACCAATAATCCAATGAAAACCAGTCATCTAAAAATGATCAATCATCCATCAGCAACTAATTATCCAACAACAACCAATGATTTAACAACCAATGGTCCAATATATTCAACTAGCACAACTAATGGTTCAACATATCCAACATTTTTAACCAACACAACTAATGGTCCAAAACATCAAACCAACGTAATCAATGGTGCAATTTCAACAATATTCTCAACCTAATGCATAATGTCAACAATTGTTGCAACCAACTATCAATTATTGACAACAAACTTAGTATCAACAACTACAACCAAAAATTCAAAAACAAAAGTTGCAAGGCATACCAAACCAAATTTCAAACATGTTAGACAGATTTAACCAACACCAAATTTAAAATCAAAGTGTAGCACCAAACCAAACCACCTTCAAACAAATCCAACATCCAAAACCAATCATTTCAAAACCTCGCAAGGACTCAAATTCATTTCCAAAGGAAGGTGGCTTTATTAGACAAATCTTAAAGAGAGTCCTAAGTGATTTACCTAAGAAAGATCAAAATTGTGTACCTATGTCTAGAAATGGCTCATCCTCCCATAAATAAATTGACTCTCTAGTGGCATCTATCCCTAAACCTTTCAAAGTTTCACAAGAACCTTCCATAACACCCTCATCACACAATGCATCCAAGGGTGAAATATCCCAAGGGCTATCCATAATTGATTGCCAAGCTAATCCAGTTCATGATGCACATCCTTTCCATGCTTCAGAAATGCTAGAACAAATATCACCATGCACTTCATTACCCATGAAACCTATTTCAGAGGATTCCATTCAATGTCCCTCTCCTTCATGTCAAAGCATTAATCCCTTCCCAGAATCCCTTGCGCATATATTCAAAGTCCAAACGCATGTCAAGAGGATAATTTAGATCATGAAGAAATGAGTCCTAAAACAAATTAAGATCAAGATCCCAAGATATTATAACCCTGTCTAATTGTTAACCAAGATCTCATCTTCCCAAACACTCATGGTGATCCCCCTCTTCCTATCCATTCTATCCAAGAACATAACACTTTTTCAAATATCATTGACATTCCACTTCCTACGCACGATCAAGATATCCCTTCCATCATTTCCAATGATCCCACTAAAATTCAAGAGAATAGAAACTTTAAAGAAGAATTCAGCAATCTTCCTCCTTGTCAAGATCAAAGTCTCCTTTCAGATTCATGTCCACTACAAGACCCTATCATTCCTTCAGATCCTCCACAAGATTCCTTTGTTCCTACATCTCCAAGTCCTAATCCTCCATATACACTACAATATCTCACTTTTTTTGATGATCCCATCATTTCTCTTATTCCATCTCTTGAAGAGCCTTTCATTGATTCATTTCCACTACACAATCCTAGTCCCCCTCATGATCCTAATCCCCCTCATGATTCTAACATGTCGATGCAAGATGTTCATGAACCCCCCATATTCATAATGGGTTCTTCCACTTTGGTCCTATCCAATCCACTTCATGATCTCATTATTTCTCTTATATCATATCCACCTCATAATAGACTCATATCTTTTTCCCAAAGCAAAGAGTATCCTACAAGTAAAGATATTCATAAAGGCAAAGGTGTATACCTTCTCAAGAAAAAACCCCTTCATGTTAAAGAAAATATTAATGGTCATGGCCTTAGTGACATTCCTCAAGACGTTGGTACCCCTGCTAAATCCATCCCTCCAAAATCCAAACATATCCCTTCCCCTTCATCCCTTCCTCCTCTATGAAAGGTCGGCAAAGGTACACATTCTTGAGTAAATTTCATCATCCAAAGGACCTCCATTTTATTCCTATCCATCCATGCATTCCTTTCACCCTCCAAGGAATTTGGATGCCAAGCATAAAAGTCATAAGTCTAGCAATCCACATGTCTTCAAGGATCAACATGTCAAGTCTAATCGATATGTGAAAACAAAGAAAAATATGATCCAAAAAGAAAAGGAAATATCCAAAAGGTCACAAAAGCCCTTTGAAAAAAAGAAAGAAAATTCAAAATCTATTTGGGTTCCTAAATCCCTTATGCAAGCAATCCGCTCCAAGAAATTACAAAAGCATGAAAAATAACCATGTGGATTCCTAAACTAATCCTTGAAGCACAAAAAGAAGAATCCAAATTGGCATCCAAAATTACTATCCCTCCATCCAAACCTTCTAAATATATTCCTCCATCATCTCCTTCATCCATTTTTGGGTCCTCATGTCCCAAAATCTGAGATCTACTTTCTCTCGATCAGTTCACTATGTTGGCACTTTGAGTTTGTTGGCATTTTGCATAGAGATTGCATTAATGATATGCTATCATTGATGTCATTTAAACTGGTAATGGTATTTATGTTATTGCTAATATTGATGTTTTTGACATTGGCTACTAACAGGTAAGAAGAGCTTTGTGGAAGATGTTGTAAACCGGTATGTAAATTTTGTGAGTTGAACTCGTGAACCAGTGTAAAGGGTCAAACCTTTCTATGTAATGTAATCGGTAAACCCTATTAGCTGTTAAACCCTAACCAATCAAGTTTGATGGTTTATTATTTGATAAGTAGTAATGATAGAAACATGTGTGATTATTGTATGAGGATATGTTCAAATTGTTTTGGTGCATTTGTTTTTGTCTAGGGAAGGAGCAAAGTGGATTGCATCAAATGCACAACGTGTGATGAGTTACAAAGTCCGATGAAAGGGTGATCATAGAGCCATTGGAATTTTATTGAAGAATGTGAAGATATTGTCATGAATTCTAATGGTCAAGATTGTACTGACTTGTTTGTAATCTCGATGATGAGAATTAGGTTTTTGCTTTGTTACCGACCTAATTGATTTGTATTTAAGGTCGATGAAGTTGTTTGTAAAGAGTGTTGGCAAGATTGATGAAAACCTGTTGAGTGTGTAGTTGCCTAACCAGTGAATGGATCTGCACTTTGAGTGAACATGGATTGAAGCTTAGAAGGATATGATCAACCAAATGTAGTGCTACTCAGATAGATGAAGAAAACTTGTTGTTTTCTAACTATTACAACAGAAGTGAAATCCCTTAACTGAGTAAGGGTATGTGCAAGCTAATGAGTCACAAATTCGCGGAAGTCTGTGCGTTGGAAAATGCACTCCGCAAAACGGGCCCCCGTTTTTAAAAAACGGGGGCCCGTTAATGGTTCGGGCTCCTGAGCCGAAAGGTCACGGGGTGCCGAAGCCAGATAAAACGGGCCCCCGTTTTTTAATAAACGGGCCCCCATTTTTTAATAAACGGGCCCCCGTTTTTAAACAAAATGGGCCCCCGTTTTTAAACAAAACGGGGGCCCGTTTTTAAAAAACGGGGGCCCGTTTTGAAAAGCTATTTTTACCCTTTTTTTGGGATAATTTTTCATTTTACTGTTGCACAAGAAGATATCGAAAACGGGCCCCCGTGTTGTGGTTTCCACTTCAAACCTCCACCACTATCCCAGGTGCACATTCTGTCACCTATTTTCACAGTTCATAATTTTCTTGTATATTTTTCTCTTTTTTTGGTGTATTATTTAGTTTTTTTTTTATTATTTTAGTTTTTTTTAATAGTAGCATATAAATAAATTATTTTTTATATTTGTAAATTCTTGATTTTGATGTAAAATATTTTTGAACAGTTAACCCTAAACCGTAATCAACAAATTTAGAAACCAAAACCAAACCTAGATAATTAACAAAATGAAATCGACACAAACAAAAAACCAAAAATGAAATGGGAACAAAAACAAAAACGTTCGAAAATGAAATCAACACAAACAAAAAACTGAAAATGAAATGGAAACAAAAACAAAAACGTTCGAAAATGAAATCGACACAAACAAAAAACCAAAAATGAAATGGAAACAAAAACAAAAATGTTCGAAAATGAAATTGACATAAAACCGAACATATGTACCTAAATTGTTCTTAATCCTCATTAGGCAATACAAAAGTTACCACTAAATTAGTATAACCTTAAAAGTAATTAACATTAAGTTTTTCAAATTTTAGATATGAAAGTTTAGGCTTAGGTTTATGCCATGTCATGGCATAAAGGTCCTATTATGTCATGTGATGGTATAAAAGGATCAATTATGGACACAATTTTAGAGCAAAACTAGATAAGTTACTAAAATTGGAGTTTGGTTTACATAGGTTCATAAAGGAAGCTAATATGCCAAATATATAATTCATTAATACAAAATAAAAAATATTCTTGATTTATAATGTTGATTGATAATGAGTTTTCTAAATGGGGTGCTAATTATATATACATCTGAAAGATTTGAAAAATATAATTCCCAAGAAGTATTTTGAATATACAATTGAGGATATATATAATCTCATGGTTAAAGATGCTTAATTTCGATGAAAGTTATTTTTTGTATTACTATGTAAGAAATCCATAAATGGAATGAAAGTAAGACATGGCCATCTAGCATAGATCATCTTATATGTTGAAGGAGTATTTTGAGTTATATTAGAATTATTTGATGTGATTAAGTCCTAATTTTAGGATATGTAGAGTTCTTTTACTTTTAAGGTTGAAATAAAACATGGTGATTATGTTTTATTATCACTTTTATGCTTAACCTAGGTAAAAGTTTTAATGGAATTATTTTCATATTTAGATATATAGATCACAACTTATTATTATTTGTATGTTTCTTGTTTCTTTGAAAGAAATGCATATTGATTTATTTATAAGTAATAATTTATCTAATTATGCATTTATGAAATATATAGAAATTGAGATTTTTTTATTGAGGCTAATTAATTTTAAAACTCAATGGTTATATCCACTATCTAATGATGTAATATATCCAATGTTCTCCCCTTCTTACATATATTTGAACAAGAGATGGAATATTTCAAGACTTGAATGCAACCCTTATGTAAACTTTAATGATGTACATCTACAGATCCTCCTCACTAACCAAGAAACACTAGACTAACTCCATTAATGAATATTTCGAATTTAAAACCTATCAAATGTCTATAAAACATGAGAGAACCTAAAGGGTCTATATCCTCCTTGCCTAATGAGAGAGCAACATTTCTTTGAAAGTCCCAATGAGCCTCAAATGATCCTAATGAATGTAGGGCAGTCTTAATGAACCTAAGAAAGTCCTAATGAGCCTAAGAAAGCAATAATGAACTTGGGACAATCCTAATGAACCTAGGATAGTCCTAATGAACCTACGATAGTGTAAACAAGCCTAGTATAGTGTAAGAAAAAAACACTACAAAAAAGACCTCAAATGCGTTAAATGAATTTCCCAATAACGCACTCGTGTTTATCTTTTTTTGGTCATTTGGCTACCTTTTTTTACAACATCTTGGTGTATACGCCCCTAAGAAGACCTTTTCCTCAAAACTTTCTTGGATCATGAACTCCTCATGTGCACCAAACATTTAAGTTGCCACTTGGAAGCTTCTAATGCACACAATCCTTTCAATCAATCTACTCCATTGATCTCTCAAAACAATCTTAGTATTTAATCCTCTATCCTTCATTTCTTATTGAACTTTGTAAGAGAATTTGTGTATGGATTGATATCTTAAATTTTATAGAAAGATTATATATGAAAACAAATGATTGCGGAGTTTTATAATAAATGATTTATAGGAAATAATATTTTTTGAAGACCTTTTGTAAATTATAATCTTGTGTAGATTTGATTATGGGAGAAATTTAATGGTGAAATATGCTTAACTCTTCAAAAGTTTTGATGTTTTGTCTTTACATGACAACCACTTAGAATATAATATGTTTTAAGTATGTCATTTATAGTCATGGGAGATTAGTTTTTTTTTAAGATTGTTTGAAGACTAATCAATGTAATATGAATTGATGACAATTATCTCAAAACTACGTAATTGAATTCTAATAGATTTATGATGTTTCATTGAAAGTTTTTATTAAGTTTTATGCGCAAATTTTATATTTCAAGATTCAATAGTATGTACATGTATATTTTTTTAAGTTCAATATTATATTATATATTTCATGTGTATCTCATTCAACAACATAGAAATGTTAATATTTATAAATGTTTTTTTTTAATTTAGTAAAATAGATTCTTCTTTGACATAGAGTTGTATATAATTCATGTATATCTTTATATATGCAGGAGTTCTTTGCCATCATGGATGTTTTTGACATAGATGAACTATTAGGTGAAAATCCCCCACCACAACCCCCTCCTCCTCCTCCTCCTCCTCCACCACCACCACCACCACCACCACCACCACCACCACCACAACCCCCTAGATTGGATGAAATTCGTTTAAGAGAACGAATTAATGAAAACCTACAAGTGATTGAACAAAACATTGCTGCTATCCAAAATGAGCAAGTCACGCCACCCCATCTTGTAGAGTTTGCAAAATCAATGCAAACTGTTGTCGAGTCAGTTAGATCTGTTGATTCTCAATTAGATCAATTTCATAGACGATGACAAGAGTTGCGTGATTTTTATGCCGATGGTTTAACTTATAGACAAATCACAGATTTGAAAATAACCAAAGCTCATTTATGTCCATATTTTACCAACCCAAAAACAAGAGAACCAATGCAACCTAACCAGAAAAGAATTTCAATTAGGTGGTGTGTGCATCCAGAAATGGCTAGATACTTTTGGGATAGATGGTGGATGGTTTTTGATTATCCACCACATCGTAATTATGAGGTCCCTTTTTATTTTTTGAAGAAATTATACTGTGAGTTTGTAATGAACCAAAAACCAAATTATTTTGATATTAAGTCATTCTAGGGTGTTGGTCGTGGAATGCCACAGCATAGATTAGGGGCACGGAGTAATAATCCCCTATCGGATCCACCCATAGTTCCACTTGTTGCTCCATCGATTCCTGCAGATGTCCAAAATACATCATTCATTTCGACATTAGATGCTTTGACTTCCCTCACAGGGAACCTGAGTGAGCAAGCTGCTCACATGGCATCTGCTCCTCGATGGATGCCACATATGTGTTCGAGTTGTCATGAGACGTGTGTAGGTCCTACTACTGCTGCAGGATCTACTTCAGTTCCAGATGAGCATGATGCAGTAGATGATAGTATGATGACATCTTATATGGATTTTCTTTGCTCGGATGTTCATCTTGACCAGGTATAGATATATATAATATACATGTACATGTCAATGTTTTTATGTACTTTATTAAATATAGGTATAAACTAAGTGCATCTCTTTTTTTATACAATCTAATACTTCATTAAATAAATTTTGTTTATGTAGATAAGGACTACGCCTAATATTAGAGTTAATATTGCATCTACTGGAAGACAACTCGGCACACCTTATGGGGTATAGTATAAATTTCTATCTAGACATTGTACTAGATCTTTTTAAGTTAATATGCTATCATCGTATATTATATAAATTTTCATGTTGATACATTGAATGCTTCTTTCTCCAGGATTCAGGTCATGAGGGACCCTCTACATCACATCAAGAAGAGGGTCTGACTATTGTGACACCATCTATGGTATGTATCTTATAATTCTTAACTTAAATATGAACTCTTACAATATTGTAACTTTACTTGAAATTATTTAGTACACATATATATGTTCACTAAATATGATTTCATTAAATGCATGTATGCAGGTGGACACTACCATTAGGATAGGTTATCCTCATAATTTTGATCAGAGCCAATTTGAACGCACATCGACATCCTTTGAGGTATTAATATGTAATACTTAATTTGATCTTATTTTTACTCTTAATTTAAGATTTAATTGGACACTTTGAATTTGACCTTGTACAGGAGTTAGCTAGCACTGCATTTGGTGTTGATACTACACAAGATACTGCTAGAGGAGATACTGCTACAGGATCTGATGAGCATATGGTAAGTTTGTAACTTAATTTATGAATTCTACTATATTTGATAAATGATTCTTTTAATAGTTAATTTCAAGTAATATTTTAATATTATTTTTTTATTGTACAACATGAGACAGGTGGATCTGGACCACGTCCCGAGGACAAGAGAGATACTGCTATAGGATCTGATGAGCATATGGTAAGTTTGTAACTTAATTTACGAATTCTACTATATTTGATAAATGATTCTTTTAATAGTTAATTTCAAGTAATATTTAATATTATTTTTTTATTGTACAGCATGAGACAGGTGGATCTGGACCACGTCCTGGGGACAAGAGAGATACTGCTACAGGATCTGATGAGCATATGGTAAGTTTGTAACTTAATTTATGAATTCTACTATATTTGATAAATGATTCTTTTAATAGTTAATTTCAAGTAATATTTTAATATTATTTTTTTATTGTACAGCATGAGACAGGTGGATCTGGACCACGTCCTGGGGACAAGAGACCACGAGATGTTATTGATGATAGCACTTAGATTTTACTATTTATTTGGCTTTGATATGTACTTTTTTATGGACTTTACACATTTGTTTACACGTGCACATACTTTATATATATGGATAGTTGCATAATAGGATTAGATCATATATATTTTGTGCATACTTTATATATTTTGTGCACATTAGATATTATGTGGAGTGAACATCATGTTACCATCTAGACATATATATGGATTAGATATTATATGGATTATGTGGACTTGAAATTTTACTATTTATTTGGCTCTGATATGTACTATTTTACGGGCTTTACATATTTGTTTACATGTGCACACCCATACTTTATATATATGGATAGTTTCATAATAGGATTAGATCATATATATTATGTGCATACTTTATGTGTATTGTGCGCATTAGATATTATGTGGACTTGAAATTATGTGCACATTAGATCATATATATTGACTTGAAATTATGTGGACTTGAAATTTTGCGCATACTTTATATATTATGTGGACTTGAAATTTTATTTATGGAAGTTGTGCTTAAACAACTTTATAGGCATTATGTGGACTTGTAATTTTATTTTTGGAATTTTATTTAAATAGTTCTTGTGATTAGATAAACTACATGTGCATACATCTTGAACTAAGTATCGAAACATATCTTATAATTATAACATATTCTAAATCAAAAAGTATCATTTAACAAATATAATGAATAGAACTTGATTAAAACATAATTATCTCATTCATAAA
This sequence comes from Cryptomeria japonica, assembly GCF_030272615.1. Classification (NCBI taxonomy): domain Eukaryota; kingdom Viridiplantae; phylum Streptophyta; class Pinopsida; order Cupressales; family Cupressaceae; genus Cryptomeria; species Cryptomeria japonica. The sequence continues at coordinate 672,267,944 of NC_081412.1, forward strand.
TTTGACCAGTAGTCTCTCATTTATGTATATTGTACACAAAATGTAATCAAGAAGACATATCTAAAATAAAATAAATAGTCTATTTAAATTATAATAATAAGGATTTATATCTCTCAAAATACAACATAAAGTATGCACAAACAATAGTAGTCATTGAGGGCAAGTCTACTCTGAGAGACCTAGAAAAAAAAATACATATGATTAGTTTTTATAATCAGGATGCATTGAATTTAAAATACAACATAAAGTATGCACAAACAATATAGTAGTCATTGAGGCCAAGTCTACTCTGAGAGACCTAGAAAAAGTAAATACATATGATTAGTTTTTATAATCAGAATACATTGAATTTAAAATACAAATGGATTTGCCTTAAGGGTACAAAAATTTAACTTACTTGTAATTATTCAAAATGAAACATAAAGTATGCACAAATAACTTTGTTTTCATTGATGCCTTCTACTTGTGGTAGACCTGAAACAAAATTTTAGTAGATTAGATTTTGTAATTATGATTCATGATTTAAAATACTATATATAATATGCATCGCGACTTTTAAAAGGGAGGTGGATTAAGGGTTCAAATTATAACTTACTTGATATTCATTCTATTATACCATCTGCATCCTCTCTCTTTTGCAAAGCATCTATAATTGTCTCGTGCTCTTCCATAGAGAGAGTCCATAATTGTTTATTAGCAGGCCTGCCACGATATCTATCCAATTTTATATTAGTTGCCACTACCAAATGTGAGTAATGTATAATCTTTTTCTCTAATTCATAATCTTCAAATGCGGGCAATCCATTCTTTCTTGTTAGATATTTGCGTAGCCAAGTGCCAACAACAACCACAGATCCTGTTGGATAGTCATAACCATCATCATCTACTCGAGGAGTAGTTAGCTTATGTTTTGGCTCTACACATCGAGCCAACCAATACTCTATCCCCTCTTCATTGTCCTCTGGTGCAACAACAGCATAGACATGTCCTGTGCACAAAACAATTTTATTTTAATATTTAATGAGAAATAAAAACAAAAATATACACTGTAAGATTTCATAAATTTATGTACTATTTAATAAATCAAAACAAATTTCAAAAATAATTTTACCTTGTTGTATAAGATCTGAAATGCGATCATAGTCATTTGATGCAAACATTTGATCCATATCTTCATCAGTTCTTTCATGCGGATCATTTGCATCTATGGGTGTCAATGATCTTTGTTGCCATTCTTCAACCCATTCTTTATTCTCACAAAATTCCCAATCTCTGGAAACACAAAACTGACAAAAGCAAGCAAGTTGCCTTGTGAATATAGTCCATGTGTTTGAATTAGAACTCTTAAACGAATGCCATTTAGTTGATCCAATGATGGTATTACAATCATGCCGAATAGGAATACTATCTTCCTCTATCAACCAGAAGAAACGTCGAATTGCAGAGTTTTCAGTTGATCCTTTTGACAACTTTGAATTGCACCAATCTACAACTGCGCGAGCATCTCTGAATTTCACTGCATCCTCGAATTTCAATTGTTCTCTAGCAAGAGCTCTTTTTATACAGGCACCGGCTCCATCGTGTTCCCCCTTACCATGTCCCGCTTCAAAAAAACTCCATAAATGTTGGACATTGGTTATCTTGTGAACTTTGCATAGCCAACAAAACATTCTTGCATTTTTGAATTGTCCAGTGCAGTTATCTGACCATATCATATGTTGTTTCATGTTAATTTCTCTTTCCTTAAGATTATCATAAAATACCTCGAAACAATGTTGGACAAACTCTGAAGAGTGTAATCGATTATCACTAACATAGAAATGATACTCCCTCAAAAATTTTCTATTATCTTCTGTACTGTCATGGTCATGTCTATATATAATGTGCACAAATATGGCCACTTGCACTGAGTTGTAGTATTGTGATTGAGTTTCCTCTTGTGGTTTTAGAGTATAATTTTCTGCAAAATCCACAACTGATACTATTGTTCCAATTGGAAATGTGTTCTTGCATATGCGAAACTGTCCATCAAGCCATCGGGCATGTTGGGAATGTTTCACATATTTTGGAACAATATGAGTTTTAAACTCACTAATAAATGCATTCACACTATTCTGTTCTGTAATCAATTCTAAACGTTTCCCCATCTTTCCATCCTTTAGAGGGTATTCTATATTTTTAAATCTCCTAACATCAACCATTTTTTGTCCAAACTCAGATGAAACATGTTCATGCAAACATTCACCTATCGAAGAATAGTTCCCACATAAATTGCAAAAACCATAAATGCATGAACTGGAAAGAAATAATTGTTCATTAGGTGGTTTACAAAATAAACTTCCAATAAAATCTTTTATAGTTTCAGGTGGAACATAAACACCACAATCCTGCACAAGATCATTACCATGCAACATACAACGAATATATCGAAAAACATCATAATAGTAACGAAACTGGACATGAGTTTTACAACAACAAGATATTCTTTGTTTATTGATTTTAACATACGAGGGTTTGCATTTTTCAAATGATCTTTGACTAATTCGTAAATTCATTAACACAGATTCATCACTAAATTTTTTAAAGAATTCAGTTTGAGTCATGTCAAGAAGATGTTTTGGATGAGGATCACGAATTTTTGATCCCACCCTTAACTTTAAAACATCTCTAACATTTGATGAAACTCTAGTGTTATCATGCCAAAATTTTGTAATTAATTGTTTAGTTTCATCATTTAATTTCATGTCTGACCTTTGAAGTCTACCACTAAAACTCCAACAATGGTTTAGTGGATCAATTTCAATTGTGTCTCTTCTTTTGGCCGCTCTTGACAAGGTTCTACGATGTAAGTTCAAATAGCCACTTATATCACTTAACATTCTTTTATTAACAATCATTTTGTCAACTATAGCAGTTGTTATAACTCTACGTGCTGCATTCTTATCTTTAGATCGACTTGTTTTTCCTATAGAATCGATGGCACTGGCAACAGTAGATACAACTTGCTTATATGATTCATCTTTTCTTTTTGGTTTTGCATAAATACCTATTTTTTTCATGACTTTACGCATTTTTAACATTTTTATTAATTGTAGCATTAATTGACATTGGAATCCTAACTTTTTATTATAGAAAAATTGTTTATATAATCTGTTTGCATGTGTTCTGATTTGTCTCCAAGAAACTAACCCATTAAGATTATCTAGCACATTGCTATCAATAGTAAACAAATTACATTCATTTTCTTTTAGAGATGGTGGTGTAATATTTTCAATTTTTATTTCTTTTCGTATTGGTGTATGAAATTTATATCCAGCTTCATTTAAATCAGCAATTTGATTGGCATCATAGTCATCAGGATTTAAAAACATACCAGGATTCGCATCCACATCAACATTTGCATCAACAGTCATACCCGTGTGTGGTTCTATATTTTTTGCATCCATCATGATGTCTTCAATGGTCTCATCTACAACGGGCACTGAACTAGATGCTTCAAAAGTGTTATTCAATTGCCGTTGTTGTGATCTTCGATCTCTTTGGCGTTTTGCCTCCTTCTCTCTTTGTGCTTGAATTTCGTCCACTGTCATTGTCTTCTTTTTTTTCTTTTGACGTTGCTTAGAACCCATTTTTACAAACTTGTCTTCAAAAAATCGCGTAAAAAATATTAAAAAGTACTGCCAAATGATGTAAAAAATCTTTGTCAGTACGGATTTCAATGATATTGTAGTAAATCGATGCAATCTTTTTTTTTTTTATAGCAACGGTTATTTTAATAACGGGCCCCCGTTGTTTTAACAACGGGCCCCCGTTTATAAAACGGGGGCCCGTTATTTAAATAACGGGGGCCCGTTATTTAAATAACGGGGGCCCGTTATTTAAATAACGGGGGCCCGTTATTTAAATAACGGGGGCCCGTTATTAAAACGGGGGCCCGTTGTTAAATCCAACGGGCAGAAAATGAAACGGGCCCCCGTTTTATAAACGGTTTATGTAAAATTTGAATTCACAACCCGCCACTTGCCTCGGGATTAGGCCCGGGATAGGCCTGGGATGGCCACACCTGAGACATGAACCTGCAAATTCAAAGCTCCATGAATGAAAGCACAAATATGATGAAATGAAATAGTTTACGTGCCTTTAATCAAAGAATTTTTATACGAAATTGAAACCCATTTCAGATTATACTGTCTAGATTCTAAATATGTAAATTAATTTAAAAATTGATTATTTTAAATATTTTTCATTTAATTTATACTAAATCAGGGTCATAAATTTGAAATATTAACTAATTTTCTTAATTTAATAACTTATTTATTTTAATGAATTTTGAAAAAAAAATTATATGTCATCAATCTACACAAAATTCTTTTCAATTTAAAAAAAAAAAATTTCAAAAAATACTAAGTTTACGTCAAATTATGTGGGTCGTACACGTCAAATTTTTAAAAAGATAATTACGGTCATTAAAAAATTAATTAAAAAAAAATATTTGAAAAAAAAATACAGAAAAATATGCTCATTAATCTTCAGTGTGTTACAAACCATTTCCCAAAACGGTTTGAGAAAATAATTTTAATTGTGTCAAAAAGTGTGGGTCGTACACATGCATGGTATGGTCCTGAAATAGGCATTTTTAAAACATAGTTTTTAGAACTTCATTCAAAAAGTTATTTTTTATTATGTGGGTATTAAAATAAATTACATATTTGAAAAGTACACTCAGAGAGCTATCTTTTATATTACTGACTTTTTTCAAGATTCAATCTCTAAGTGTTTCAAAATTTAAGCTCAAGTGAGACAAAATCTGAAAAACAGGGAAAACACTTCCACTTTTTGGCCCAAAAGTGGACTCATCTTCTTGCACTGACCCGTAAGCTCTAAAAAGCTTGGTTACTAATTAAAATCCTCTAACAAGGTGGTCCATTAGCTTGGATTCTTAAATCCTCCAGCGAGGTTACTCCTAACAGGGTATTGTGCTTTTCATCAAGGCATATTTGTAAATCCCTTAACCGGGTGATTTGTAACTGGAATTAGTTCTTAATAGGACTTATTGTAAAGCTTTAACAAGCTTGGCTCCTAACATGGTGGACTTTAGAAGAGTTCAGATAGCTATCCTTGTGAGTCTCATATCACCATAGTTTTTACCTATTTGGGTTTTCCATGTATAAACATTTGTTGCAAGTAGTGAATGCTTTTATGGTTGTGATCTTATTTGTTGATTTGGTTAACTTCTGATAAGGCCTGTTAATTGGAAGCATTGAGAGATGAATATGTTGAGTTATGATTAATCATTGTTGATATTTGCAAGATTGAAGTTGTTTACTGTTAAAGTTGTCATAATAGTTAAACCGGTTGATGTCAAGTATTCTTATGAATATTGATCTTGACTGAGATATGTTTCCTTTGTTTGACTAAGTTGGAGTTTGGGAAATTTGTATCAGTTTTTCAATATAGTGATTCAACCCCCCCTCCCTCTCGATATTCTACCATATACTTATTCTTTCATCATACCATCAATTGGTATCAGAGCATCTCAGGTCCTCTTAATCTAAAAGCCTAACAGCTTGAGGAAAAGATCTTGTAGATCATGATGAAGAAAGAAGGTCCAAAGTTCAACAAAGATAACTATAGAATATGGAGTGACAAAATGAAGATTTACATTAAGTCTTGGTAGTCAATATTGGGATCATATAGAAAATAAGTATACTACACCTACTGGACCCCTGACTGATGATCCGAAGAAAGAACAACAAGAAAATCACCAAGAATTAGAAGCTATTATCAGTTCCCTGTTTGATGCTGAATATGTAGATGTTCATGGTCTTGAAATAGCATATGAAGTATGGAAGAAATTAGAAGAGATTTATAGTGGTGATGAACATGTTAAGATTTCTAAATAGGAGAGTTTAAGAGGAAAGTTTAACGACATGAGAATATCTAAAGGTGAGAATATCCAGCAGTACAATCAAAGGATTAAAGAGATAGTTGGTGAGATAAAGAGTGTAGGACGGAAAGTGGAAGATGCCACAGTAATCAGTAAAGTACTGACAATCCTACTACTGATCTATGCTATCCGAGTTCCAGCTATTCAGGAGCTGAAATCCATTGACAAGACAAAGGCAAATCTTGATTTTATTATTGGAAAACTTACTTCTTTTGAACTAAATGGCTATGATGGTAGTTTACAGAAATCAGAATTTGCATTTAGAGCTTTTGTCTCTAACCCATCTATGAGAAGAAGTAGAGATAATGGCCATAACTATGAATCTAGATCCAATAGATATGCTGAAGATGAAGACAACTTAGTGGAACTTGAAGCATTGTTGGCAAAATGTCTACCTAGAGGCACTGGTAAAAATAGAGGTAAGCTACCTTTAAAATGTTTTGCATGCAACAAGATTGGTCATATAGCAGCAAATTTCCCTAATGGTGAAAATGAATATAAGAGAGACAAATTTAAGAAGTACAAGGGTAAAGGCAAGAAAGATTGTCTTGTAGCTATTGACAGTGGTATTATTGATGAAGAATCTGATGATGATTCAATGAAGATATTTTGTTTGTACCTATTAAAGAAGAAATATCATATCAGAAGGCACTAGTATCCATAATGGATAACTTTGATGATTGGATGATTGATAGTGGTTGTTCACACCACATGATCGATGATCAAAGAAAATTTCTTTCTCTGAAGGAATTCGATGGCGGTATTGTCAGATTTGGCAATGACTCACCCTGTATGGTTAAAGGTAAGGGAGTTATTTCTCTTAATGGGAAGAGCAGTGCTAACGATATCTATTAGGTTGAAGGCCTAAAGCACAATCTTTTAAGTGTGGCACAACTTAATGACAGAGGATACCCACTCAAGTTTAGAAATGGAATGTGCAAAATCTTTGACAACAAAGGTAAATTGATTGCAACCGAGAAACAGACTAGAGGTAATCTATTTCATCTCAATCCTAAAGTTAGCAACTATTTGATTGCAAAAATAGGTGATAGCTGGCTTTGGCATAGGAGATTTTGTCATATAAAATTTGATAATATTGTTAAAGTAAGCAAGTCTAAGATAGTAAGAGGTCCGCCTCAGCTAGACAAGCCGGTTAATACTCTTTGTAAAAAATGTCAACTAGGAAAGATGACTTCTTCAACTTTTAAGAGAAAGTCCTTCTCAGTAGAGCACCTGTTAGATTTGGTTCATACAGATCTATGTGGACCAATAAGAACAAGAAGCATTCAAGGTGACAGATACTTCATGATCTTCACTTATGATTGTTCAAGGATGATATGGGTCACATTATTGAAGGATAAGAATGAAGCTTTTGGTAAATTCAAGGCATTTAGAAGCTTAGCTGAGAAAGAGAGTGGCGAAAAGATAAAATGTCTAAGAACAAATCAAGGTGGTGAGTTCACTTTTGTGGAGTTCACTCAGTATTGTGATGATAATGGTATCAAGCGGCAGCTTTATGCACCAAGGACACCATAGCAAAATGGTATAGTAGAGAGAAACAACTGGTCAATGGTTGAAGCTGCTAGGACTATGTTGATACAAGGAGGTGTACCAAAAACATTTTGGAAAGAAGCTATAAGTACAACTGTCTACATAATGAACTGAGTTCTGGTGAAAAGAGGTAAGGACAAGACCCTATATGAGTACTGGTATGGGAGATCACCCGATGTTAGCTATTTTAAGATATTTTGAAGAAAATATTTCATTAAAAGAGGTGATTACATAAGCAAGTTTGAAGCTAAGAGCGACGAAGGCATATTTCTTGGCTATTCCACCAAGAGTAAGGCCTATAAATGCTTCATCAATTGGACACATAAAATTATTGAGAGTGTTGATGTTCGTGTAGATGAATGTCCTGAAATTTCAGATGAAACTAGTTCTGAGAAGAAGGATGAAGATCCTTGCATTTTGCTTTTGGAACTTGAAACTATTAAATCAGAAACTGATAAAGCAAATCCTGGTGTACTTGTTCAACTGGAACAAATAAATTCAGAGGAAGATGATAATGAAGAAGTTGAACCTGAAGAGAATGATCATGTTATTCCTAGGTATGTGAGATTGAATCACAGTCTTGAATAGATAATTGGAGATAAGGATTCTGGTGTACTAACTAGAAGGAGAATAAGAGAGAACTCTTGCATGATATCTACCTTTGAACCTAGAAGTGCTAAGGAGGCATTTGGTGATGATCATTGAGTGAAATCTATGGAGGAGGATTTGGATCCAATTGAGAAGAACAACACTTGGACCCTGGTACTGTGAATGGTAAACAAGAATGTTATAGGTACTAAATGGGTGTTCAGAAACAAATTAAATGAAGATGGTGTTGTAGTTCGCAATAAGGTAAGATTAGTATGCAAAGGTTATGCGCAAGAAGAAGGAGAGGATTATGGAGAAAATTTTGCACTAGTAGCAAGACTGGTGTCAGAACATTGCTTGCATTTGGAGCTCATAAGAATTTCAAGGTATACCAAATGGATGTTAAGTCTGCATTCTTGAATGGGATACTAGAAGAAGAGGTTTATATAGAGCAGCCTGATGGTTATGCATTGATAGATAAGGAATACATGGTATGCAAATTGCATAAAGATTTGTATGGATTAAAGAAGACACCCAGAGCATGATATTAACGGCTTTATACTCATCTGATGAAGATAGGCTTTGCTAGAACTAGTGATGACAACAACATTTATCTCAAGTCTAAGGAGATGAAATATTGGTCAGTGAAGTATCTATAGATGACATTATATTTGGAGGTAATGATGACATGAGTAATTGTTTTGTAGATAAGATGAAGAATGAATTTGAGATGCCATTAGTAGGGGAAATAAAAAAATTCATAGGCTTATAGCTACAACAGATGAAGAATGGTATTTTTATTACTCAATCCAAGTATGGGAAAGAGGTTTTGAATACTTTTGGTATGAAGGACTGTAAACCAGTTGGAACCCCAATGGTTATAGGTTGTAAACTGTCCAAGGAAGATGCATCTAATTCTATAGATGAAAAGGAATATAGGTCAATGATTGGCAAAGTACACTATGTTGTTCATAGTCGACCAGATACTGCCCATGCAGTTGGTATTGTTGCTAGATTTAAGAAGAATCTAAAGGAGGCACATCTGATGGAAACCAAGAGAATTTTAGATATCTAAAAGGTAATGTTGACTATGGGTTATGGTATCCATATGGTGGAAATTTTGGTTTGAAAGCATACATAGATGTTGATTGGGCAGGAAATATTGATGACCGGAAGAGTACTATCAATGGAGAATTCTTTCTAGGAGGAATGTTTGTTTCATAGAGTTGTAAAAAGAAGAGTTGCACTTCGCAATCTACTGTTGAAGCTGAGTATGTAGAAACTTATATGAATTGCACACAAGCTATGTGGATGACGCACATTGTGGAAGGTTTGAAGATGGAAATCTCAGAACCAATAAATATTTTGTGTGACAATACAAGTGCAATAGAGATTTCTAAAAATATTGTTTTGCACTCAAGGACTAAGCACATTGAATTGAAATATCACTTCTTGAGGGAAAAAGTTCAAAGTGAAGATGTTATCTTGGAGCATGTTTCTACCAAGGAGCAGCTTGCAGATATCTTTACCAAACCTCTGCCTAAGACCACTTTTGAGTATCTTAGAAGTCAATTAGGGGTCAAGTCCCTCTTCATGAAGTTAGTTGAGAATGATGTTGATTCTATCAATCCCTGAACCACTTGCAGAATTTTACATGGATTGATGAAGAAGTGGATGTATTCCATAGGGGGAGCATCAAGTTGCAGTCTGATGTTGATGCACAGTGAGAGAAGAATTAAATGTTTTACTTTCACTTCGGCATTGCTGTCAAAGGGGGAGAAGAATTATGTAATTGAGGAGAATAATTATGTGTCTGATTAGGTGAACCAGTGGCAGGTTGAAGATAGACAGAGGAAGGTGAATACTTGGTAATGTAAACCAGGATTCCTATTCACCAATCTTAGCAGTAATCAGAGGCGTTAATATTTGTATTTCCATCAATTCCAAAGGGGGAGATTGTTGTCATTTTGAGTTTGTTGGCATTTTGCATAATGATTGCATTAATGATATGTTGTCATTGATTTTAATTGAACCGGTAATGGTATTTATGTTATTACTGATATTGTTATTTTTGATATTGGCTATTAACTAGTAAGAACAACTTTATGGAAGATGATGTAAACTGGTATGTAAAGTTTGTGAGTTGAACCAGTGAACCGGTGTAAATGGTTAAACCTTTCTATGTAATGTAACTGGTAAACCCTATCAGCTGTTAAACCCTAACCGATCAAGTTTGATGGTTTATTATCTGATAAGTGGTAATGGTGGAGACACGTGTGGTCATTGTATGAGGATATGTTCAAATTATTTTGGCCCATTTGTTTTTGTCTAGGGAAAGAGAAAAGTGGACTACATCTAATGCACAACTCATGATGAGTTACAAAGTCTGATGAAGCGGTGATCATGGAGTAGTTGGAATTTTCTTGAAGAGTGTAAAGAGATTGTCATGATTTCTAATGGTCAAGATTGTACCTACTTGTTTGTAATCTTGATGATGAGAATTAGGTTTTTGCTTTGTTACCGACCTAATTGATTTGTATTTAAGGTCGATGAAGTTGTTTGTAAAGAGTGTTGGCAAGATTGATGAAAACCTGTTGAGTGTGTAGTTACCTAACCAGTGAATGGATCTACACTTTGAGTGAAGGTAGATTGAAGCTTAGAAGGATCTGATCAAGCAAATGTAGTGCTACTCACACAAATCAACAAAACCTGTTGTTTTCTAACAATTACAGCAGAAGTGAAATCCCTTAACTGGGTAATCTCTAACAAGCTTGGTTACTCATTAAAATCCTCTAACAAGGTGGTCCATTAGCTTGGATTCTTAAATCCTCTAGCGAAGTTACTACTAACAGGGTATTGTGCTTTTCATCAAGGCATATTTGTAAATCCCTTAACCGGGTGATTCCTAACTGTAATGAGTTCTTAACAGGGCTTATTATAAAGCTTTAACAGGCTTGGTTCCTAACAAGGATAACTTCAGAAGAGTTCAGATAGCTATCCTTGTGATCCTCATCTCACCGTGGTTTTAGCTATTTAGGTTTTCCACATATAAACATTTGTGTCAAGTGGTGAATGCTTTTGTGGTTGTGATCTTATTTATTGATTTGGTTAACTTCTGATAAGGCATGTTAATTGGAAGCATTGAGAGATGAATATGTTGAGTTATGATTAATCATTGTTGATATTTTCAAGATTGAAGCTGTTTACTGTTAAAGTTGTCATAACAATTAAACCGGTTGATGCCAAGTATTCTTATGAATATTGATCTTGACTGAGATATGTTTTCTTTATTTGAGTGAGTTTGAGTTTGGGAACTTTGTATCGGTTTTTCAATATACTGATTCACCCCCCCTTTCTCAGTATTCTACTGAATACTTATTCTTTCATCATATCATAACACTACCCCTCAAGGTGTGTGCCAATGTTGATCTTACCAACATTTCCATCTACTCAAGCCCAATTATTCCAATATCCTATCCATTATCCAACCCACATTTTTCATCCTTCCATTCCTCTAATCCAAACTTTTGCACAAACCCTTACCTTGCTTTCATTGCATATCCATGTCATTATCCTGCTACTGTCTTTGAGCATACTTTTAAAGGCCATGATCCAATTTTAAAGGCTACTATAAAAAAAAAAACAAGATGCTTGAGTTCTCCTTCCATCCCCTATCTTGTGTCCATTTTCTACTATAAGTCAAAAAAAAAAGGCAAAAGAAAAAATAGCAAAATTTAAAAAGAAAGAAAAAAAAAGAGAAAAAAAAAATGACAAAAAAAAGAGAAGAAAAATAATTCGTCCACTGGTAAAAAACTGGCAAACTTCCATCATGGGTAATCAATGAACTTCTTGCATACCATACTTGGGGGTGGGTTTCATTTATACTATGGTATCATGTCCTATTACCCTCCATTATCCTATCATCTCTCATGTTCATATCCCCTTTTCCACCTTTGATCTTGACAAGAGTGAGGATCTTCATAAATGTCATGCATCTTGTTTGCATCTTTCAATCTATCATAGATCTTGGTCTTCATCCATTGTCTTATTACAACCTTTCATCCATATTTCTTGGCTTATTGCAACCTTTTGTCACTATCCCTTAGCCTATCACAACCTTCCATCCATATCCCTTATCCATTTTTGATCTTGCTTATCCTATCTATATCTTATCACTATCCATAAACTCTTTTTTGTCCCTTGATCTTAATTTGATGTAAGGACGTAGAATATAAAAAATGGTTTTAAAAACCACTTGACATGTCCCTCATTCCATGCCATTGCCTTACATTGTCATATCCAGTCCCTTATCCCATTGTGCGATAGCCCTTGGACTTGAATCTACTTTGTCTCCATAATAAATGGTCTTTGTCTTCCCTCTATACACCAACATTTCAGTAGGCTTATTTATCCATTTGTCATATTCCTTACATTGCTAGACACTAGGGGCAAAATCCATAAAATTAAATAAAGTCCTTAAAAATATACCACTAAAAAAATCAAATAATGTCCTGAAAAAATACTAAAAATTATAAAAAATGTCCTGAAATAATCCAAAAACATTCAAAAAATGTTCTAAAATAACACAAAAACATTGTAAAATGTCTTGAAAAAAGAACAAAAAATTCAAAAAGTTCAAAACCCTAAAAATTGGAAAACATCAAAATCGAAAAATAATCATTTTCATTGTGTCAATAAATTGTCTCTTTTGTACATAGACAGACATTTGAGTGGACATAGAATAGATAACATGTTATAAACATTATGCTTAACAAATCATGCATTAACAGATGAATTGTTCGATCAACCAAGCATTTAAACTAGTCAGCTTGTCTTATCAATCAACCAACAACAACATTATCAGTCATTTGACAACATTATCATGGGTCTTATACAGAATGTGGTATAATTGAAACCAAACTATGTCTTGTCTTTGATGGCGTACTGTGTTCCCTGAAACCAGACATCATGATCATCCTTTCACTACAACATTATCACCTTTTGACAATGAAGATCAAAACATTTGTTCAACTTGCTTGGATTTGTGAGTCTTATCTTTCATTGATTTATCTTTGATCATGTTCCTATGTCACTGAGTGATTTAGAGTGGTTAGGGTGGTTCATGATAGTTTATGTTTTTGCCTTTTTTGTTTGCAAAGTGTTTCATAGATTTCTGGGGCACGTATGTCTTTGATGTTTGTGATAAGTACATTCTCTTTGTGAATCTCATATATACCTCTACCTTTGACACACGTATTATCTTGGGCAGTTTTTGACACCTTTTCTGCAATGTGTCTGTTTTGTGAAAAGGGATTGCATTATCGCTTTGGCCTTCAATGCCATGATGCACAACATCCATTTTGTAATATTAAATAAAGGTTCTCACCTAGTCTTTGTATTTGTGAAAGCAATATTTTTCTTCACCACTAACTCTTCTCCATCTAATTTCCTCTAATTAACATTTCTTCTATCGGTCATTGTAATCATCTTGGTCTAGTCCTGGTATTATTTTTGATAAATTGGCCTCTTTTATGGATTTTTCCATCCAATTCCTTGAGGGGGCATTAATATATCTTATCATTATTTGGGGCATATTTCTTGATTATTCTTTGAAACAATGCTCATAATCGCATTGTCTCAAAGAGGGGAAAAATGTAGGCATCTAAAAATGGTCAGCACTTGCAATGTCATTCTTTTACATGTCCGCATGACCTTATTTTAGGGTTTTCACATCCTATTAACATTTCCTCCATGTCACACATGTGATCTTTATTATTTATCGGTATTTTTTCATTCCTTTCCATTTCATGCATTTGTCGTATTTTTAATTAGGTCTTGTCAACTATCGATTGCGATCTTTGATCATTATAAATATTATCATGTTAATTGGACATTTTCAACCCTTCTTAATGTCAAATTAGGGTTTTGTCCTGAACAATCGTCAATGTATCAATTCCTTATCAATTTATGACCGATTTATCATTGGTCTTCAGTCATTTGACCTTCATCAAGTTGACCTTTTATCAATCTTTGAACGATTTGTCATCGATCTCAATTAATCATTAGTTCTCATCAATTTGGATTGATTAGTCATTGGTCCTCATCAATTGGTGTCTATAAATTTCATCCTTGTCAATCTTTATTAATTTATTACTGATCTTTATCAATCAACATCGACACTTTATCAATTTTCCAATTTCCATCATTAAATCATGATCAAATTGAGCCTATATCAATTATCTTTTGTCATGACCTAATTATCATCCTTGCATTTCTAATTCATCTCCCAGAGTTTTGTGATTTAATCATTTAATCCTCTTTGTCATCTTCCCTCTAAGTTAAATAATTTATTCATTTATCCTAAGACTTCTTGTCACAATTAAATATTTATTTAATTGGCTAATTAATTCCCCCTCTTTTGTGAATTAATTAATGAATGAAAACTTATTAATTAATTCACCTAATTTACTAATTTCCTAATTTTTAATCTCATCACTTTCTAATTTCTGAATTTCCAATTCATCATTTAAGCCTAATTTCCTAATTGTTAAATCATAATTTCTAACTCATTATCTCTCTCAAGTGGCTCTTATTTTTGTGCTTTAATTTGAAAGCATTTTTCCTTATTCGTCACAAGTTTGGATATGGCATCTTATCCAAATATTAGATTTGATGGCTAGTCTATCCTCTTGCATGGAAAGTGTGCAATGACATGTCTTTCTAAATCTGATTTTTCCCATTTTTGAGTCCAATTGCATCTAATATCAATTTCTTGCTAATTGTTGTCCTCTCTCCAATTTTTCTATAAATTGGATGCATTTCTCATCAGAATCAACCATGCTTTTATTATCCTCGTCTTGTCAAAATCGATCTGGCTTTCATACTTTTCTCTTGCACTTGTATGTGAGATCCATAAATCCGCTATTTGGAGGAGAAAGGAGGACAATGGAAAGATATGAAAGAGATTATTTTCTTCTATGGTTTGCAATTTGATTATAATTTTGTCTTCATAGCTTCATTGCGTGTAATAGGATCAAATTCACTGCAATCTAGTTTTTGTGGTTGAGCTAATTTAGTATTGCTTTGATGTATTCCACTTCCCTATCTACAATAGCTACTTATAAATTGAATTTTAAGGTTAGAAACTACTTTTAATAAGCCAACTATTAAAAGTAGTTATAATGTTTATTTAATTTTAAAGTTTTAAAAATTAAATGATAAAGCTTGCATTAGTATTATACAATTTTAATGTTAAAAATTTTATATTTAAAAAGTAATTACTCACAAATTAGATTTTAAGATTAATAGCATTTTTTAATAAATCAATTATTAAAAGTAGATATAATGTTTAATTTGTTTTTAAGTTTTTAAAATAGATTAAAAGAACTTAAATATTATAAATTTTTAATGTTGAATATTGCATATTTAAGAATATTTATTTTAAATTAAATTTTAATAAATCAATTACTAAAAATAGCTATTATGTTTAATTTATTTTTAAATTTTAAAAATAAATTGATGAATAATAAATTATTCATAATTGATTTGATTTTTTAGAAAATATAAAAAATAAGAATAAAATAATTAACAATTAAAAATGATAAAACTTAAATTAGTATTATACAAAGAAGAGAAGTTATTTTTTAATAAATCTTGATTAAATGTTTCCAAAGAAATATTGAAAAATAAATAAATTATAAAATAAATACTATATCATCAATTTAAAACCTAAACAAATTTTACCTAGACCAATATCTTAAGAAAAATTATTTTATAAATTCTTTACTTAAAAAAATCTTAGTAAATCTTTAGTAAAACTAATTGGTTAGTTTTTTGAAAGTGGAGTCTTCCAAAAGCAATGATTAAATGCAGCATGCAATAGTACGCAAGGGTAATTGACTGCGGACAAAATTGTTGTCCGTGAATGGGTGATGCTGTCGGTAAAATTGCTATCCGTAAAATCGTAGAGACATTATATTGTTTTTTATTTTTAATTATCTATGGTACATATAAAAAATAACATATATTTAGTTTGAATTGATTGATGCAAATAAAATATCTAATATAAAAAAGAAAAAAAACTATATTTTTACAATGACTTTTTGTGATATAGACCAATAAGAAAGAAGATAAATGATATTTATATAGATCAATGAGGGTAATTTGATTTTCTCTCATTTTCTCTCTCTCATTTTGATGATGGATCATGGAGTGTGATTCGAAACGTTGATGCTAACAAAATATACAAGAAAAATTGAATGCATAAGTATCTGGCCTTTGGCAGAACTAATAATAATGTGTTGCTTTTACAATGATAAAGAGTATTTGTCTATTCAATTATTCAGTCATTAGATTAAAGATAACAACTTTTATGGTTACTTGAAGACTTTGAAATCATTTAGCTTGGATATAAGCAATATTTTAAATAATAATATGGTATTGTTCTAACAACAAATGAATTTTTTTTTTTGGTTCAACAATTAGGTTTTCCATGATTACATTTTGGTTGAATCTTTAAAAAAATCATCTATCACTAGACATGTTTGATGTGGTGAGTTGCATGATGAGTCACACGTTGAAGACTTAGTTGTAGATAGATAAGAAAATATTTCACATTTCTCAAAAATGGAGGTCATAGAGATCATAGAAAATTCCACATAATTATGTAACATAGTCACAAACTTAGCCGATATGACTATAGGAGAGGACCTAGTAGTTAAGTGCCCTAAATTTGCAATTATCAAAATCATACTATTGCAAATGCTTATTTTAATATTGAATCTCTGTTTATTCAATTTTTAGGGTTTCCAATCTCCACATACCAATAAAACCCTTAAACCCTATACCCTGGAGCTTTGTTTGTGAGTTCTCTTTTTGTTTTATTCTAATTCAGTGTTGACCTTTTATCTCAAGTTGTTGGGCTTCTAAGTTATCAATTAAGCCTTTTAAGTTATTGATATGGCTGGGCCCTTGTGTTAGGTTTGTTAAATCCCTCCTTGGACTCTACATTTTTTTCCCGTACAACTTTGTATACATGTAAGGTTGGGATCCTCACATTGTTGCATAATTATTACTATTATGTATCCTAGCCTAAATTCGTAAGGGCAATGATCAATAGGTTAGGTCAAAGATTGGACCCACACATGTTTAATTCCATGAATGGTCCAGATCATCACATGCTTGCACGATTAAGTCAACATCCATGGCAAAACTAACTCTATAGCCTCGCATTGCTGACATGGTAGAATGGCCCACAACCATGCCACTTCATCAGAGCTAGACAAAAAACAATATGTCGTGTGTTGAAAATGAAAATGGTGGGCTTATGGACCCTGCATGCAACTCAACTAAGCCATAATTTTAAGAGACAACCTCATCTCAAGTGATCAACGGTGTAGATTATTTGTGCACTTGTCCAACTAACAAAAGTTTCTCGCAAAAGTTAAATCCATAAGGTTGCAACAAGGGAAAGCGGTAGAGTTTAATAGGTGGCCATCTAATTGGAGATCAACAGACATGATCTGCATGATATGGCACAATTAGTTGAAGGCACTTGTTAGAACTAAGTTCGCTATGCCATAACGATGGAACTAGGAGGTGACATACATTATAATTCATTGGTTGCTTCTTGAAAAGGGTTTTTATCTGTTAAGAGCTCAACATTCCATATGAAATACAATGGCTAGTTTGTGCCACCTAACTAAATGTATGCCTACATTTACTCAGTCAAATTACATTGTTATTGAGTTGATTTAATGTATAAGTAGACTTTTCATAATCCCTACATGCTCATTTATGCTTTTGTAATTATTCTACATTTCTCTGCAATTTGAATTTGAGAAAATAGGGTTTTCCTTTTGTTCTTTGTGAGGGTCATCTTTGCAAACTTGAAGCTTCAATTTTTTGCATTCAACCACTTTACTCATATATTTTTTATCCCTCCCTTACTAAAATTGACTACTTTAGAAAGATTCTAGAGTAAGATTGATAGAAAAATTTAAAACACTAGCTTTGTAGTTTTTTCTCTTCTAAAATCTAGCCTCAAATTTTATACTAGTTGAATCCTCTACTCCTCAAGAAAAGAGAAAATTCACTGAGGAAGTTATTCTTCAACTTCTTGGATACTTTGATACTCAGAAGAGGATGAAGGTTGGTAGCAAGCCATAAGATTTCTTAATTAATTTAAATGTAGGGTGTAGAGACCCTATCATCAAACCTTAGGGGTTCCACCTATGGAGAAGATGCTACAACAAAAAGAAAGAGGATATTCTAGTCAATAATATATGAAATCTAAATTTGGGGAGGTTAGTTGTCCCTAATGTATTTGTGAACATTAACCTTATGAGGGCTATTGCAAGGAGATATATAGAAGGGACAAGAGAGATATTAGCCCATGAGGGAGGTAGCAAGAACAACTGGAGAGGTTATTGTTAGGTCCCGAAGACAACTGAGAGGGGGGGGTGAATCAGTTGTCTAATAAATTTAAACCAAAAGCAACTTAAATAACTTTAATACTTTATACCGGTAAACCAATCTTTTATACCGATAGAGAGTTATATCAGTTAATTGCAATACCGATAAGGATTAATGTATGAAACAAAAAGAACAAAGTCATCCACAACACATAACACCAAAACTTGTACGTGGAAACATTGTAAGGGGAAAGACCACGGTGGGAAACCCTACCCACAATCAGATGATACTATTGCAGATAGTAAGTGTATACAAATGGGGTCTGCACATGCAGAAAGGCCAAGCACCTAGAGCTCACTGCTCAATCACAAATGGGAGTCACACTGACTACAATTGGATGGTTAAATCCAATAAGAATGTACTGCTTAAATTTACATCTTTCTATGCTGGAATCAGTACTGATATAGTTCTGATTGTCTTCTCAAAGCCCTCCTTCAATCTTCAAATGATGTCTGCATGTATAGCTCTGCTTATTCCCACATATTCCTTCACACAACTCTTTTTCACATTCCTCATCCGATCTTAAAATTAAGACCTTACATTTATATCATAACCTAAGACCAATTTTAGTAGGTCGACTCTAAAGGATATTACAATAAAATCAATTTACAAATAAATTAATGCCCGATGCAATAACTGATTCAACATGTCAGCTTAATGCATTTACAACAATAATAAGACATCTTCATAGCTAGCCATGCTGATTTGGAAAAGATAAGCTTGCCGGTGTATAACCTGGACCTATTTGTCGGTAATAGCAAATATATAATTACAAATATTCCAATATACCAATCTTCAAGACAAGGTATCCATACGATGTCTTTCACATAACCATGTGTTTTACATGCCATTACAAGTGCCAGTGAGTCATTATATCCTGCCGATGTACCAGATATCAGTGATTGTGCATAAGTCATTTGCTTGCCAGTGAATGTTGTTGATTCTCCAAAGTGCCAAAGTTGATAGTGTTTAGTAGGTGTTGACATCAATGACAAAAGCATACCAAAATACCAACAATCTCCCCCTTTGGCATTGATGGCAACACAAGATGGAAAAACCATCAAAGTGCCAAATACCAACAATGATTTCCCAAAAGGAAATTATGATTAGAAATCAAAATTCAGATATGAATAGTCTTTCCTCAAAGTAACAGTCTCTCCCCCTGAGAGTAACATGTGTCTTCCTTGTGTTTTTCCTATGTTTTTCCATATACCAATCTCTGCCCCTTTGACATCAAATGCCAAAGTAATAGAAACATTTCCAGATACAAAATACCAACCAATACAAAATACCAACTACTCCCCCTGAGAAGTAGCTTCCTCATCAAAAACCGGAGTAAAAGTTTTATCTTGTTAATTCTGTCGGTTGATGACAAATATCAACTTCCTAAGTCTCTACCGATGGGGGTATGACCCCAACCTTATCTCTAAGATATTCAAAAGTCTCCGTAGGCAAAGGTTTAGTAAAAATATCTGCAATATGCTCTTTTGTATTCACATAAACCAGTTTTATTTCTTTTGCTTCAACATTTTCCCTTAGAAAATTCAGTTTTATAGAAACATGTTTGGTTTTAGAGTGTAATACCAGGTTCTTAGATATATCAATTGCTGCAGTGTTGTCATAGCAGATAGTTATAGGTTCCTTGCATTTTACCTTTATGTCCTTCAATATTTGTTTAAGCCATAATACTTGTGTACAGTTTGTTGCTGCTGCAACATATTCTGATTCAGTTGTCGATAAAGATGTAGAACTTTGTTTCTTGCTTAACCAAGAAATTAGTTTTCTTCCAAGAAAGAATGTTCCACCTATGGTGCTTTTCCTATCATCCACATCTCCTGCCCAATTTGTATCTGTGTATGCATATAATTCAAAGTTTTCATCTCTAGGATACCATAATCCAAGATTTGTAGTGCCTTGTAAGTACCAAAAAATCCTTTTTACTGCTGATTCATGATTTTCTCTAGGATTACTGTAAAATCTTAAAATAATACATACTGCATTCATGATATCAATTCTTCTTTGTGTTAAATACAGTAAACCTCCTATCATAGATTTATACCTATTTGGATTAACCGGTGTAGATTCATCTCTTAGTGATAATTTGTCATTTGTAGTCATAGGTGTGTTTACTGGTTTAGAGTTTTCCATCCCAAATTTCTTTAGTAACTCCTTTAAGTACTTAGATTGACTCAAGAATATACCTTTATTAGTTTGTGAAATCTGCAATCCTAAAAATAATTTTATCTTTCCAATCATAGACATTTCAAATTCTTGTTGCATTTCAATAGAAATGTCTTCCCATAATCCATCTTCACCTCCAAAGATTATATCATCAACAAAAACTTCTATAACCAAGATGTCATCATTAGTTACTTTATAATATAAATTGTTGTCTGCATTACCTTTAGAAAAACCAATCTTCAAAAGATAGTTATCTAACCTTGCATACCAGGCTCTTGGAGCTTGCTTCAATCCATACAAGGCTTTCCTTAACCTGCAAACCATATCTTTGTTTTCTGTCAAAGAAAATCCATCAGGTTGTTCAATGTAAACTTCTTCCTCAAGATCTCCATTCAAAAATGCACATTTAATGTCCATTTGATAAACTTTGTAGTTCTTATGTGCTGCAAAAGCCAAGAATAATCTGACTGCCTCAATTCTAGCTACCGGTGCAAAGGTTTCATTGTAATCAATTCCTTCTTTCTAAGAATATCCCTTACACACTAGTCTTGCTTTATTTTTGATAACCTTACCATCTTCAATAAGTTTGTTTCTGAATACCCATTTGGTTCCAATCACATTTTTGTCTTTAGGCCAGGGAACTAATGTCCAAGTGTTATTCTTCTCAATTTGTTCTAATTCTTCTTTCATAGCTTTAATCTAGTGTTTATCTTCACATGCCTCATTAACAAATGATGGTTCAATTTGAGAAATAAGACATACCTCTTCTTTTTCCAATCTTCCTCTTGTCATAACTCATTTATGCTTGTTTCCAATTATCTGATCTTCAGAGTGATTCAGTCTAACATACCGAGGTGTCTTTGTTTGCTATTGTTCCTCAGTTGAAGTGGAATTTTCAGATGATACCGGTATAATTGGATCTTCATTCTGTACCAGTGGATTTTGTATAGATTCATTTGTCAGTATTTCTATTACCAGTTCAGAGTCTGTATACCTTGAGGTTTCTCTGAATTGTTCATCAATCTTTACATTTGTACTTTCAACAATTTTCTGTAATCTTTTGTTAAAACATCTATATGCCTTACACTTAGATGAATAACCAAGAAATATTCCTTCATCACTTCTCGGATCAAATTTGCCAATATACTCATCTCTTCTAATATAGCATTTACTTCCAAATATTCTGAAATATTTAAGAGTAGGAGTAATACCAAACCATAGTTCATGAGGTGTCTTACCAGTTTCACCTTTGATGTGAACTTTGTTGAATGTATAGACCGTTGTACTTACTGCTTCTCTCCAATATACATGTGGTAGATTTGATTCAGATAACATACTTCTTGCTGCATCCAAGATAGTTCTATTTTTCCTTTCTACAACTCCATTTTGTTGTGGTGTCTGGGGTGCTGATAGTTGTCTTCTGATTCCATTCACTTCACAAAATGTATTAAATTCCTTAGATGTAAATTCTCCTCCTTGATCTAATCTCAAACATTTGATTTTATTACCGGATTCATTTTCTACCATTGCTTTGAACAGTTTGAATTTCCCAAGTGCTTCTGATTTTTCTCTGAGAAAGGTAACCCAACACATTCTAGAATAGTCATCAATGATTAGCATGAAATATCTATCACCTTGTAAAGTTTTAGTTCTAGCTAGACCACATAAGTCAGTATGAATTAAGTCAAGAGCATTATTAGATTTTTCTAGAATACTTTTGAAAGTAGCTCTAACTTGTTTTCCAAATTGACATTCCTTACATACCGGATTGTGAGGTTTAACAATCTTAGGTAAATCTCTAACTGCCTTAGTAGTACTAATCTTCACCATGCAATCAAAATTTACATGACAGAGTCTCTTATGCCATAGCCAACTTTCATCAATATGAGAAATCAAGCATGTTTTTTCATTGTTATTCAGATGAAAGATGTTACCTCTAGTTTGACTATGGGTTGCAATTTCCAAACCAGTTCTGTTCATAAGTTTGCATTTACCATTTTTGAACTGTAACTGAAATCCTTTTTCAACCAATTGACCAACACTCAAAAGATTATGTTTTAAACCTTCAACATAGTAAACATTGTCAATATTATTCTTACCATCAAGAGATATTGTACCCTTACCTTTGTTCAAATAGACTTTATCATCTCCAATTCTTACTAGACCTCCATTATACTCCTGAAAAGTTAGGAACTTACTTTTATCACCAGTCATATGATGTGAGCATCTTGAATTAATGATCCATTTATCCTTAACTTCAACTTTAGCAGCCAAGGCCCAATCTACCAGTTGAACAGTAGGTGCGGGTTGATCTTATGTTATAGCAACAAAGACCCATCCATTGTCTACCAGATCCTCATCAGAATCATCAGTGACTCCTTCATCAACAAGATAACATGATTTGTCTTTATTTTTCTTGAATCTGTATCTCTAATATTCAGGGTTGGGTTTGTATGTCCTTCTAGCTTCTTCTCTTAGCCTAGCATGTCTATCAGGGCATCATGAGGCCATATGACCAATCTTATTACAATTGAAACATTTAAAGGGTGCTTTACCTTCATACTTACTTCCAATTGGAGCTTTAGGCATTTTTCTTGCAAATAGTGCTTCAAGTTCTTCAAGTTCTTCATTTTCTCTTCTACTTTCTTCAAGTTCTCTTGCATAAAAGGCTTTCCAATCAGATTTGTCAAATGATTGTGCAGATGATGTTGATGCCTTAAAATCTAAGTCGGTTTTTATAGTGGCAATAGGACCAAATTCCTCAATTTCAAATGCTAAAAGTTTTCCAATCAATATATCCCTAGTTACTGATGTGTTAGGCATTGTTCTTATTTCATTTATAGCAGTAACTTTCATCTTATATGCCAGTGGCAATCCTCTTAAAACTTTTGAAACAATTTCATCTTCACTTAAGGTTCCTCCACAACATTTAATACCCAAAACAATTTCATTAACTATTTCCATAAAAGCAGAAATTCTTTCATCTTCTTCCATTTTCAGATTTTCATACCTAACCCGGAATCTTTCAAGTTTTGCAATTTTGACTGTAGAATCTCCTTCATTTAGTGTTTCCAAATGATCCCAAATAGCTTTAGCAGTAGACCTATCTGATAGTTCCATGATTTTCTGATCTGATAATGTGCTCAAAAGTGCTTCTCTTGCCTTCCAATCATTTTCTTCATCTTTAGTCTAATTTGGTGGATTACGCTAACTTGTAGTAGGAGCAGAGTAGCCATTCTTTGTAACCTACCAGATATCCATTCCAATGCAATTCAGATGTGTCTCCATCCTGATCTTCCATATTCCATAGTTGGTTCCATCAAGTTTAGGATTGTCCTTCCTGAAATAGTTGCTAGACATTGGATCTCCTCAAGCTATTAAACTTCTGCAAAAAGAGGACTAGGCTCTGATACCAATTGTCAGGTCCTGGAGACAACTGAGAGGGGGGGGGCGGGGGGTGTGAATCAGTTGTCTAATAAATTTAAACCAAAAGCAACTTAAATAACTTTAATGCTTTATACCGGTAAACGAGTCTTTTATACCGGTATACAGTTATATCAGTTAATTGCAATACTGGTAAAGATTAATGCATGAAACAAAAAGAACAAAGTCATCCACAACACATAACACCAAAACTTGTATGTGGAAACCCTACAAGGGGAAAAACGATGGTGGGAAACCTTACCCATAATTAGATGAAACTACTGTAGATAGTAAGTGTATACAAATGGGGTCTGCACATGCAGAAAAGGCCAAGTGCCTAGAGCTCACTGCTCAATCACAAATGGGAGTCACACTGACTACAATTGGATGGTTAAATCCAATAAGAATGTACTGCTTAAATTAGCATCTTTCTATGCTGGATTCAGTACTGGTATAGTTATGATTGTCTTCTCAAAACCCTCCTTCAATCTTCAAATGATGTCTGTGTGTATAGCTCTTCTTATTCTTGCATATACCTTCACACAACTCTTTTTCGCATTCCTCATCTGATCTTAAAATTAAGACCTTACATTTATATCATAACCTAAGACCAATTTTAGTAGGTCGACTCTAAAGGATATTACAATAAAATCAATTTACAAATAAATTAATGCCCGATGCAATAACCGACTCAACATGTCGGCTTAATGCATTTACAATAATAATAAGACATCTTCATAGCGTGCCATGCTGATCTAGAAAAGATAAGCTTGCCGGTGTATAACCTGGACCTATTTGCCGGTAATAGTAAATATGTAATTACAAATATTCCAATAAAGCAATCTTCAAGACAAGGTGTCCAAATGATGTCTTCAACATAACCATGTGTTTTACATGCCATTACAAGTGCCAATGAGTCATTATATCTTGCCAGTGTACCAGATATCAATGACTATGCATAAGTCATTTGCTTGCTGGTGAATGTTGTTGATTCTCCAAAGTGCCAGAGCTGATAGTGTTTAGTAGGTGTTGACATCAATGACAAAACCATACCAAAATACCAACAGTTATAATGTTAGATGAGTGATTTAATTGGCCGCTTGATATGGATAAATTGGCTAGAGAGTTTAAATCCCATTAGAAGCTTTATAGAAGCGAAATCTCAACCTTTAGGCTTAGGCATTTAAGTAGGGATGAAAGGGCCCTAACTCCTAGGGACTAGTCTCCATATAGCATTGATTTCTTTGTTGGATATTTTAAAGACACCTAATATGCTCTATGTCATGTGTTTGGTATGGATGTTGAGCCCTTTATTCAAAATTGGATGCTTTTTTTGTGCGTAGATAATTAGAGCAGAGATCACAATAAAACTTTTGACTATGCTAGTGTTTTAGTTGAGAGATTTTACACTAAACTTTGACACTTCAAATCTAGTCCTTCAATTCATTTCAGATATTATTTGATTTTGATGCACATCTTGTTATTCAATGGTCTTAAAGTTTGGCATGAGAACTTCAGGGTTTCACCTAGTGTTAAAGGAGATTATGTCCCTAGTAAAGAATGGACATATATTTGGGACATATGTTGTAAGCAGTCTGATTATATCATGTTTTAAAATAATTTTGTCATAAAGTTGATGGCTATACTTCATGGAAATGTGTCATGGGGCCTTAGTGAAAGAGAAAGAGATTTTTTGAGGCCAAAGAAGCTAGACCAACAAATAGTGATTGACCATAATTGGGGGTCATGGTTTTATTTCAAGGATCTCACTATTATTAGAATCTTTAGTAGTCGTGTAGCACGTAGGATCCTTCTAGTCATGGTGCCTAGCATGGTTGTATTCTTGAAGATTATGCACTAGTTGTATGAAGAAGGAAAATATATTATTGGAGGTGTTCATAGGAAGGGATCATTCATCCTTTCTCAAGTAAAAGCTAGAGAGTATCACTTCACAAACATGAGGGCATTTGAGACTTTGGATAGTATGCTTGAACAATAAAACATTTCTCCTGTTAGGCATAGATTCTATGACATCGAGTGGTTTATACAAGGGCTTACAAAAGCTAATGCCAAAATATCAACCTCAAAACTTTATGCTTGTTCTTCAAGATTTCACCGCATGCTCTTAAGAACATTACATCAAACTATGAAAAGTGGAAACAATTGGACAAATCTGAGGAAAAGTGAGCTGAATGGCACCAATCAATATGGCGAATTAACGGGTTGATGTTTGGTGAAGGTGATGATGAAGTGAAATTTAGAGATGAAATTGTGAGAGAAATCTAGCATATACTTCCAACACCCTCACCAAGGTATCATGTTTCTTGTATGCAAGGACAAGAATGAATGTGCTAGGTAAAGACGCCTCACTACCTTATTTTTCTTTTATGCATGCATGTATTTAGAGGTTAATCTATTTATTTATTTTTTATTATTATTATTTTAAACAATACTTTGAGATTTGAACTTAAGACCTCCCATATTCAAGGCTTGTAGATAACCACTACAGTATGGGGTCATCCCGGTTAATGTATTTATTATATTTACCGATTGCAAGAGGTTGCTGATTTCTTCAACACTGTTCATTCCAACAAAAGGGGAATCCACATTGCAAGATTGTATGGAATACCAGGCCAGGGGAAAACTACGCTTGGCAAGGCTTTTTGTAACTTCAAACTGGGGGATTTTGAAGGCAAAGTATGCCATGTGGAATTTTCTAGAGGGGATTCATTTGAAATAATTAAAGTTGCCCTGCAGTATCTCACGTGTTGCCCTTAGTCGTATCTCCAAGAACTGATAGACCAAGATCAGGTGACCAATTTCACATCTTTTAATTTTGTTTACGGGATGTTCTTCCTTTGCATAATATTTTTTTTTTTATTCTGAACTTTCTAATAAGATGTGTAAGTATTCTGCATTTTCTAATGTAACTTACAGGCACAAGTTGGGTTTTATAGAAGAGTACAGGGAAAAAGGGTATTGTTGGTGCTCGACAATATCACAAAAGAATGTATAGATGAAGAATGTATAGATGTATTGTTGCATAGTTGGGAGAAAATAGTTGGATCCTTTTGACCGGTCGGAGTGTAGATGTTCTCAAAAAGTATTTCAAGGTAGATAAGCAGTCATGCATGTGCGTACTAGGGACGACAAATCTTTTGTTGTCAAGTGTGCTTCAGACAGATGTTTGTTCAAAGAGATCGCTCGATGAGAAGGAACATTTAATCCGTTAGCTTTAAAAGATTTTGGCGGCCATCTCTGAAAGAAGAGAAAGATAAAAACAGAGCATACATGCTACAGCATAGAGAAAATTAATAACTTTTTTATTACTCTCTGCCATAAAATGAATTACAGCTGCCTCTATTAAAAGAGGATCAAACAAATAGTTTTAGACTTCTTACGAAATCTGCATGATGAACTAATTAAATGCAAACTTACTTATTAGCACCGATTGTGGGCATTAACATGCAAAACTAATAACTACATATATTTTACGGTGATAGACATTAAACAAGTTGTTCTATCATCCTTGCATGA
This sequence comes from Cryptomeria japonica, assembly GCF_030272615.1. Lineage (NCBI taxonomy): Eukaryota > Viridiplantae > Streptophyta > Pinopsida > Cupressales > Cupressaceae > Cryptomeria > Cryptomeria japonica. The sequence goes on from NC_081412.1 coordinate 672,295,644, forward strand.
AGATGAACTAACTATTCTAGTATGCATGCATGTATGGAGAGAAGACTGGAGGAGTAAAACAATGGAACTGTCGATGGTTGCATGGTGGATCTGACTTCTTGCATGGAGGAGAATGGTATAAGAAGTGGGTGAAATTAACTTCTTCCAACACTCCCCTTTAATTTCAACTATGAATGCTTCAGCATACTCAAATTTCATTGATACTGACTACAGTCTTTTCTTTTGTCTCTTCCTGATATCCCTAACCAAGTCTTCAGACTTTCTCCAATCTTAACTTTCTCGGTAGCTTCAAATTAAGTCCAGATCTTTGATCTTCCTTTTCAATTCTCAATATTATTGCCATTCATTTGGCTTGTCCTAATACTGCGACAATCTTCAAAATACTCATCTTGGTCTTTCTCCAACTTCACATTCTGTAGACGTCTTGCTAGACATTCCTCTCATTCACATATGAACTTTTATACCTAAACAAATTTTTGATCATATCTATAACTGTTTGCCAACTTGCTCCATAACTCCATCCACAATCTATTTTCATGCAACCTCTCGTAGATTATTTATTCCAACATCTTTCTGTAGAATGATTTCTTAACCCACATAGGGTACAAGAATGTAAATCCCAACATTTTTCTTTTGTAAGCCCTTTCCTATTATAATGTAAACAATGCATACTTTATGTTATTTCTACTGATTTGAACCTAAAATACTAGCCACTTCTGAGCTATCTTTCTTACCATATCCAAGTGCTTCATAGTTTGGTCTCATAACAAACTGAATGGGCTTTTGAATTCCTTACCCATGTTTTCCTAATATTTTTCCTTCATATCCCATTTTTTGCATAATCTTCCAACCAATATTATTTTTAGAATAACCTTTTTGTTTAATATCACATCTTGCACCTATGCATGCAAACAAATCCTTATATTCAACTTCACAATCTTCACCTACAAATTATTTTTAGCTACATCATCCATATCAAACGAACACAAATCACTTGTATAGCATGCAACATCACACACTGAGGACTTTGACGTTAGATTCTCATTTTCTTTTTTCAACAACCTTAATTGTTCTTCCAGATCTTCATTATTCTTTTTGACTTCATCAAACATCTTTATTTTTTCCTTCAATTCTCTATTCTCTTCTACAAGAATATCGTTTTCACATAATTGCTCATAAAAATCTTTTCTCAATTTCTTTATAATTTCTATCAATTCCGAGTTACACTTTTTTACTTTCAGAAATTCTTCTTTCAACAATTTCTTCTCACACATTAAACTTACATTTTCTTTTTTTGTCTTTTCCCCTGATTTTCCCATTAGAACAAATAATTAAACTCACCTTGTTCTCTTGTTTTCCTTATTTGATATTCGTCGACAACTAAATGTGCCTCCAATCTTCCAGCTTTTTGCAATGTCTTCAAACTTCTTCTATTACAAATTCTATAAAAACAATATACTCAATTCCCACGATGCATGCGACTTTTTATTTTAATTTATTTTAAGACTCTCCAACACCCTTCTTTAAATTATGATTTTTACAAATTCAAACTTTCAAAGACTACAATCAAACACAAGACTTATCTCGAACCAAGAACATACGGCTAGTTGAATCTCCTTTTCAGTTGTTCATAACCTCAGGCGACTTCAGACATTACTCTCCAACTTGGCAACACATGTTTATGGCAGCAATCTCTCCAGGTTGGGTGGCGACTTTCCTTTTCTATTCACAAGCACTGACTTCTACCCAGATCTGTGATCAAACCAAGCTTGAATGACACTATTTATTTTTCCGAGATCTTCCTGCGATTTTCTTACACACCAGCTTCTGAAATTAAAATATAAACCCTCAATTTCACCTTGCAAGGGCCTGCAACCTCTTAGTGATCTTCTCTAAGATCTTTCCTCTTACTCCAACTCATTTTTCTGCATTCTTCACAAATCCACGAACCAGGCTCTGATATGCTTCACACCTTGGTTCAGATACCAAACTGAAGGCAGGGGAAAAAGAAATAAAACAGAAAATGCATTGCTACAACAAATAGAAAAAACAAACTTTATTAATCTCTGTTTTCTCAGCATTCTTGTCCACTTTACTCTCCATCTGCAGATTTCATCAAAAAACAATCAATCTACCTCTCCCAAGCTCTACCACGATCTCACAAACTTGGGGTCATAATCCCTCACGTGAGGGAGTATGGCCCAGACCAACTCTAATGATCCTAGCTTTGATACCAAAAAGCTACCAAACTGAAAGCAGAGAAGGATAAAAATAGAGCATACATGCTACAACATAGAGAAAATTAATAACTTTTTTTGTTAATCTCTGCCACAAAATGAATTACAACTGCCTCTATTAATAGAGGATCAAACAAATAGTTTTAGACTTCTTACGAAATCTGCATGATGAACTGATTAAATGCAAACTAATTTATTAGTACCGATGGTGGGCATTAACATGCAAAACTAATAACTGCATATCTTTTACGGTGATGGACATTAAACTAGTTGTTCTATCATCCTTGCATGAAGATGAAATAACCGTTCTAGTATGAATGCATGCATGGAGAGAAGACTGGAGGTGTAAAACAGTGGAACTGCCGGTGGTTGCATGGAGGAGAATGGTCTAAGATGTGTGTGAAATTAACTTCTTCCAACAATCTCTTCAGTAAATACGGTCCGCATTTGCCAAAATGGTTTGTGAGATAGAAAGCTGGGTAGACCGATGTGGTTATGATTTGGATGACTTGTTGGCTGTACTGTGCAAAGCTTTTGACAACATGTCTCCCGAATATCGCACAATATTCATGCTTCTCACCCTCTATATGCTACCGAATATGTCTCCCAACAAAGTTACCGAGTGGCTGACAATAATTCTCAACAAAGAGATCTCGTTTATTGAGAAAGTAGTGAGTTTGAATATTTTCTTTCAAGACTTTTTATTTTATGATTTTAGTGTTTTTAATTGAAAAATCGCTGAACACTTAATTTACATGTGGTTTCAAGTTGAGGATATGTGTAAGAAGGCTTTTATTGAAGAATCGGCACCTAAAATTCTCATACACGACCTATACATTGAATTCGCACAAAGCAAAGCAAATGAAATGAGAATATGGTTGTGGTGGAAGGGCGACCGACGTAGTACACATGGATTAATATCAGAAGAGAATGCAGGGTTTTAATTGGCTAGGTTGGAGCAGTGCATGCATCTAAGATCGTTCCAAATCAGCCCCCATGACCTTCAAAATATATTGGTGCTTCACCTCGTAGGTGTGCAGAGGATGAGAAAAATTGCTTTGGGTGGGATGGGCCGTCTCACAAGTATTACATTACATAATTACAAAGACTTGGAAGCGCTTGAAGGTATGGAAATGTTGCAACAGCTGGCGTGGCTTCAGATAAGCGAAATTAATCCAATTTTTGAACCTCCCAAGCTAAGCAGCCTCAAAGGATTACAACAACTTGAGATCAATTTTGCAAGTAGCCAGGGGCTCAATCATCTGGGAGACCTTACCCGTTTTTGTTGATCCCTATTGTCAATCCCTATTGGAGTTCCCGATGTTTAATGGTTTGGCGTATCTTGAAAAAGTGGCAATTAGTGTTGGATAAAGTGAGGGAGCCTCTCGACTGTACGGATTTCGCGGAGCTTCAGAGTAATCTCATTCACCATAGCCCCCGCTTGTGGGCTTCGCCACCATACCTAGTTAGACGTAAGAAACTATCCAAAACTGTATTGTGGGATCGTGATGCAGTGAAGGCATTTGTTGGTATTTTCATGAAGATTGCATTAATGATATGTTATGTTGTCATTGATGTCAATGAACCGGCAATGATATTGCTGATATTGTTGTTATTGTTGATATTGTCTTGTAACCGATAAGAAGAGCTTTGTGGACAATATTTTAAACCAGTGTGTAAGTTTGTGAGTTAAACTGGTAACCAATAAAAGGTTAAACCCTATCTATGTAATGTAACTGATAAACCCTCCCAGTTGTTTTTGTTAAACCCTAACCGATTAAGGTTTTTGAATTAGTTATGTTGGTTTATGATCAAATGATGAGAGGTAATGATGGTGACACGTATAGTCATTGTATGAAGACAAGTTCAAGATGTTTTGACATGTTTTTGTCTAGGGATTGAGCAAAGTGTATTGCATCTAATGTTAAGCACGTGATGAGTTACTGAGATCGATGAAGCGGTGATCAAGGAGTGGTTGATTTTTTCTTGATTGATGTGTAGAGATTACTATGTAATCCAATGGTCATACTTGAACCGAACTCGTTTATAATCTCTATGAGAGAATTAGGTTTTTGTTGTGTTACCAACCTAATTGATTTGCATATAAGGTCGATGAAGTTGTTTGGTTAAAGGTGTTGGCACAGATCAGTTCAGTTTATGGTTGCCGAACCGGATGAAGAGTCTGCAGTTTGAGTAAAGGCATATAAGAGCTTAAAAAGGATCTGATCAAGCAAGTGTAGTGCTATTTAGATAGATCAAGCAAACCCCTATTGTTTTCTAACAATTAGATCAGAACTAAAATCCCCTAACCTGGTAAGCTCTAACAAGCTTGGTTACTTCTAAAATCCTCTAACAAGGCGATCCATTAGCTTGGATTTTCAAATCCTCTACCGAGGTTACTCCTAACAGGGTACTTGCTTCTAACAAGGCATTTGTAGTCAATCCCTTAACCGGGTGATTCTTAATAGGATCAGTTCTTAACAGGCTTGGCTCTTAATAGGGTGAACTTCAGAAGAGTTTAGATAGCTATCTTGTGAGTCTCATCTCACCGTGGTTTTTCCCATTTGAGTTTCCATGTCAAAAATACTTGTGTCATTTGGTGAATTTTTTTGTGGTTATGATCTTATGGTTGATTTGATTAACTACTTAACTATTCTGATAAGGCATGACAACCAAAAGCATTGAGAAATGAAGTCTGTTGACATATGATAAAGCATTTGGATGTTTATAATTTTAATGTTGTTTACTGTTAAGTTGTTGTAACAGTCAACCAATTTTCTTAAAAAGCTTTTATCTTGACAAAGGTATTTCATTGATAAGTTTACTTTGTGTGATTGATATTGAGATTGGAAAAGTTTGTATCAGTTTTTCTATTTACTAATTCACCTCCCCCCAATCTCAGTAATATATCGGATACTTATTATTTCATCATACCATCAATTGGTATTAGAGTATCTCAGGTCCTCTATGATCTATGCCTAACATCTTGAGGAAAATATCTTGCAGATCATGATGAAGAAGGAAGGTCTGAAGTTTAACAGAAAGAACTATAGGATATGGAGCGATAGAATGAAAATTTACAACAAGAGTCTGGGAAGTCAGTATTAGGAACATGTCAATACTAAATATGTTGCACCCACTAGGATTCTGACTGATAATCAGAAGTGTAGCGTCCTAAAATTGCGACACTTGCAATTTCGACTGCATTTTGGTCTTCACGATGGCGATGCAACACGCAACTTGAATGGAGACCCCAAAACTTGCTCACGACACCAAAAACTGCATTTTTCAAGCACCTTGGCCTGAACCTCCTTGCACCCCGTTGTCCCGGAGGTGGGACCAGAGCGCCCAGCGCCCTGGTCCCTCAGGACCAGGGCGCCCAGCGCCCTGGTCCCTGGGTCCTATTTTGGGCCCGGTTTCCTAAGTGATATCGGGTATTTTTGATTGCAATTTGGAAATATACTTCCCTGGTCAGCCTAAGGTCGGGAAAATCAGTCTATCAGCCCTAATTGACAAGTATATAAACTACATTTTTCTCTCTCATTTGGGAGGAGAAAAAGAACACATACATGACGGAAAAAGCGTGGAAACTATACTCAAGCATTCAAGCATTTAAGCAATTGATCATTCCAAGTCTCCATTCAAGGCCAAGTGTTGCATTCAAGACAAGGATTCAACCATTGAAGAGGAGATCAGTTACTACATGCTACAAACAACATACAACATACAACATCTAAACCTTTGCACATAAGGATACAAACATCCTTAGAACAAGGTATTAGTACTTGTTTTACATTACAGTCATTTACATTTACAGCACTTGCTCATTTCTTGGTTAATTCCAAAACCGGGGTTTGACCTAAAGGCAAACCCCTAATCCCTAACCCCCCATCGTCTTCGCTTTTCTGTGTGTAGGTTGCAGGTACGCGGCTGAGATTGAAGATCTGGAATCCTTGTGCAGAGACGAACCGATCCCCCTTCGTTTGACTGATTTTTTAGAGGACCGTGGCGCCGGGCGCCATCGTCCCAACAACTTTTGCTCAAATTTGCAGGACAGCGCCGTATCGACATTTTACTGCTAATTCCAGGTCCGCAGCTTCATCCTATAACCCGTACTCAATTTATAAGCGAATCTTTATGACTTTCTATGCATGCTTAGCTTAATTCTTCTATGCACATTCTTTACAAAAGAGGGTAGCCTTGCTTTCTTAACCCTTGAAACACATTTAGCATCCAATCTTGCATTGCGTGGGATTGGATCTTGTGGGTTTCAACCCCTCTTTTGAATGTAAATTCTCTCCCCTAAGTGAAAACCCATCGAATCCTAGCGAACCTCCCTTCTCTCTCCTCGGAGTTGGAAGAGGGGAGAACAACTAGGGTTCGATCGCGATTTTCCGCTTTACATTTTGGTGAACCCGATGTGAACATCCTTTCTGATTTTTCATGCTTAGATCTGAAAAGTTGATTACATTTCCATATTTGATCTTTTGCAAAATTTTAGAGGTGATTGCATAAAAACCCTAAATTTTCTTTTTGAACATTGAACTTGCGAAATGTTTAATTGTTAATGCTTGTTTCAGATCTGCCCTTCTATTACAAATTAACAATTCATATTTATGCTTTAATTTTGAAAATTAAGTGGTTAAGTGTCAAAACCCTAATTTTTGAAACCCTCTTGATTCAACCTTTGTCCGACAATTTCACTGATCAAAACATCTACAAATCAGCTGTAACTTTGGATTCTGCAATAAAATCACAATATCCTTCATCCCTGAAAATTTGGAAAAAAGTTGCGAGGACCGTGTTGCACTCCGAGCGCCATCGTCCCCGACATTTTTTTTGAAATTTCGGGAGCAAGATCTTACTGTATTTTCCTGCTAAAATCCAGAATTTTGGCTGATTTTATCAATTATAACACCTTCAAAATTACAGTCAAAGTTGGTCTTGCGATTGCTTGCTTCAGGGCTCCTAATCATTCAAAAATTGTCGAAATTAAAATTTTGTGTCAAAATTGCATTTTTATTATCATAAATCTGAAAAGTGTGTCTACATTCATTCGAAATTTCAGTGCTTTATTCAAATTCTTGCAATTTGTGACTTTTGAAATTAAGTGCTTAATTACAACAACTTTGATTTCCGCTTTCAAAATTGAATTTTGCGTGAAATTGAGTCAATTTTTAATTTTCAAAATTTGCATTGCTTTTGACATTCCCTCTAAAAACATAAAATTCAAAATTTCAGTTTCCCTCTCTTTTTCAAAATTCAAAATTTTGCATTTTTTGACAATCTTGATAGGGTTCAATTTTGAGATTGCAACTTTAATTTGGCCTATCTACAGATCGTAAAATCCCTCAATTTTTTCAGATTAGCTCTAAAATCATCATACCTTTCATCCCTGCAAATTTCGAAAAAAGTTGCAAGGACCGTGTTGCACTCCGAGTGCCACGGTCCCGGGCATTTTTTCCGAAATTTCGAGAGACTGTTGTGATTGTATTTAATAGCTTAAATCTGGAAGATTGGCTGGTTTTACTGAAAATTGCTACCTCTAAGATCAAAATCTTTTCTCTCTCTCTAGTGCATGAGTTTTACAACAATAAGCCCTACTTACACTATTCCCGTTAGACGAAGCCGTAGAATTAAGTCTTTCCGAGGTTTAACTACCGAGGAGATGGAACCTAATTTGAGTAGCCTTTTTAACGAGGATATGGGTAATTCCTCTAATCCTCCTAATGATGAAGAAGCTCCCCATGAAGTTTCCGTTGAACAACTTTTCAAATTGGATAACCAATTTGACGATTTTCACCAATGGATGTCTCATGAGTATCCCGATAGTCAAGCTCTTCCTCTAATTAAGGGTCTAAAACGCATGCTTCAAAGTGATAAAAATGGAATTGATGTTTTGCGTGGTATTGCACACATTGTGGATTCGAATATGATGCCTATGAAGAGTTGTGCTGAATCTTTAGGTTATACACAACCTCCTACACAAGTCAATCATTCTATTCCTTTGACCACTCCTATTGCTAGTATACCTACCTTTACATCAAATATCATGGCTACCTCTATACAAGACATTCCTCCTGTGATCGCTAGTCATGGGGGCAATCCTCCCCCTTCTTCAATTAATCCTCTTCCTTCATTCAATCCAACTTCTTCGTACATTCCTTCAATGAATGTTCCTATTACATCTTCACAAATGAACATGACACAAGGGGGCAATTCATTTAACCATTCCATTCCTCCTTGTAGTGTTCCTCCTATCCAATCATCCCCTATGGTTGACTATCATAGGGTCCCACCACCTTACTCTTTACCTTCTTTCAATAACATCACACCTCCATCTCAATCTAACACACCTAATATGAACTCTTCAACTGAAGCGACCATTAACAATCTTGCACAAACTGTCTCTTCTTTAAAGCAACAAATTGCCTCTATGAATCAATCTAAGTTTAGTGTGCCCACATTTGATGTTGCGAGCCCACTTTCTCTTGATATTGTTCGAGCTATCCCTCCTAAACATGTTGAAATCCCGCATTTGGAGCTTTATAATGGTAAAGGAGATCCTCTAACACATGTTAAGACTTTTCAAACAATATGTACCGATTTTGCTTATGACCAAAGGTTGCTTGCGAAACTGTTTACTAGAACATTAAGAGACAAAGCCCTACAATGGTATTGCTCGTTGCCTTCTTATTCTATTACTTCTTTTGAACAACTTGCAAATGCTTTCATTCAACAATTTCAAAACAATATAAGTCCTAAAGTTACTTTGATTGATTTAATGCATTGTAAACAAGGTGTTAAAGAAAAAGTGACTGATTTTATTGGTAGATATAAGCATTTGTATGCTCAAATTTCTTTTCCAGTGCCTGATAATGATATTCAAAGAATCTTTATTTCTAATTTACAAAAATATATTCGAGACAAACTTCTGGTTTCTGAGTTTACTTCTTTCCAACAGTTGTGTGCCACTCTTCACAATTATCAGCTGACTGTGAGTCAAATGGAACAATCACATCCTATGGCTCTGAGTGATAAGGGTGATAGCAGTCAACAACCATTTGGGAAGATTAAACCGAACAGAGATTCCATCAAATTCAATGAAAACATCATCAACAACAATGTGAATGCAGCATCAGGTGTGCCTCCTATTTCTAAATTTTTCAGGAAAGAAAGAAAGTATACTCCTTTGAATGAATCATTGCATGATATTATGAATAAGTTATTGGGACAAAATGTGCTTACTCTTCCTCCTGTACGACAAATTGATCCTGCAAAGATTACTTCACCTTATTTTGATCACAAATCTTTTTGTCATTTTCATCGTCAGCCTGGTCATGATACTGAAAAATGTTTTTCTTTAAAGGGTAAAATTCAGGATTTGATTGATAATAATACTATCTCTATTTCTGGAGTGAATGATAAAGGCAACACATCTGTAGCTCCTCCTAACCAAAATCTTCAGATTTTCACTGATCCATTACCTTCTCATACCTCTCATACCTCTAATGCGATTGAGGCTAATGATTCCTCTTTCTCATCTGATGGTCTTGTGTCTATGACTCCGAATGTGATTAACTTTGTAGAGCAGCAAGAAATCCCTAAAGAACCTTCCATCACATTTGATTCTAGTGAAATCATTAGAGCACCTGATGGTCCTTTATACATAGTTGCAAAAGTCAAAAATACACCTTGCCGTGGAGTGCTTGTTGATCCTTCGTGCATGGTTAATGTTATTACTGAAGAATTTCTTTTTACTTTGCAATTGAATCAAGTGATCTATGACAAAACAGATGTGATTATGAAACTATTTGATGCATTTTCTTCTCCTGCAATTGGTTCTATTACATTGCCTATTGAGGTCCATAATAAATCTCTTGATGTGAACTTTGCTATTATTCCTTCTTCCGAACAATTTCGTGTGAAGCTTGGCTATCCTTGGCTATCTTCCATGAAGACTATTGCTTCTCCTATACATAAGTGTTTGAAATTTCCCCATAATGGTGAAGTTGTTACTGTCAATCATAGTCTCTTTAAACCAGCTGAAAGAACCTCTAGTGTTCCTATTGATTACTTTTGGCCTAAACAATTCCAATCTCTTCCTCCGCGAAGTGATCATCTGTTTAAATCTTATCAAAAGTGGAAAACAGATATGATCCTATCTTTAAGTGAACCTAGAACACCTAAACTTGACATTCCTATCATTCTTGAGAAGGAAATTCTTCCTTTGAAAGATAAAACTAATGTCTTTCCTCAAGAAGATTCCCAACCCGTCCCCATGGATGTGACTATGTCTATGCCTGATAAACCTTCTAAGAGTAGACCTATACCTCCTCGTCATGATGGACTTGGTCTTCTCCCTAAACCAAAAATTCCTCCTTTATATGGAGCAGTTCCTCCTCCTGCCTTTTATAGAGAAAAGAGACCTTCTTCTTCTCCTATTATCCAGCCTAAGAGACCACAACCTAAACACCCAAGTGATAAGGATGAGAACATTCCTCCTCCTCTATCTTCTACACTTCCTACTAAGACTAGACGTAATCGTTCTGCACGCGAACGCCGACGAAAATGTTGTCTTAGGGCTCAAGCAACCGCTTCTCAAACTTTACAATCTCCAAAAACACCTTCAACAAGCATTATTCCATTTTCTCCTCAGCCGGATATTGAGCCTAAATCTCCTATACACAAGATACATGATGGTCTTGATCCTGTGTGAGTTAAAGATCCTATTTTTATAAATCTTGATGGTGATATAGATGAAAATGTTATGCATGATGAAAATGTTACTCCTCTTGCTTCTGATAGTGAATATGAACTTGTTGATGTTGATAACCATCTATCTAATGAATTTTCTAAAGCACTTATCCTAGCTCCTAGACAAGAACAAAGTGGCTTGGAACATGAACATAGCCCTTGTTTGGACCTTGTGATAGCTCCATCTGCTGTGTTGGATGTTCCTCCTCTAGCGTGTTCCCTGCCTTCCCGAAACATTGATCAGCAAGATCGGGGGGTAGATGACATGCTAGACTAGTTACATTAGCATGGTAGATTCTCTCCCCCTCTCTTTTGTTACTTCTTCTATATGTTATTCTCATTCTTCTATTTGTCGTCCTTAGTGTTGTCTACTTGAGGACGATGCAAAGCATTGAGATCTCTTTGGTCTCTCTCATGTTGACTCAAAAGACACATGTGTTCCCTTCTTCTAGGTGACCTTCCTTGATTGGGGAATGAAGAACAATTATGCATACATACATATGATATATACATGACTTATCATATAGCATACTGACCCCGAGGAAAGCGAAGTCACCTCGTGTTTTGTGTTTTGTGTCTATTATCCTTGGGTTTATCTCACACTTGGGGGCTAAATCCTTGTGGTAACATGCTCCTTTCCTTTCTCATTTCTTATGTGTATCACTACGTTAAAACAATCACCCCCGTTGAGGCGCGTGCGATCGCTTTAACGTAGGGGGGCATACACCCTGACTATCCCTTCACGATACTTGAAAATTTCTTGGCGAACTTAGCTTTGCCTTGAAAATTTTCGGTATTTCTCTTACATGACTCATAGTGAGGGAACCTTACTACTGACAGTCATGGTTCCCCCTCATGATCTTCCCTTTTACTTTGTCAATCGAAGTCGTAAGATCCTTAGTCCACTGGGGGCTTGGTGTGTCTTGCCTCCTTGACGTGGTGAAAGTCTTTCAATGTTGTTTCCTTGTACTTTACCGGACGTATGAGCATACATACTCCCACTAAAGTGGGGGCTAAATGTAGCGTCCTAAAATTGCGACACTTGCAATTTTGACTGCATTTTGCTCTTCACGATGGCGACGCAACACGCAACCTGAATGGAGACCCCAAAACTTGCTCACGACACCAAAAACTGCATTTTTCAAGCACCTTGGCCTGAACCTCCTTGCACCCCGCTGTCCCGGAGGTGGGACCAGAGCGCCCAGCGCCCTGGTCCCTCAGGACCAGACCGCCCAGCGCCCTGGTCCCTCCGGACCATGGCGCCCAGCGCCCTGGTCCCTGGGTCCTATTTTGGGCCCGGTTTCCTAAGTGATATCGGGTCTTTTTGATTGCAATTTGGAAATATACTTCCCTGGTCGGCCTAAGGTCGGGAAAATCAGTCTATCAGCCCTAATTGACAAGTATATAAACTACATTTTTCTCTCTCATTTGGGAGGAGAAAAAGAACACATACATGACGGAAAAAGCGTGGAAACTATACTCAAGCATTCAAGCATTTAAGCAATTGATCATTCCAAGTCTCCATTCAAGGCCAAGTGTTGCATTCAAGACAAGGATTCAACCATTGAAGAGGAGATCACTTACTACATGCTACAAACAACATACAACATACAACATCTAAACCTTTGCACATAAGGATACAAACATCCTTAGAACAAGGTATTAGTACTTGTTTTACATTACAGTCATTTACATTTACAGCACTTGCTCATTTCTTGGTTAATTCCAAAACTGGGGTTTGACCTAAAGGCAAACCCCTAATCCGTAACCCCCCATCGTCTTCGCTTTTCTGTGTGTAGGTTGCAGGTACGCGGCTGAGATTGAAGATCTGGAATCCTTGTGCAGAGATGAACCGATCCCCCTTCGTTTGATGGATTTTTTGGAGGACCGTGGCGCCGGGCGCCATCGTCCCGTCAACTTTTGCTCAAATTTGCAGGACAGTGCCGTATCGACATTTTACTGCTAATTCCAGGTCTGCAGCTTCATCCTATAACCCGAACTCAGTTTATAAGCGAATCTTTATGACTTTCTATGTATTCTTGGCTTAATTTCCTTAACAACATTCTTTACAAAAGAGGGTGGCCTTGCTTTCCTAACCCTTGAAATTCATTTAGCATCCAATCTTACATTGTGTGGGATTGGATCTTATGAGTTTCAACCCCTCTTTTGAATGTAAAGTCTTCCCCTTAAGTGAAAACCCATTGAATCCTAGCGAACCTCCCTTCTCTCTCCTCGAAGTCGGAAGAGGGGAGTGCAACTAGGGTTCGATCGTGATTTTCCGCTTTACAAGAAGAAAGAACAATAAGAAAATCATCAAGCATTAGAGGTCATTATCAGTTCTCTGTCTAATGCTAAATATGTAGATGTTCACGGTCTAGAGACTACACGTGGTGTATGGAAAAAAATTGAAGAGATTTATAGCAGTGATGAACATGTTAAGATTCCTAAAGAGGAGAGTCTAAGAGAAAATTTTGATGATATGAGGATGGTAGAAGGTGAGAATATCCACCAGTATAGTCAAAGGATAAAAGAGATAGTTGGAATAATTAAGAGCGCAGGAGGGAAAGTGGAAGATGCCACAATGATCAGTAAGGTACTGAGAACCCTGCTACCGATCTCTACTATTCGAATTGCAGCCATTCAGGAGTTGAAGTCCATAGACAAAACAAAGGTAACTCTTGACTCCATCATTGGCAAACTTACTACTTTTGAATTAAACGGTTATGATGGTAGTGTATAGAAATCTGAGTTTACATTTAGAGCAGGGATGCTAGTCATGGTTATGAATCCAAATCTAGTAGAGATGCTGATGATGAAGATAGTTTAGTGGAGCTTGAAGCATTGTTGGCGAAGCGGTTGCCTAGAGGCACTGGTAAATATAGAGGTAAATTACCTTTAAAATGTTTTGCATGCAACAAGATTGGCCACATAGCTGCTAACTGTCCTAATGGTGAAAATGAACACGAGAGAGAAATTTAAGAAGTATAAGGGTAAAGGCAAGATAGATTGTCTTATTGTTGTTCATAGTGGTATCACTGATGAAGAATCTGATGATGATGCTAGTAAAGATATTGTGTTTGTAGCTATTAAGGAAGAGATATCAGACCAGAAGGCATTAGTGTCCAGGATGGATAACTCTGATGATTGGATCATTGATAGTGGTTGTTCACATCATATGACCAGTGATTCGAGAAAATTTCTTTCCTTGAAGGAATTTGATGGCGGTGTCATAAGATTTGGCAATGACTCACCCTACATGGTCAAAGGTAAGGGAGTTATTTCTCTTAATGGGAAGAGCAGTGTTGATGATGTCTACTGGGTTCAAGGTCTAAAGCACAATCTTTTGATTGTTGCACAACTCGATAGAGGATACCCACTAGAGTTTAAAAATGGTATCTGCAAAATATTTTACAACAAAGGTGAATTGATTGCAACCAGGAAGAAAACTAAAGGTAACCTGTTTCACCTTAATCCTAAAGTTAGCAACTATTTAATTGCAAAAATAGATGATAGTTGGCTTTGGCATTGGAGATTTTGTCATATAAACTTTGATAACATTGTTAAAGTGAGTAAGTCCAAGATAGTGAGAGGTTTGCCTCAGCTAGACAAACTGGTTAATGCTCTTTGCAAAGAATGTCAATTAGGAAAAATGACTTCTTCAACTTTCAAGAGAAAATCCTTTTCAACGGAGCATTTGTTAGATTTGGTTCATACAGATCTTTGTGGACCAATAAGAACAAAAAGCATTCAAGGTGATAGATATTTCATGATCCTCACTAATGATTGCTCAAGGATGACGTGGGTCACATTCTTGAAGGATAAGACTGAAGCTTTTGGTAAGTTCAAGGCATTTAGGGCCTTAGTTCAGAAGGAGAGCGACAAGAAGATAAAATTTTTGAGGACAAATCAAGGCAGTGAATTTACTTTTGAGGATTTCACTAGGTACTGTGGCATCAAACAACATCAAATGATAGCTTTCTACACCAAAGACACCACAACAAAATGGTATCACAGAGAGGAACAAATAGTTAGTGGTTGAAGTTGCTAGGAAAATGTTGATATAAGGAGGTGTTGTGAAAAACTTTTGAGAGAAGTTGTTAGCACAATTGTTTACAGTATGAACCAAGTTATGGTGAAAAGATGTAAGGACAAGACTCCTTATGAGCATTGGTATGGAAGATCACCTAATGTTAGCTATTTTAAGATATTTGGAAGCAAATATTTTATTAAGAATGGTGATTACATTAGCAAATTTGAGGCTAAGAGTGATGAAGGTATATTTCGTAGCTATTCCACCAAGAGTAAGGCCTACAAGTGTTTTAACAACCAGACATAGAGAATTGTTGAGAGTGTTTATCTTCGAGTGAATGAATATCCTGAAGTTTCAAAGGAAACCAGTTTGGAAAAGAAGGATGAAGATCCTTGCATCTTGTTTTTGGAACTAGTAACTATGAAATCTGAAACTGACAAAGAAAATTCTGATGCACTTGTTCAACTGGAATAGATAAATTCAGAAGATGATGATAATGATGAAGCTGAACCTGAAGATAATGATCATGTTATTCCTAGATATGTGAGACTGAATCACGGTCCTAAATGGATTATTGGGGATAAGGATGCTGGAGTACTAACTAGAAGTAGAATAAGAGAGAACTCTTGCATGATCTCCACCATTGAACAAAGAACTACTAAGGAGGCATTTGGTGATGACCATTGGGTTAAAGCTATGGAGGAGGAATTGGATCAAATTGAGAAGAACAACACTTGGACCCTAGTACCACGATCAGTAAATAAGAATGTTATAGGTACTAAATGAGTATTCAGGAACAAGTTGAATGAAGATGGTGTTGTAGTTCACAATAAGGCTAGGTTGGTTTGCAAGGGTTATGCACAAGAAGAAGGACAAGATTATGAAAAAAAATTTGCACCAGTAGCAAGACTAGAAGGTGTCAGAACTTTACTTGCATTTACAACCCATAAGAAGTTCAACGTATACCAAATGGATGTTAAGTCTGCATTTTTGAATGGGATATTGGAAGAAGAAGTGTACATAGAGAAACCAGATGGTTATGCTTTGACTGATGAGAAAGACATGGTATGCAGATTGTATAAGGCTTTATATGGATTAAAGAAAGCACCCAGAGCATGGTATGAAAGGCTTCATACACATCTAATGAAGATAGGCTTTCTGAGAACCAGTGATGATAGTAACATATATCTCAAGTTTGAAGGAGATGAAATACTGGTCAGTGAAGTATTTGTTGATGATATCATATTTGGAGGTAATGATTTCATGAGCAATATTTTTGTAGATGAAATGAAAAATGAGTTTGAAATGTCTTTAGTAGGGGAAATTAAAAATTTCATAGGCTTGCAGATACAAACAATGAAGAGTGGTATTTTCATTACATAGTCTAAGTATGTGAAAGAGGTCTTGAAGACATTTGGCATGAGTGACTGTAAACTATTTGGGACACCAATGGTTATAGGTTGTAAGTTGTCTAAGGAAGATGAATCTAAGTATGTTGATAAGAAGGAATACAGGTCAATGATTGGCAAATTGTACTATGTTGTTCACAGTAGACTAGATATAGCCCATGCAGTTGGCATAGTTGCTAGATTCCAGAAGAATACTAAGGAAACACATCTGATAGTAACCAAGAGAATTTTTAGATATATGAAAGGTACTACTGGCTATGGATTATGGTATCCATATGTAGGAAACTTTGATTTGAAGGTGTAAACAGATGCTGATTGGGTAGGAAATGTTAATGACCAGAAAAGCACAACCAGTGGAACATTTTTTCTTGGAGGAAGGCTTGTTTCATGGAGTAGTAAGAAGTAGATTTGTACTTCACAATCTACTGTTGAAGCTGAATATGTTGCAGCTTATATGAATTGCACACAGGCTATTTGGATGAGGCACATTTTGGAAGGTTTTAAGGTAAAGATCTCAGAACCCATAAAGATTTTATGTGATAATACCATAAATATTTCCAAGAATCTTGTCTTGCACACATGAACCAAGTACATTAAATTGAAGTATCATTTCTTGAGGGAAAAAGTGCAGAGAAAAGATGTTATCTTAGAGCATGTTTCTACCAAGGAGCATCTTGCAGATATTTTTACCAAACCTCTACCTAAGACTACATTTGAGTATCTTTGTAGTACCCCTCCTCGTTTGAACTTATTAGACTCATATTTTATTATTGTTTACTTTCAATGGATAGATTACTATGATGTGTTATTCAGACTTATATGACATTATTTCATGCTTTATCTAGATATGAGCTGCATAATTTATTTGTAGTATTTCAGTACTTGTGATTTATGGCATTTTATGGATTATTGCTATGTACTGACACTTTACTTTATCTATTCAATGTGTAATTATATATTGCATGTCTGCGAGTGTATTGGATGCAAGGGGACGATTTTCCTTCACTCATTTCGGTGAGATAGGGAATGTCACGATTCTCCTTCATCTGTGTGCATGTCGTGTTTTCTATATTGTATATATGCATGTGTGGTTCGGTGATGCAAGATATTGTAGGTATAAGTACCGGGTAGGTATGGGGTATCATCTCCACCTAGCTTCACAGGTCTGAGCATGCCTTATATTATCCGATGGAAGTGGAGGAGATATTAGTTGACCCTATTTTACTTAGTTACAGTCAGGTGAGTGTCATCAGTTGGTCATCCTGTCAGTTTGTTCGGCTTTCATATTTTGTTGTTTGATCTTTTTATGAGTATTTGCTTGAGGTTTTTTCAGTTTGTGTGTTTTAGTGTATTTAATTAATTAATTAAATTTATGGAGTTGTCTCATAGTTGGTATTTTTGAATTATGTATTTTTTGTATTGAGATTATAAATTTAGTTAATTAAATTAAATTTTAGTGAAAAATAAATTAGAATAATTTCATTTATTATTTCCTAGAATTTTAAATAAATAAAAGAATAAAAGAATTAATTAGAATTATAGTATTGCTTTAATTTCTTTATTTAGAAAATTAATTAATTTGCATGAGAAAAGAAAAGAAAGAAAAATGATTTTTAATTATTGCATGTTAACTTATCCTTTGTTAGGAAATTAGAAAAGAAAATAAAATTGCTTTTATTACTAAAATTAAATATTAGGGTTTTTTGGGAAAAATATATGCAACCTACAATTTTAGTTTAAAAGGGGAATATGTCTTTATTTTAGAGGGACACGAGAAACAGGTCAGGGATTTAGGTGAAGAGAAATTTATTTGGAAGCTTGTTGAAGGATTGGTTCTCTTCTACAAATTTCTCACTAATACATTTAGACTAGATTTTCGACTGAGGTTCCCGATGGAGAAGGTATATTGTGACCAAATTTGATTTTTTTTGAAAAAATACTCAACCCCCAAGAACATCAAACCCACTTTGAAGGCATTTGTGGCATTGCTTGTAATCCCGTGCAGGAGGTAGATTCAAATTGCCCTAGTTTTTAATTTCATGTTGCAAAAAATATACATGTGGTGGTTAATTGCCCTATTTTTTAATTCAAATTGGTCATTCTCGTAAAACCATAGAACTGTGATTAAGGAGTGAGCATTCAATTTCATCGCAGTAATCCCTTCCTCCCATATACGCACGCGTTGATTGTTCACATGAGATCACATCTCTTTGCAGCATCATATCAAACAATTCAGGAGCCTTGTCCATGTTTCCACATTTTTCATACATGTCAAGCAGGGCATTTGCAAGTACAACACCTAACAAAATTCCTCTATCCATTATGCTTTGATGGATGTCCATACCTTGTTCCAAAGTTCTGATTTTTGCACAGGCAGGGTGGATGCTGGAATCGGTTGTGGAATTTGGCTTTATGCCTGCCAAGTTCATTTGCTTGAAAGTGTCTAAATCCTTTTCGACAAATCCATTTTGAGCATATCCGGCAATCATTGTAGTCCACGAGATAACATTTCTTTCAGGCATTATATCAAATAGTTAACATGCCTTGTTTATGCTTCCACATTTTGCATACATGTCTACCAGGGCAGTTGCAACTACAAGATCCGACAAAATTCCTCTATCCTTTATGCTTTGATGAATGTCCATACCCGGTTCCAAATCTCCCATTTTGGCACAGGTAGGGAGGACAGTAGCAATGGTCATGGAATTTGGCTTTACACTTGTCGATTTCATTTGCTTGAAAGTTTGTAAAGCCTTCTCAACAAATCCATTTTGTGCATATCTGGTAATCATCGCAATCTAGGAAACCACATTTCTTTGAGGCAATTCGTCAAATAGTTCCTGTGCCTTGTCTATGCTTCCACATTTTGCATACATGTCTAACAGAGCAGTTGCAACTACATTTGACAAAATTCCTCTATCTTTTATGCTTTGATGGATGCCCATACCCTATTACAAAGCTCCCATTTTGGCACAAGCTGGGAGTATGCTGACAAACCTAACTAAAGAAATGCAATGATCAGCTCCAAAGACATCAAACCACTACTAACAAAACCAAGAGTCTAAAATATGATAGGGAATAGTGTGAGCTGTGCTGAAATAAAATATTTTATTTTCAATTTCAACTAAAACATAATTACTCAACCATTTAATGTTATTAATAAGTTTTTAATTTATGAAAGAGATAAATGGTTGGCCACAAGTACATGAGTTACTAAATGCACACAAATAAGTGAATTTGATATTCAAAACTATCTACAATGAATTCAATTCTTGTCCATGATTAGTCATTTATGTTTACAATAAGCATCTTTCCTTTCTTTTCTTAATCTTTATTCATAGTTATGTGCATATTTCACATTCTATAATTAGGATATCAATTGCTATGGCTGAACACTACCATGATGTTTGTGTTGTGGTATAGATGCATGGAAACATAATTATGGGATTGTTATATTATAGAGATCATAAATCTAGATATCGCATATTAGTTCTAGCTCTTCTTGGATTGAGTCTAAAGTTGACATACAATCATAAAGCCATTATTAGAAGATCTATCCATTTCTAGTAAAGACAATTGAGAAAGTCATTTTTATATTGAGAGTTTCTTATCTATTTACCTATTGATCATTATTAAGCCATAATATTTAGGTCTATTTATCTCTCTTGCACAACCCCTATAAGTGTCCTAGATTGTCCCTACTACTCACTCTTCAATGAAATAGTGGAGTTCTAAAGATTTGTTGCACAAGATGGTGTTGAACATATCAACAAGGCTAGCATGGAAGGCATGTTCAAGCTTCCACTTGTACAACTTAAAACAAATGATTTGTTGATAGAAGAAATTCTTGCAATAGTGATACAATCGAAAGACAAGTAAGTACATACAAACCTCCTCAGTTGAAGGTAAAATCTGTGTATAAAAAGAGTAAATTGGATCCCAATCCATCAAAGAATTTTATTACCAAGTCTACATTAAGCACATTGTTGTTCCTAGAATGAAAGCAATTGAGTTAACTTTAGAATATGACCCCCAACATACTTTCCAAACAAAAATGTTATCTGCATTCCCTCCTGAAGAGATTGAATATATTAGGAGACACAAGGATGTTAATTTTGTGCATTTTCGTGCTATTCAAGTCACAAAAGGGTCATGTATTCCTGAAAATTTAGACTTGTATCATATCTTGCACTCTATGACTATCATCAAGTTGACTACAATAATGCTTGACAATTTTCTAGTCTATCTAGATTGACCAAAAACTCTATGTGCTTTACCTTTTCCCAAAATCTTACTACTCATGCAAGAGGCAAAGCTCATGCAAAAGTTAAGTATGGTTCTTTAAATTATTGGGGGGGGGGGGGGGGTGGTTAGTTCTCTCTATGGGTTGAATATGTTTGGAAAATTCAAATATTTTATAGTCCAAATACAAATCCTGTATTCCATGATGAATACCAATAATCCTTACATTCCTAGATAGTTGGCCTTATGTTAGAACTCTTAACTAAGAAGTTTAACTCCAAAAAGGTTACATAAACACAATAGAGATACCGATGGATGCTTAATTGGATGTAGCATGTCACACCAAAGTTGTAAAATAACTATAAAATATTTGGGCAAGCTTATATGCAAAAACTCATGCTTCCTGATGGGTTTATGTCTGATTGTTTCTTTTGTACGGAGGCAGGTGCAGTATCTTCCCTGTAAATAGAAGATTATATCCTAGAATATTTTATATCATTACAAGATTAATATTACAATTTTGCTATTTGTCATAATCCAGAAGTGAGTATATCTAGCTTTCAACAATTGTAACTGGAAAGGTAATAAAGCTATCAGTTTTAAGGAATTTTTGTTAGGGATCGATTGTTTTCTTTACTCATTTAGAATATGGGTATCAAATCAATACTGGGTACAATGTCAATGCTCAAATGGCATTGATTATACTGGTCTCAATGCAAACCTGACCATCTATAGAAGGAATAGGCATTATAGTTTGATTGATGATAAATATAAGGTTTGTCTGATTACTCAAGGTCTTCATACATTGGGTACATCATATGTATGCTCATGGATAGCATTTGACATCAAGGAGATAGTAAAGATACAAAACCCAGGCAATAGCATATACCCAAATCCATGGGGAGATATAGAAGACATTTTCAAAGTAATATCTAAGCACAAAGCATCTTATTGAATTTAGATTTCTAGTTTGCTTATGGTACATCACACAACATGGAAAACAAGAAATAATCAATAAATAACAAGATTCATTTATCTAGTATTATCACAATCTGCACTTGGCCTTCAATATTTTCTCCTCCTAACACTGTTTATCCATTACCTGTCAAGTACAGAACTCTAAAACCCATGGCTATTAAAATACATAAGACAACATTGTAGCATCTTATAATCATCTATTATAAAATCAAAGCACTTGGGAGTGATTCTTTTATTTGTCATAGTCTAGGAAAACAGTGTCTACTAGAGCCTTGAACAACTGACTAGAAAGATTTTTAATTCCTTTTCTTTTTCCTTCTGATTTTTTCACTGTCACTTCCATCCTCCGAGTCAGATGCCCTCACCCTTTTCTTTCTTCTTGTTTTTTCATACTCATTGTCATGCTTTGAATTATTTTTCTTTCTTGGTGACTTCTTACTACTCTCACTGTCAGTTTCACTCTCAAAATTTGATGAACCTGATGAACTAGAAGAATCATCATTAGAGGTAGATTCATCTGACTTAGGAATAGACTTTTTCTGCTACATTATAAGCCTTGGCATATTTTTCAAATGCTCACGTAAACTCTCAGTGATACCACCAAGGCCAATAGAAGTAAAGAAATTGATAGCAAACCATGAATTTGTGGGATTGTCCTCTGGAAAAATTGAATCAAAAGACTCCTACATTGTTGGATTCTTCAACCTTTCATTAAGAAACAATATGCCAAGCTGCTCTGCCAGCTCTTGGAAGAGAATCTTTATAAAAATACGGGAAGAGGAAGTAGTATCTTCCTTTGTCATACGTATATAAGCAAGACAATGCCATGGAAGAGCATTTGTGCCAAGTAAGTGGGCAAAAAACTTTGCAACATTACGCAGTTTATTTGTTTCTAGTCTGTGTATCATAGAATGCTATTGTACAAAACACTTATCAAAAAATTCCTACTAAATTTTATTGATCATACAGAATCTTTGCCCAAGAAGACCATAATAACGAAGATATGTTCTCTCTTGACTGTAGCATTTTAACAACATGATGCATAATTCCATCTCTTGACCAGGTTCAAGCTTGATCTTTAGTAGCTTATGATCAGCTTCCTCAAAATCAACACTTGACATGATTGTCAAATAAATTGTACGTCTTAAATTGACCAAGTTTGTCTCTGTCTCATCCTGTATTCTCAGTTCTTCCTCACCTTCCTCTTCATCATCATCATCATCATCATCATCTGAATCATCACCTGAATCATTCTACCCTTCTCCTTCATCTGAAGAAGAATCTCCAAGGATATCTTTCTTCAATTTTTCATAGGTTGCCTCATGCTCTAAGAAATCAAGATCTGGCTTGAAAACATCCAAACCAGCTTCTTGATCAAGTTCATCTGCTAGGAAAAATTCATGTGTTAATTGATCTTCTTGCTCTACAAGGTCCAATTCTAGATGCACAGCTAGATGACCCTCGAACTTAGCTTTGTGAATTGCAAAAAGGCCTTCAATTAAAAACTGTACTCATTTGTCAATTTCCCCCTCATGGAGAATACTTCTAAATCTTTCAAAAATCCCATAGAGACCTTTGGGTGAGAGGTCTTGCAACAAAGAACCACATTCTTTCACGAACCCAACAACAACCTCTACACTGTCATCTGTGGGGTTCTCCAGTAAAAGGGTGAGAAGTTCCAAGGCAATGATCTCATGTGCAACTTGTTGATTCACTAAATGAGCTATGAATTTGGTTGTTGCTATCAACATGTGCTTGTCATTGCGTTTGTATGCCCTCTTAAGCTGCAAAATAATTCTTCACAAAAGCAGATTGCCAACTTCAGGAAATTTTGTATTTACCACAACAACCAACGCAGCAAAAATATCTGTAAATCCAGGGGATGCTAATTTGGATTTCATACAAGACCTACAAAATAGACCCATCCCATGGATGAGATTCTCTACAAACAACTCTGGAATCATGTTCTTGATGTTAGATGCATTTACCTTGTTTGCATGGACACTTTTCTGCTCAATGCCCTCCGAGTGATCAAAATAGTGAAGAATAAAAACAAGAAAAATTTTACAAAAAGAAAATGTGGAATCCTAAAAAGAAGTTTAATTTTTTCAAGAAAAAGAAGAGTCTCTTTACTAAAGAAGACTCTGAAGTTGAAACAGATGACTCACCTTGTGAAGGCAATGAAACTTTGTTCATGGCAGAGATAGAAACTTCTTCAAAGAAAGACCTGATTAGCAGAATAGAAAATAAACTTTATGATTTGGATCAAAGTGAAGTTGATCTTGAAGGAGACTTACTTTGTGCTCTCAAAGAAATGAAGAAATTAAAGAAGCTTGTAGGTTCTCATAAAAGCTCAAATCAGATCCTACAAGTTGATCTGAATGACTCAAAATTGGCAATTACAAACCTGAAATCTCTTCTTGATGAAGGAGAAAATAAAATTGAAACTTTATAACAGCAAACAATAAAAATGAAAAAAGAGATTGAACAATATGAAAGTACCATGCATTTGAATGATATCTTGAGCAAGCAAAAGCAACACTAAAATTTGACTAGTATAGGTTTTGATAAGTTTGAATCATCAAACCAAATTACTAGGCCTACAAACAGAAAGCAATTTCAGGCTTACAACAGAATGACGCCATATAGGTTCGGATTTTTTCATGGCTATTACTTTTATTGCAATAAGTTTGGCCATAAGGTAAACACTTGCAAATTTTTGCAGCATAGAACTCATATGTTTGGACACAAATAAGCCTATGGCTTTCCAAACACTGTGAAGTGGATTAAATGTAACACCTTTGGACATACCTCTACTCAGTGCAAATCAAAGCCAAACATTGATAAGGTGTGGAAACAAAAGTTTGTACCTAGCACTGAATAATCAATGATTGTGTAAACTACATTTCTATCAAATAAGAAATCAATGTGGGTGTTGGATAGTGGTTGTTCACACCATATGACAAGAGATAGAAATAAATTCCTTCACTTGCAAGATTTTGATGAAGGTTTTGTAAGATTTGGTGATAATTCAGGAGCCTTTGAAAGAGGTAAGGGTACACTTCTACTGAATGATGATACTCCACTCCATGTTGTATATTTTGTTGAAGGATTAAAACATAATTTGGTGAGTGTTAGTCAAATCTGTGATAGCGGTTATAATGTAACTTTTAGTTCTCGAGGTTGTACTATCAAAAATAGGTCTCGTAAAATTGTTGTTGCTACTTTGAGAATAATTGGAAATGTTTACAACTTGCTTGACTCCTCAAACTGTGAAAACAATGAAGGCATGTGCCTTATGGGTCAAGTAGAGGAAAACTGGCTATGACACAAGTGCTTGGGGAATGCGAAGTTTGATAATCTAGTTTGAATCAGCAAGAATCAGAATGTTAGAGGCTTACCCATCTTGAGTAAACCAACAAACTCTGTGTGCAAAGAGTGTTTGAAAGGAAAAAAGACAAAAGTATATTTTAAATCTAAAGAACACTCTTCTACTAGACTATTACAACTAGTTCACACAGATTTATTTGGTCCAACAAGAACACAATCCATCAATGGTGAAAAATACTTCATGCTCTTTGTGGATGATTGCGCAAGAATGGTATGGGTCATTTTTCTCAAACACAAATCTAGAGCATTTGACAAATTTAAAATTTTTCAAGAAAATGGATGAATGTGAAACTGATCTAAAATTAAAAAGCTTAAGATCAGATAAAGGTGATGAGTTTACATCTCAAGAATTCATAGATTACTGTGAAAGTCATGGCATTAAAAGACAATATGTTGCTGCCCAAACACCTCAATATAATGGAGTGGTTGAAAGAAAAAATAGAACAGTCAAAGACATGGCTCGCACAATGCTCAATGAAGCAAATCTTCCAGATGGGTATTGGAAAGAAGTTGTTCACAAATTAGTTTATTTTCTGAATCATGTGAAAATCAGGGTAAAATCTATCTTCACTTTGTATGAACTTTGGTATGGTAAAACTGCTTCTATTAAATATTTTAAGATTTTTGGATGCAAGTGTTACATTAAAAGAGATGAAGAAAAACTAGGAAGCTTTGACACTAAAACTGATGAAGTTATCTTTCTTGGATACTCCACTCATAGCAAAGCTTATAAATGTTTCAATAATAGGTTGAATAAAATTGTTGAAACAATTAATGTAAGAGTTGATGAGAAATTTCTTCTAAGTGATGATGTGTAGGATGTTGACGAGGATACTCTAATAAGACTTGGTCAAACTCCTAAGCCTGTTGAAGTAGAAATAACAAATGAAGAGAATGCACTTAGTCCTGAGATTGCATCCAGTCCTAAAGAAAAAATTCCTCTACATACACCCTCTCGAATCATTACAAAAAGACATCCTCAATGTAAGGTTATCGGTGACATAGATGCAAGAATCAGTACTAGGAGAAGACAAAAAACTGATGAACAAGCTCATATGGCTGAGCATTATTGTTTGGTAACTGATTTTGAACCTAAATCTGTGTTTCATGCATTGATTGTTGATTGTTGGTTAAATGCAATGAGAGATGAAATTGGTCAAATAGAAAAGAATAAAACCTGGGAACTAGTGCCTAGACTAGATGATAAAAATATTATAGGGGTAAAATGGATTTTCAGAAATAAACTTGATGAATTTGGTAAAGTTGTTAGAAATAAGGCACACTTTGTTTGTAAAGGCTATGCACAGCAAGAAGGTATAGATTTTGGTGAAAAATTTGCACTTGTTGCTTGGCTAGAGTCAACAAGAATATTTCTTGCATATTCTTTCTATAAAAACTTTAAAATCTATCAAATGGATGTTAGAACAACATTCCTAAATGGTCATCTTGATTAGGAGGTGTATATGGAACAACTAGAAGGGTTTGTCCCTGCAGATAAACCTGAATATGTATACAGGTTTAAAAAGGCTCTTTATGGCCTTAACCAAGCTCCAAGAGCTTGGCACTCTAGGTTGGATGCCACCTTACAACAATAGGATTAACTAGAGGTGGGGTTGACAGTAACTTATATGTTAAGGTTGAAGGTAATGATATTTTAGTTGTTGAAGTATATGTGGATGATATTATTTTTGGCTGCAATAATGATTCCTTGTCCAAAAAAATTTCATAACTCATAGAATCTGATTTTGAAATATTCATGTTGGGTGAATTAACCTTTATTCTTGGTCTTCAAGTAATGCAGCTTGAAGAAGGCATATTCTATCATAAACAAAATATGCAAAAGGAATTCTTAAGAAGTTTAACATGACAAATTGCAAACCAGTTAGTACTCCAATGGAGACTGGCTGCAAATTGACTAAGACTGATGATTCTCCCAAGGTAAATCAATCAGAGTATAGATTCATGATAGGCAGTTTACTATATTAGACTGCATCTAGACTTGACCTGATGTATGTAGTATGTTTGGTTTCAAGTTTCCCATCTGCACCTAAACAATCTCATTTGAATGTTGTGACAAGAATCTTCAAGTACATTCAAGGAACTTTTTATATTGGATTATGGTATCATTAGAAAAATGACTTTTCTCTTGTTGGTTTCACCGATGCTGACTGGGTTGGTTGTCTAGATGACAAAAAAAAGTACCAGTGGTGTAGCTTTCTTTCTAGGAGATTGTCTTGTTGCTTGGCACAACAAAAAGCAAGATTGTGTCACCTTTTCTACTGTTGAATCTAAGTACATAGTTGCTACAGCATGTTGTACTCAAGTAATTTGGATATCTCATCAAATTACAGACATGGGCATTTCTGTTACTAAGCCAATTTCAATTTTCTATGATAATACCAATACCATCAATCTTTCTAAAAATCTTGTCATGCATTCTCACACTAAACATTTTGCTATCAAATCACATTTTCTGCAAGAACAAGTGTTATCTAATGAGTTTCAACTTCTATATATTCCTTCTTAGGCACAAGCAACTGATATTTTTACTAAACCATTATCTAAAGAAACATTTGAGAGGTTCTAAGAAAAGTTGGGAGTCTTCTCTCCATCTTGTCTTCTCACATCTTGAACATATTGAGGGGGAGCATAGCTCTCCACATGCAACACCTTTTTTCTTTTCCCTTTGTCCTTGAGACAAAAAGGGGGAGAAAGCATCATTGACATACAAGATTGGCATGTGGTAGGCTTGAGTGGTAATTTGACTTCAGTGATTTCAGTGATGGTTTGTATGTTTATTGACATGGCATTTGGTATTTGTATGTTTATTAATAGTGGTATTCTAGCATTAGCAGTCTGGCATTGGCATTTGGTATTCTGCATTCTGCATCTTGAGTTTTTTGAAAATGGTATTTTGGCATTACAAAGTCAATGATCGCATGTTTTTTTGCCATGAAGGACAAAGCGGGAGTTTGTTGCCCGTTAGTTGTCCTCGATGACAAAAAGGGCTCCATTGTGACAGGTTGTATATCATTCATACAATTTCATTATGGTGCATGGTTATGAGGCACATTATATAGTGCAAGGTTGACATGGCTTATATTTCACTTAGCACCTAGTGCTTATGGCATTTAATATTTTATATGTTGATTACTAAGTCTTTATTATAAATTAATTAAGTCTATTATTAAGCATAGAGAAAAGTGCTATTGACATATGTTCATTTGGCATTTTATGATGCATGACATTGTTTACATTAGCTTGTTGACATGTTGAAGGTTGTTATTTTAAGAGCTAATCAAGCACTAGATGACTATTGATTTGGAAAATCGGTGATATGAAATATGGTGACTTGACATTCATTATATGCTTTGAGCTTATGTGACTAATGATTTTGTTTTGAAAACACTTGACATTGGTCATCAGAATGAAATGTTTCAAGTTTCTTTGTTGACTGGGCATTTTATGATGATGTGGCAATTATTTGGTCTATTGACCTTTTGGATTTCAAATCATATTTAATTATTGTTTGGGACTCAACTTGTAATGAGTTAGGGCAAGACAAAAGAAAATGAAAGCATTGTTTCAAACCTAATGTGATACCACCACCTTGATAACTCTTCTGGTAGTTGCAGACCAAGATTCATCTAGAATCTTGAAGTGGGTTTCAATTATCGTGAACAACAGACTTCAGAGATTAAGTTGGTGTTCACTTCGGTCGAAGATTCTGGAAATAGGCAGATTTTGTGGGATTATGTCTTCTTTCGGCTTGGGTAATCAAGTATTTTGTATTGTTCATGTTTTTCTTGAAGGTAAATATGTTTGAAACTTGATTCGCTCGAATCTGGAAAACAAACAAAAGCATTGAAAAAAAATTTCAGTTACATTTTGTTTTGGATATTCTAGCAAAAAAAATGATTATTTATTGTTGAAAGATTTATCTTTTTCAAAACAGAAAACAAGAGGGATCCTGAACATAAAGAATAATTCCATTCTCTTTGTAATTTCTATTTTACTTGATATTCGAAAAAAAAAAAAAAAAAGTTATGAGGGGATTAACTAGAAAGATGACACTAGAAAGATCTTTTCGTTGGTCAATATTCAGTTTTTTTGTTGTTTTAGTTATTCTTCAAACCCTAATAAGGGTTTTGTAACCCTTTACGAGGGTTACAATTTGAATACCTTTGGTTTCATTGGACTAGAAATTTAAAAAGAGACAGTTTGTCATGTTTACGGTGAGAAAGTGATTGAATTGGAATGAGGAACAAAGCATTTTATTGTTTTTCAAATACAGGGTATAAAGTTTTTGGTTAAATGATATACATTGGCAAAAGCTTTGATTTGTTACTGTGATTTAAAATAGAGTATATGCTACACTTTCTATTTGTATCACATAGGGATACATAGAAATATGTTGTATTGTGATAATAGTACCTTGTAACTGAAATTATTGCATATCATTATTTCAGAAACCTCGTTCAAACACTGGCAAGTTTTTAAATGCATAAGCATGATGCAGTTATAAATATTTCAGTGTTTGCAACTTGAGATATTATTGATATAATATGAGATATGGGTGTTGGTGCTCCCTGAAAATTGATACTTCTAAATTCAGTGTACAAAGTTGGTTCTCTCTGAATTAATAAAAAGAAATTCTTTGCCGAGTGGTTTTTCTACCCCAAGAGCGTTTTCCACTCATGAAATCTATGGTGTTATGTGCTCATCCTTGTCTCTATCTGTTTCATTATTTTAATGCTCTAATACCTGAGTTATTTATATGGTTTAATATTCACAAATCTTGTCATGTTCATTAATTCTTATTCTGCATTACTTGTGATGTTCAAATTTTGTTTACTTTTGCAAAAGTCAGTTATGGTCAAGTTTGATTCTCTAGGGGTTGGTATCTCATTGCTACTCATTGGTTGCAACTTGTCAAAAAAATTTGTTGTGTTGTAACTTTTATATTTGCTCAAATTGTGTCAGAATAACATTCACTCTGATTCACCCCACCCCCCCTCTCAGAGTGAATCCACTTCCAACAAGTGGTATCAAAGCATAGGATTCCTTCATATAGGTCTAACCTAGGGATTGATTTTGGTCTTTGGAAGTCCATATGGCCCAATCACAATAAGGTGCTTCACTTTATAGAGCTCCTCTCTTTGATGGCATAGATTATGTGTTGTGGAAGATTAGGATGGAAACTTACTTGGTTTCGGTTGATCTTAATGTGTGGAACATTATGACCATAGAATATGTTGTTCCTACTACTATTCCCACTGATCCTGATGCTAAGACACAATATGAATTAAATGCCAGAGCTAAGCATGCTATCTTGTGTGGTCTCACCAAGGATGTTTTTGTAAAGGTCGTGCATTGTCCATCTGCTCATGATAAATGGAACAAACTTGAAACTATTTATCAAGGGGATGCAAAGGTCAAAGAATCTAAGATTCTCACACTGAAAAATCAATTTTTCTTTGAGAATGAAAGAAGATGAGACTATTGCATGTTATTTTATAAGATTAGATGAAGTTGTAAACTCTAGAAAAGGTCTTGGTGAAACTATTGATGAAAAGGATGTTGTTAGGAAGGTCATTCAAACCTTGTTACCTAAATTTGAAACTAAGGCTTCAACCTTAGAAGAAAAGAATATTTTTTCTTCAATGGCTCTTGATAGCTTACAAAGCATACTCACAGCCTATGAAGTGAGGATAGGTAGTAATTCTTCCACTTTTAAAGAGGTTGCTTTCAAAGATGAAAAGAAAGAAGAACCTGGTAGTGAATCTGAACTTTCAGATGATATAGAAGCCCTACTTATTAGAAAGCTGAAAAATAAGTATAAGGGAAAATTTCCCTTCAAATGCTTTAATTGTGGCAAAACTGGACACTTTGCTACTCAATGCCCTCTGAGTTATCAAAAGAGTGAAGAATAAAAACCAAAAAAATTCTACAAAAAGAAAATGTGGAATCTTAAAAAGAAGTTTAATTTTTTCAAGAAAAAGAAGAGTCTCTTTACTAAAGAAGACTTTGAAGTTGAAACAGATGACTCACCTTATGAAGGTGATGAAAATTTATTCAAGGCAGAGATAGAAACTTCTTCAAAGAAAGACTTGATTAGCAAAACAGAAAATAAACTTGATGATTTGGATCAAAGTGAAGTTTATCTTGAAGGAGAGTTACTTTGTGCTCTCAAAGAAATCAAGAGATTAAAGAAGTTTGTAGCTTCTCATGAAAGCTCAAATCAGATACTACAAGTTGATTTGAATGAATCAAACTTGGTAATTACAAACTCAAAATCTCTTCTTGATGAGGGAGAAAATAAAATTGAAACTTTAGAACAACAAACAATAAAACTGAAAAAAGAGATTGAACAATATGAAAGTACCATGCATTTGAATGATATCTTGAGCAAGCAAAAGAAACACAAAAATTTGACTAGTATATGTTTTGATAAGTCCGAATCATCAAAAAAAGTTACTAGGCCTACAAATAGAAATCAATTTCAGGCTTACAACAGAATGACACCATATAGGTTCAGTTTTTTTCATGGCTATTGCTTTTATTGCAATAAGTTTGGCCATAAGGTAAACACTTGCAGATTTTTACAGCATAGAACTCCTATATTTGGACTCAAACAAGCCTATGGCTTTCCAAACATTGTGAAGTGCATTAAATATAACACATTTGGACATACCTCTACTCAGTGCAAATCAAAGCCAAACATTGATAAGGTGTGGAAACAAAAGTCTGTACCTAGCACTGAACAATCAATGATTGTGCAAACTGCACTTCTGTCAAATAAGAAATCAATGTGGGTGTTGGATAGTGATTGCTCACACCATATGATAGGAGAAAAAAATAAATTCCTTCACTTACAAGATTTTGATTAAGTTTTTTTAAGATTTGGTGATAATTCAGGAGCGTTTGAAATAGGTAAGGGTACACTTCTACTAAATGATGATACTCCAATCAATGATGTATGTTTTGTTGAAGGATTAAAACATAATTTGTTGAGTGTTAGTCAAATTTGTGATAGTGGTTATAATGTAACTTTTAGTTCTTGAGATTGTCCTATCAAAAATAAGTCTGGTAAAATTGTTGCTACTGTTTTAAGAACAATTGGCATTATTTACAACTTGCTTGACTCCTAAAACTGTGAAAACAATGAAGGCATGTGCCTTAAGGGTCAAGTTGAGGAAAATTGGTTGTGGCAGAAGCTCTCGGGGCATGTGAACTTTGTGTCATGAACCATGCCTAATCTATGTATAATAAAGCCAAATGTAATAGAAATCATAATTTGTGAATATAATGGTTTAAATTCTAATCAATAAATCTTTTGTGTACCTTTATATTGATGTATTATATTTTGGTGTATTATTTTGATTTATTATATTGATGAATTATTAATTTGATTATCCTAATACATTTAAATTGATTTATTATTTGCTAATTTATAATCAGTAATTGATTGTATGATACACCAATTAAAAATAATAATAATAATAATAATAATAATAATAATAATAATAAAATAAATAATAATGATGTTCCTATGTTAAATCAACATAGAGATAATAACATAACAAATAATATTAAATACCAAAAGTATCGGATCTTAATTATAACACAAGAGAGGGACGTGACCTTTATTAAAGCCACGTCTCTCCCCAAGGGGCATCGGACCCATTAGTATAAGACCTGGGTTGCACACGAAAGGAGGGGGGAGATTAAAAAAAGGAAAAAAGCCACGGGAGATAAGAAAGAAGGATACGGATAGACAAAGGGAGAAGGAAACATCATCGGTGGCAGCCCAATCTATTACAAGACAATCCAATAGCAGTCAATAGGAGGTAAGTACAGTTTGAATGTTCTTTTTATTATTAATACTTAAGTTTCACGTATAGCTCACAAAACATGTTGTAAATTATTAAGTATGAAGTGTATTTTGTTTTACAATTTAAGAAAGAGAGATTTAAGAAAATAACCAATCAGCACATATAATATGTAGACCAGAAATATGGTCTACTGCTAATATAGTTTTAGAATTGTTAATTCAATCAGTAACTCGGATACAACTTAATGTCATTAATGCAATTCAATATAATTAATACTAATAATTTAAATTAATATGGCCATTACAACTAAACTATTCAGGATAGTTTAATACATTAATAAAAAACATTCATACAAATTTATTCTATCAATAATATCAATAATGGTAATAATTAAGCAATGCAAATTTACCAAATGTAATGATAACATAATATGTGGACAAATCACTAAATAATTAATTGACAATGCAATTTAAATAAGCCATATTAAATTTAATTACTTAACCTATAGATGGTAGTGAACTTATTCTGCGTCTTTCTCTAATACTTGCAAAGATAGGGAGTGTGTGGGGGAAAGGCAGAGTAAATGAGTCACATGGCGAAAATGTCCCAAGACAGGTAGTAATCCCTAAGGGAGCCGCATGTAGACTGTGTCATGCACCCTTGGCATAGTAAATCTTCCATCTAGTAAGGATTAGCAGAATAGGGAAGAAGAGGCTCATGCAATCTATGGGGTGTAAATCATACAACACAAATTTACAATCCTTTAACTTATTGGAAATACTTTAGTATTTCATTATGGGCATAAGTAAATGATTAATAGGTATGCATAGTATTAGCTATGGTTGGATAATATGGGAAAAGACCAATTTTGTATAAAGGATGAGCTCCTATTCCTAGATCCTAAAATTATTGCTTTATTTATGTTTTAGGGTGATTTTAAGAAGGGGACATCACAAGTGGTATCAGAGCTTGATCCTGCCAGCCTGTGAATACAGTTAATACAAACCTATCAAAGGAGAGGTAGTAAAGCCAAAATGAATGAGCAAATTGCAAATGAAATAAGAAACCTTATGGAGTAAACCCATCAAACTTTTATTAGCCAAATGGAGAATTCAAACCAAGCACTTCTCCAAGCACTGCAAAACATGGGGAACTCTATTAATGACCTTAAGAATAATCCTCCAAAGGGAAGAGACATAAGTTCCAATCATTCAGAGAATAATGGGTCTTCATCATCTAGAGTACCCAAACCACCCTTCCTACGTAGGGAAGATATGCCTAGGGAGGAAGAAGGAATTGATCAACCTAAGAATAGCTCCATAGACAATGCTAGAGCCTATGCAAGTCTTGAACTAGAAATTAGAGAACTTATAACCTTTAGGGAGTTTTGTGAGGCCCAAAGGCATGAGACAGCTAAGAAGGCAAGAATACATCCAAATAAAAATTTTCAACATAAAATAAATAAGGTAATGCTCCCAAATTTTGATGGATCCACAAAAATTACAGCCCATGCTTGGTTGCAAAAGTTGAACACTTACTTCACCCTTAGCCCAATGACTGAAGAAGATGCACTCCAATTTGCGATCCTTCATCTAGAAGGATTAGCACATGAATGGTGGTATCACGGAATCCACACACAAGGTCATCAAAATATCACCTCTTATGAAGAATTTTCCCAAAAGCTGATTAAGAGGTTTGATAGGAAACATCCCCAAGAAAACTTTAAGAAATTGACACAAATTAAATAGCAAGGGTCAATAGAAAATTACATTGTAGAATTCCAAAAGATTTCAGTCCAAGTGATAGGAATTGAGGATGACAGGCTCACTTATCTATTCATCGAAGGACTAAAAGACTCACTAAGAGGCTTAGTGAGTGCCCTGAAACTTGCAACTCTTGAAGATGCCTTCAAAATAGCCTTGAGATTAGAAGTGTCACCATCCAGAAATAAAACCATGAATAACCATAACAAACAATTTCACAAAAAAAATAATAATAAATTTGACAAGAGTTTCCCTTCAAAATCAAAATGGGATGAGCTAAGGAAAAAGAACTTATGTTGCACATGCAAAGGACCATGGGAACCAGGCCATGATTGTAACAAGAAAGAACATATCACAAAAAATCCATGTTATAGATGCAAGGATGAATGGACACCAGGGCATAAATGTGGAAAGAAAGAATGAGTACACAAGATAGAAGAAACCTTCGAAGAGGAAAATGGGGAAAAAGAAAGCAAGAAAGCAAAATATGGAGATGAAGATGAAGAGTATGGGGTAATTGCCACTTTCACACAAGCTCCTAGAAATAGATTGTTGAGAATCAGAAGCAACCTCAAGGGACAAAAAGTCATATCTTTGGTTGATAGTGGGGCATCCCATAACTTTATTGATGAAAGACTTGTTGCCAAGATGAAACTAAAGACCAAAAACTTTAAGGGATTCTCAGCAGCCCAAGCCACGGGATCATTGGTTAGATGTACAAAGATGATTCCACAACAAGAGATCACGTTGGGAAAAATCTCCATTAAAGTGGACTTGCATGTGGCACCACTAGACATAGACATAATCCTAGGTGCCCCATGGATATACTCCCTAGGGTTTTTTCAATTTGACCTTCCTAACTCAAGGATCCACTTTCAACATGAGGGACAAGAAGTTACCTTGGAAGGGATACCCGATGGATCTGCAAAGGTAGTCTCATGTAAAAGAATGGAAAGAATATTTCGGTAAGAATAAATACATAGCATTACTATTGATATATATATATTAAAAAAATAAAAAATAAAAATAAAAATAAAATCATTTGACCTAATTACAAGATTATCATGTTATAATGTAGAAAAGGACAAGGGGAATGGGCAGCACAGTGCATGATCTTGGACAAATCAACTCCACAAGGATCAGCCATACACATTGACATACAACCCATCATAAAAAAACATAGAAGAGTATTTGATGATATTCCACCAGGGTTACCTCCTAAGAGGGGATTTGAGCATATCATAGAATTAGAAGAAGGGGTAAAACCAGTCATTACAACCCCTTATAGACACCCCCAAAAATATAAGGATGAAATCAAGAAGACCATAAAGGAACTCTTAGAAATGGGCCACATCCAACCTAGCTCGAGCCCGTTCGCATCCTTAGTGGTACTTGTAAAAAAGAAGGAGGGGACAATGAGGATGTGCATAGATTATCAAGCACTGAACAAGAAAACTATTAAGAACCGCTACCCCATTCCCAGAGTGGATGAATTGATAGATGAGCTTCATGGAGCTAGATATTTTTAAAAAATTGATTTACGATCGGGGTATCACCAGATCAGAATGTGGAAAGAAGATATACCAAAGACCGCCTTCAGGTGTCATTATGGGCATTTTGAGTTTCTAGTTTTACCTTTTGGCCTCACTAATGCCCCGGCCACTTTCCAATCATGCATGAATCATGTCTTCCAGAAGTAGTTAAGGAAATTTATACTCATCTTGTTTGATGACATCCTCATTTATAGCAAAACATGGAAGGAGCATCTCCAACATATTGAGGAAGTGCTAAGTATCTTAGAATCTAAATCCCTATATGATAAGGCTTCAAAATGTGAGTTTGGTTTAGAAGAGATCCTTTATCTAGGTCATAAAATCCATGAAAAAGGGGTCAACGTGGATGAGGAAAAAATTAAAGCAATAAGGGAATGGCGAAAACTCAAGTCATTAACACAACTCAGGGGATTTTTAGGGCTATGCAGTTACTACAGGCGTTTTGTAAAAGGATTCTCCAAAATAGCTGCTCCCCTAATAGACTTAACCAAAAAGGGGGCATTTGGATGGAATGAAGTAGCAGAAGAAGCCTTCGAAAGGTTGAAGGAAGCAATGAGCTCATGTCCTCTCTTGGCTATCCCAGAT
The DNA here is from genome assembly GCF_030272615.1 of Cryptomeria japonica. Taxonomy (NCBI): domain Eukaryota; kingdom Viridiplantae; phylum Streptophyta; class Pinopsida; order Cupressales; family Cupressaceae; genus Cryptomeria; species Cryptomeria japonica. Next base: position 672,332,423 of record NC_081412.1, read on the forward strand.
TTCACTCTACCCTTTGAATTGCAATGTGATGCTTCAGGAGAAGGGATTGGTGCGGTACTTATTCAAAACAAACATCCTATTGCTTTTGAAAGCCGCAAACTTACAGAAGTCAAGAAACATTTCTCCATCTATGACAAGGAGATGTTAGCTATCATGCATGCCCTAACCAAATTCAGACAGTACCTGGTATGTGGGAAATTCAATATAAAAACTGATCATAATAGCCTAAAGTTTTTCATGAGTCAAAAAGACCTCAATGACCATTAGCAGAAATGGGTGAGCAAAATCCAGGCTTACAACTTTGACATTGAATACGTCAAAGGATCCAATAATGTAGTAGCAGATGCCTTATCCTGATGAGGTTACTTAAATACCATAACAAGCATCACAGGGGATTGGAAAAGTGACATTATTGCAGAATATGTTAAAAATCCACAAGCCAATGAATTAATTGAAGGAAAGGTATCAAATGATGAATATAGGATAGTAGATGAACTTATTTTGTATAAAGATAGAATATTCCTTGTACCCAACTCCAAAGTTAGAAGGAAGATTATGAAAGAGTATCATGACAACCCTGTAGTGGGGCATCCTTGTTATTACAAAACCTGTAAACAAATAAGGGAAAGGTTTTCTTGGAAAGGCCTCAAAAGGGATGTTTTGAAATATGTCCAAGAATGTATGACTTGTCAAAAGAATAAGGTGGAGCAGAACCCCCGTGCTGGTCTATTACAACCACTTCCCATTCTTGATAAAAAATGGGAAAGTATTTCAATGGATTTCATCACCGGACTTCCTAAAGTACAGGAAAAGGATAGCATCTTTGTGGTAGTGGACAGATTGACCAAGTAAGCTCATTTCATAGCTATATCTACTCACTATAAGGCCCCTCAAATAGCAGAAGTATTCTTTTGAGATATCTTCAGGTTGCATGGATTACCAAAGAACATTATTAGTGATAGAGATAGCAAATTTCTTAGCTTGTTTTGGCAAGAACTTTTCCGATTGGCAGGAACAGAGTTAACACCTAGCACCAATTATCATCCACAAACAGATGGACAAACAAAAATTGTCAACAAATGGATAGAAGGGTATCTCAGAAATTATGTTACGGGCCAACAAAAAGCATGGATCAAATGGTTGCATCTTGGGGAGTATTGCTACAATACCACCCATCACATGTCAATTGGGATGAGCCCTTTTAAGGCATTATATGGATATGAGGCCCCCACTTTTGGAAATCTAGTCATCCAAAGTAGCAAAGTACCAAGAGTAGTGGACTTCATACAACAAAGCACATATATTATGAGGACTCTCAAAGACAATCTTCACCACGCCCAAAATCAACATAAGATCTATGCAGATCGAAAACACATGGAAAGGACATTCGAGGTTGGAGATTTAGTTTTCCTAAGATTACAACCATATAAACAATCTTCAATCAAGGTAAGCGGGGCTGAGAAGTTGAAACCCCAATTCTATGGGCCATATAGGGTTCTACGGAAGATAGGAGAAGTAGCCTATGAGATATAATTACTTGAGAACAGTAAAATTCATAATATTTTCCATGTATCTAGACTGAAGAAAGTCCTCGGGCAGCAAATAAGTCCTTGTATAGAATTGCCACCACTTGACAATGAAGGCAAACTTATTTTGGAACCAGAAATCATCCTAGATAGGTGAGAGAAACAATTGAGGAACAAAATTATCCCCGAATACTTAGTAAAATGGAAAGACTTATCTAGAGAGGATGCTACATGGGAAGGGGAAGAAATTATGACCCATCCAAATCTTAATTTGCTTGAGGACAAGCAAATTTGGGACCGGCAAACTATCATGAACCATGCCTAATCTATGTATAATAAAGCCAAATGTAATTGAAATCATAATTTGTGAATACAATGGTTTAAATTCTAATCCATAAATCTTTTGTGTACCTTTATATTGATGTATTATATTTTGGTGTATTATTTTGATTTATTATATTGATGAATTATTAATTTGATTATCCTAATACATTTAAATTGATTTATTATTTGCTAATTAATAATCAGTAATTGATTGTATGATACACCAATTAAAATAATAATAATAATAATAAGAATAAGAATAAGAATAAGAATAAGAATAAGAATAATAATAAATAATCATGATGTTCCTATGTTAAATCAACAAAGAGATAATAATATAACAAATAGTATTAAATACCAAAAGTATCGGATCTTAATTATAATGCAAGAGAGGGACGTGACCTTTATTAAAGCCACATCTCTCCCCAAGGGGCATCGGACCCATTAGTATAAGACCTGGGTTGCACACGAAAGGAGGTGGGGAGAAATAAAAAAAAGGAAAAAAGCCATGGGAGATAAGAAAGAAGGATACAGACAGACAAAGGGAGAAGGAAACATCATTGGTGGCAGCCCAGTCTGTTACAAGACAATCCAACAACAGTCGATAGGAGGTAAGTACAGTTTGAATGTTCTTTTTATTATTAATACTTAAGTTTCACGTATAGCTCACAAAACATGTTGTAAATTATTAAGTATGAAGTGTATTTTGTTTTACAATTTAAGAAAGAGAGATTTAAGAAAATAACCAATCAGCACATATACTATGTAGACCAGAAATATGGTCTACTGCTAATATAGTTTTAGAATTGTAAATTCAATCAGTAACTCGGATACAACTTAATGTCATTAATGCAATTCAATATAATTAATACTAATAATTTAAATTAATATGGCCATTACAACTAAAGTATTTAGGATAGTTTAATACATTAATAAAAAACATTCATACAAATTTATTCTATCAATAATATCAATAATGGTAATAATTAAGCAATGCAAATTTACCAAATGTAATGATAACATAATATGTGGACAAAGCACTAAATAATTAATTGACAATGCAATTTAAATAAGCCATATTAAATTTAATTACTTAACCTATAGATGGTAGTGAACTTATTCTGCGTCTTTCTCTAATACTTGCAAAGATAGGGAGTGTGTGGGGGAAAGGCAGAGTAAATCAGTCACATGGCGAAAATGTCCCAAGATGGGTAGTAATCCCTGAGGGAGCCGCATGTAGACCATGTCATGCACCCTTGGCATAGTAAATCTTCCATCTGGTAAGAATTAGCAGAATAGGGAAGAAGAGGCTCATGCAATCTATGGGGTGTAAATGATACAACACAAATTTACAATCCTTTAACTTATTGGAAATAATTTAGCATTTCATTATGGGCATAAGTAAATGATTGATAGGTATGCATAGTATTTGCTATGGTTGGATAATATGGGAAAAGACCAATTTTGTATAAAGGATGAGCTCCTATTCCTAGATCCTAAAATTATTGCTTTATTTATGTTTTAGCATGATATTAAGAAGGGGACATCACACTTTGATAATCCAGTTCGAATCAGTAAGAATCAGAATGTCGGAGGCTTACCCATGTTGAGTAAACCAACAAACTCTGTGTGCAAAGAGTGTCTGAAACGCAAACAGACAAAAGTATCTTTTAAATCTAAAGAACACTCTTCTACCAGACCATTATAGTTGGTTCACACAGATTTATGTGGTCCAACAAGAACACAATCCATCAATGGTGAAAAATCCTTGATGCTCTTTGTGGATGATTGTACAAGAATGGTATGGGTCACTTTTCTCAAACATAAATCTGAAGTATTTGACAGATTTAAATTTTTTAGGAAAATGGTTGAACGTGAAACTGATCTAAAATTAAAATGCTTAATATCAGATAAAGGTGGTGAGTTTACATCTCAAGAATTCATAGATTACTATGAAAGTCATGGTATTAAAAGACAATATGTTGCTACCCGAACACCTCAACAAAATGGAGTGGTTGAGAGAGAAAATAAAATAGTCAAAGAAATGGCTCGCACAATGCTCAATGAAGCCAATCTTCCAGACAGGTATTGGAAAGAAGTTGTTCACACAATAGCTTATATTTTGAATTGTGTGAAAATCGGGGTAAAATCTACATTCACTCTATATGAACTTTGGTATGGTAAAGCTTCTTTTATTAAATATTTTAAGATTTTTGGATGCAAGTGCTACATTAAAAGAGATGAAGAAAATCTATGAAGCTTTGACACTAAAAATGATGAGGGTATCTTTCTTGGATACTCCACTCATAGAAAATCTTATAAAGATTTCAATAATAGGTTGAATAAAATTGTTGAAACAATTAATGTAAGATTTGATGAGAAATTGCTTCTAAGTGATGATGTCCAGGATGTTGACGAGGATACTCTAATAAGATGATCAAACTCCTAAGCCTGCTGAAGCAGAAATAACAAATGAAGAGAATGCATGTAGTCCTAAAGTAGAAATTCCTTTACATACACCCTCCAAGATCATTACAAAAAGACATCCTCAAAGTCAGGTTATTGTTGACATAGATGAAGGAATGATGACTAGGAGAAGAGAAAAAACTGATGAACAAGCTCAGAAGGCTAAGCATTATTGTTTGGTAACTAATTTTGAACCTAAATCTATCTCTGATGCATTGATTGTTGATTGTTGGTTAAATGCAATGAGAGATGAAATCAGTCAAATAAGAAAGAATAAAACCTAGGAACTAGTGCCTAGACTAGATGATAAAAATGTTATAGGGGGAAATGGATTTTCATAAATAAACTTGATGAATCTGGTAAAGTTGTTAGGAATAAGGCATGCTTTGTTTGTAAAGGCTATGCATAGCAAGAAGGTGTAGATTTTGGTGAAACATTTGCACTTGTTGCTCGGCTAGAGTCAATACAATTATTTCTTGCATATTCTTTCTATAAAAACTTTAAAATCTATCAAATGGATGTTAAAACATCATTCCTAAATGGTTATCCTGATTAGGAGCTATATATAGAACAACCAAAAGGGTTTGTCTCTATAGAGACACCTGATTATGTATACAGGTTGAAAAGGGCTCTTTATGGCCTGAAACAAGCTCCAAGAGCTTGGTACTTCAGTTTGGATGCCCCCCTTTACAGCAAATGGATTGACTAGACATGGAGTTGACACTAACTTATATGTTAAGGTTGAAGGTAATGATATTATTTTTGGCTACAATAATGATTTCTTGTCCAAAACATTTTCAAAAATCATGGAATCTGAATTTGAAATGTCCATGTTGGGTGAATTAACCTTTTTCTTGCTCTTCAAGTAATGCGGATTGAAGAAGGCATATTTTTGTTACAAACAAAATATGCAAAAGAAATGCTTAAGAAGTTTAACATGATAGATTGAAATCCAATTAGTACTCTAATGGATACTGGTTATAAATTGACTAAGACTAATGATTCTCTAGAGGTAAATCAATCAAAGTATAGATTCATGATAGACAATTTACTATATTTGACTACATCTAGACCTAACTTGATGTATGTAGTATGTTTGGTTTCAAGTTTCCAATCTAGACCTAAATAATCTCATTTGAATGTTGTGACAAGAATCTTCTAATACATTCAAGGAAATTTCAATTTTGGATTATGGTATCCTCGGAAAAATGGCTTTTCTCTTGTTGATTTCATTGATGCTGATTGGGTTGGTTGTGTAGATGACAAAAAAAGTACCAGTGGTGCATCTTTCTTTCTAGGATATTGTCTTGTTGCCTGGCATAGCAAAAAGCAAGATTGTGTCACCTTGTCTACTATTGAATCTGAGTACATAGTTTCTACAACATGTTGTACTCAATTAATTTGGATGTCTCATCAAATTATAGATATGGGCATTTATGTTACTAAGCTAATTTCAATTTTTGGTGATAACACCAGTACCATCAATCTTTCTAAAAATCCTATCATGCATGCTCACAATAAACATGTTTCTATCAAATTACATTTTCTGTGAGAACAAGGGTTAGCTAATGAGTTTCAACCTCTATATGTACCTTCTCAGACACAAGTGGCTGATATTTTAACTAAAGCATTATTTAAAGAAACATTTGAGAGGTTCTGAGAATGGTTGAGAGTCTTCTCTCCATCTTGTCTTCTCACATCCTAAATATATTAAGGGGGAGAATAGCTCTCCATAAGAAGCACCTTGTTGCTTTGCCCTTTGTCCTTGAGACAAAAAGGGGGAGAAAGCATCATTGATAGACAAGATTGGCATGTGAGAGACTTGAGTCATATTTTGACTTCAGTGATTTCAATGCTGGTTTGTATGTTTATTGATATGGCATTTGGCATTTGTATGTTTATTGATAGTGGTATTCTGATATTGGCAGTCTACCATTGGGATTTTCCATTCTCCATTCTGCAGCTTATCTTTTTTGATAGTGGTATTTTGGCATTACAAAGTCAATGATCGCATGAATTTTTGCCATCAAGGACAAAGGGAGAGTTTGTTGCCCCTTAGTTGTCCTTGATGACAAAAAGGGTTCCATTGTGATAGGTTGTATATAATTCATACAATTTCATTATGGTGCATGGTTATGAGGCACACTGTATAGTGCAAGGTTGACATTGCTTATATTTCACTTAGCACCTAATGCTTATGGCACTTATTATTTTATATGCTCAGTATTAAGTCTTTATTATAAAGTACTTAATTCTTTATTCTTAAGCACTAAGAAAAGTGCTATCAGGATATGTTCATTTAGCATTTTATGGTGCATGGCATTGTTTACATTAGCTTGTCAGCATGTTGAAGGTTGTTATTTCGAGTGCTAATCAAGCACTAGCTAACTGTTCATCTCGCAAATCGGTGATATTAAATATGATGACTTGACATTCATTATATGCTTTGAGCTTATGTGACTAATGATTTTGTTTTCATAGCACTTGACATTGATCATCGAAATAAAATATTTTGATTTTGTATGTTGACTGGGCAACTTATGATGATGTGGCAATTATTTGGTCTATTGACCTTGTGGATTTCAAATCATCTTTAATTATTGTTTGGGGCTCGACTTATAATGAGTTAGGGAAAAACAAAAGAAACTGAAAGCATTGTTTCAAACCTAATGTGATACTGCCACCATGATAACTCTTCTGGTAGTCGTAGATCGAGATTCAGCTAGAATCTTGAAGTTGGTATCAGTTATGATGAACAACAGGCTTTGGAGATTAAGTTGGTGTTCACTTGGGCCGAAGAATCTGGAAACATGAAGATTTAATGGGATTATGTCTTCTTTTGGCTTGGGTAATCAGGTATTTTGTATTTCTCATGTTTTTATTGAAGGTAAATAAGTTTGAAACTTTATTCCATCGAATCTAGAAAACAAATGAAAGAATTGAAAAAAAATTTCAGTTACATTTTGTTTTGGATATTCTAGCAAAAATAAAAAGATTATTTATTGTTAAAAGATTTATCTTTTTCAAAATAGAAAGCAAGAGGGATCTTGAACAGAAAGAATAATTCCAAATTCTGTTTGGAATTTTTGTTTTAGTTGATATTCGAAAAAAAGAAGTTATGAGGGGATTAACTAGAAAGATCTAACTAGAAATATCTCTTCCTTGGCCGATATTCAGTTTTTTTGTTGTTTCCGTTATTCTTCAAACCCTAATAAGGGTTTTGTAACCCTTTACAAGGGTTATAATTTGAAGACCTTTGGTTTCACTGGACTAGAAATTTAAAAAGAGACAGTTTGTCATGTTTACAGTGAGAAAGTGATTGAATTGGAATGAGGAACATAACATTTTATTGTTTTTCAAATACAGGGTATAAAGTTTTTTGTTAAATGATATACATTGGAAAAAGCTTTGATTTGTTACACTAATTTAAAATGGAGTATAAGTTGCAGTTTCTGTTTGTATGACACAATGATACTGAGAAATATGTTGTATTGCGATAACAGTACCTTGTAACTAAAATTATTGCATATCATTGTTTCAGAAACCTTGTTGAAACAGTTACAAGTTTGTAGATGGATAAGCATGATGCAGTTATAAATTTTTCAGTGTTTGCAACTTGAGATATTATTGATATAATATGAAATATGGGGGTTGGTGCTTCCTGAAGTTTGATACTTCTAAATTCAGTGTATAGAGTTGGTTCTCTTTGAATTAATAAAAGGAAATTCTTTACCGAGTAGATTTTCTACCCCAAGAGGGTTTTCCACTCATGAAATCTATGGTATTATGTGCTCATCGTTGTCTCTATCTATTTCATTAGTTTAATGCTCTGATACCTGAGCTATTTATTTGGTTTTTATTGACAAATCTTGTCATGTTCATTAATTCTTATTTTGCATTACTTGTGATGTTCAAATTTTGTTTACTTTTTCAAAAGTCAGTTATGGTCAATTCTGATTCTCTAAGGGTTGGTATTTCATTATTTCTCATTGGTTGAAATTTTCCAAACAAAGTTGTTGTATTCTAATTTTTATATTTTCTCAAATTGGGTCAAAATTACATTCACTCTGATTCACCCCCCCCCCTCCCAGAGTGAATCCACTGATGGTATGATGAAAGAATAAGATTCTGATCAACTATTGAGAGGGGGGGTGAATCAATAGATAGAAAAACTAATACTAACTTCACCAATCTTAAAATCAATCTCTTAATTTAAACTTATAACTATCAATGTAATATCACTGTTAGGATAAAAACTCTTATGATAAACCAGTTGACTATTACAACAAATTAATAGTAAACAACTTCAAACTCATAAACATCCAAATGCTTTTTCATATGTCAGTAAAACTTCATTTCACAATGCTTCTGGTTATCATGACTTATCAGAGTGTATTAAGTAGTCAAGCAAATCAACCATAAGAACATAACCACAAAAACATTCACCACTTGACACAAATATTTTTAATGTGGAAACCCAAATGGGAAAAACCACAGTGAGATGAGACTCACAAGATAAATATCTAAACTCTTCTGAAGTTCGTCGTATTAGGAACCTAGCCTGTTAAAGCTTTACAAAAGTCCTCTTAAGAATAGATTCTTTTAGGGACCACCTGGTTAAGGGATTGACTATAATTCCTTGTTAGAAGCAATAGCCTATAAGGAGTAACCTTGGTAGAGGATTTGAAAATCCAAGCTAATGGATCACCTTGTTAGAGGATTTGAATAGCACCAAGCTTGTTAGAGCTTACCGAGTTAGGGGATTTCAATTCTGCTGTAATTGTTAGAAAATAATAGGAGTTTGCTGATGTGTTTGAATAGCACTACACTTTCTTGATCATATCCTTTTCATGCTCCTATCTGCCTTTACTCAAACTATAGATACATCATTCGGTTTGGCAACCACACACTCAACTGATCTCTACCAACACAAAAACTAAACAACTCATCAACCTTATATACAAATCCATTAGGTCGGTAACACAACAATAACTTAATTCTCATAGAGATTACAAATAAGTCGGTTCAAGTATGACCATTAGATTACATAGCCATCTCTACACATCAATCAAGAAAACCTCAACTGCTCCTTGATCACTGCTCCATTAAACCTAGTGACTCATCATGCGCTTTGAATTATATGCAATATACTTGCTCATTCCCTAGACAAAAATCAACGCACCCAAATCACTTGAAATTGTCTTCACACAATGATCATACATGTCATAATCATTACCGCTTATCATAGAATTATTAACCAATATAACCAATTCACCAAACTTAATCAGTTAGGGTTTATCAAAACAAGTTGTAGGGTTTACCGGTTACGTCAGTAGGTAGGGTTTACTAGTTACCAGTTCAACTCTCCAATACATAGCAATACTGGTTTAACTCCACAAACTTACATACCGGTTATAGTTTCCTTCTATTAGCTCTTCCTACCAGTTACAAAACAATATTACAATAATATCAACAATATCATTACCAATTAATTGACATCAATGACAACATAACATATCATTAATTCAATCTTCATGCAAATGCCAAAAATATCCCCCTTTGGCATTGATGGCATTACAAATATCAATAACATTGATTGCTCTCCATGTCTTCAGCTTGTCACTGGTTCTTCTCCCCATAATCACAGAGTTCTTCTCCCCTTTGACAACAATTGCAAATTGAAAGTAAAACATGTAATGTCAAATTTCATTGTTTAGCATCAACAACCTGCAACTTGATGCTCCCCCTGTGGAATAACTCCACTTCTACACCAATCCTTCTGTAAAATTTTGCAAGTAGCTCCAGGACTGATGTAATCTACATCATGCTTAGCTAACCTCTTGAAGGGGTACAACCCCTAGCTGACTTCTAAGATAATCAAAAGTATTCTTAAGAAGAGGTTTAGTAAAGATATCTAAAAGCTGCTCCTTGGTAGAAACATGCTCCAAGATCACATCTTTACTCTACACTTTTTCCCTTAAGAAATGGTACTTCAATTCAATATGCTTGGTTCATGCGTACAAAACAGGATTCTTTGAAATATTTATGGCATGGGTACAATTCATTTAAGCTATAACATACTCAGCTTCAGCAGTAAATTGTGATGTACAACTCTACTTCTTACTACTCCATGAAACAAGTCTTCCTCAAAGAAAAAATGCTCCATCGATTGTGCTTTTTTGGTCATCAGCATTTCCTGCCCAATTTGCATCAGTGTACACCTTCAAGTCAAAATTTCCCCTATATGCATACCATAATCCATAGTTAATAGTACCTTTCAAATATCTAAAAATACTCTTGGTTGATATCAAATTTATTTCCTTAGGATTCTTCTAGAATTTAGCAACTATGCCAACTGCATGAACTATATCCAGTTGGTTGTGAACAACATAGTGCAATTTTCCAATCATTGACCTATATTCCTTCTCATCAATAGACTTGGATTCATCTTCCTTATACAACTTACAACTTGTAACCATTGGTGTCCCAACTAGTTTACAGTCACTCATGCCAAATGTCTTCAAGATCTCTTTCACATACGTAGACTGTGTGATGAAAATACCATTCTCCATTTGTTGTATTTGCAAGCCTATGAAAATTTTTATTTCCCCCACTAGAGACATTTCAAACTCATTTTTTATTTCATCTACAAAACCATTGCTCATGTCATCATTACCTCCAAATATGATATCATCTACAAATACTTCATTGACCAGTATTTTATCTCCTTCAGATTTGAGATATATGTTGCTATCTTCACTGGTTCTCAAAAATCCTATCTTCATCAGATGTGCATGAAGCCTTTCATACCATGTTCTCGGTGCCTGCTTTAATCCATATAAATCCTTATGCAATCTACATACCATGTCTTTCTCATCAGTCAAAGCATAACCATCTGGCTTCTCAATGTATACTTCTTCTTCTAGTATCCCATTCAAAAATGTTGACTTAACATCCATCTAGTATACCTTGAATTTCCTATGTGCTGCAAATGCAATTAAAGTTATGACACCTTCCAGTCTTGCCACTAGTGCAAAAGTTTCACCATAATCTTCTCCTTCCTCTTGTGCATAACCTTTGCAAACCAACCTAGCTTTGTTGCAAACTACAACACCATCTTCATTCAACTTGTTCTTGAAAACCCACTTAGTACCTATCACATTTTTATTTATCGGTCGGGGTACTAGGGTCCATGTGTTGTTCTTCTCAATTTTATCTAATTCTTGCTCCATAGCTTTAACCCAATGATCATTGCCAAATGCTTCCTTTGTAGTTCTTGGTTCAATAATCGAGATCATGCAAGAATTCTCTCTGATTCTTCTTCTGGTTAGTACTCCAACATGCTTATCCCCAATAATCTATTCAAGATTTTGATTAAGTCTCACATATCTTGGAATAACATGATCATTATCTTCAGGTTTAGCTTCTTCATTATTATCATCTTCTTTTGAATTTATTTGTACCAGTTGAACTGGTTCATCAGTATTTGCTTTACCGGTTTCGGATTTCACAGTTTCTAGTTCCAAAAACAAAATGCAAGGATCTTCATCCTCTTTCTCTAAACTAGTTTCCTCTGAGCCTTCATGATATTCATCCACTCAAACATCAACACTCTCAATAAATCTCTGACTGGTTGTTAAAACACTTGTAGGCCTTACTCTTGGTGGAATAGCCAAGAAATATACCTTCATCACTTTTAGCCTCAAATTTGCTAACACAATCACCTCTCTTAATAAAACCTTTGCTTCCAAATATCTTGAAATAAATAACATCAGGTGATCTTCCATACCAGTATTCATAAAGAGTCTTGTCCTTACCTCTTTTTACCAAAACCCGGTTCATAGTGTAGACAGTTGTGCTGACAGCTTCTCTCCAAAGAGTTTTCGCTTCACCTCCTGGAATCAACATTGTCCTAGCAACTTCAACAATTGACTGATAGTTTCTTTCTATGACACCATTCTGTTGTGGTGTCCCTGGTGCAAAAAGTTGTCGTTTGATACCATTTTCTTCACAATATCTAGTGAATTCATCATAAGTAAATTCACCGCCTTGATCTGTCCTCAGACACTTTATCTTCTTACCGTTCTCCTTCTCAGCTAAGTCTCTGAATGCCTGAACTCACCAAAAGCTTCAGTCTTATCTTTCAAGAATGTGACCCACATCATCCTTGAGAAATCATCAGTGAAGATCATAAAATACTTGTCACCTTGAATACTTTTTGTCCTTATTGGTCCACAAAGATGTGTATGAACCAAATCTAACAAATGTTCCACTGAAAAATGTTTTCTTTTAAAAGTTGAGGATGTCATCTTTCCCAACTAACATTCCTTACATAGAGCATTAACCGGTTTGTCCAACTAAGGCAAACCTCTCACTGTCTGGGACTTACTCACTTTAATAATGTTATCAAAGTTTACATGACAAAATCTCCTATGCCAAATCCAACTATCATCTATCTTTGCAATTAAATAGTTGTTGACTTTAGGATTAAGATGAAACAAGTTACCTTTATTTTTCTTCCTGGTAGCAATCAGTTCACCTTTGCTCCCATAGATTTTGCACATACCATTTTTAAATTCCAATGGGTATCCTTTGTCATTGAGTTATGCCACACTCAAAAGATTATGCTTTATACCTTGAACCCAATAGACATCATCTGCAATGCTCTTTCCATTAACAAAAATAGTTCCCTTAACTTTAACCATGCAGGGTGAGTCATTACCAAATCTTACAACACTGCCATCAAATCCCTTCAAAGAAATAAATTTTTTCTGATTGCTGGTCATGTGATGTGAACAACCACTATCAATGATCCAATCATCAAAGTTATCCATCCTGGATATTAATGCCTTCTGATCTGATATCTCTTCTTTAATGGTTACAAACACAATATCTTCATTAGCATGACCATCAACATCAATAAGACAATCTTTGTTTCCTTAACCCTTATACTTCTTGAATTTCTCTTGTTTGTTCTCATTATCACCATTAGGACAATTAGTAGCTATGTGTCCAATCTTGTTGCATGCAAAACATTTCAAAGGTAGTTTATCTCTATATTTACCAGTGCCTCTGGGCAACCGCTTGGCCAACAATGCTTCAATCTCAACTAAACTATCTTCATCATCAACTTCTTTGCTGGATTTGGATTCATAATTGTGACTGGCATCTCTAGTTTTCCTCATAGATGGGTTAGAAATAAAAGCTCTAAATGTAGACTCATATTTCTGTACACTACCATCATAACTATTTAATTCAAAAGAAGTAAGCTTGCCAATGATAGAGTCAAGGGTTACCTTAGTTTTGTCAATAGACTTTAGCTCCTCAATGGCTGCAACTCGGATAGCATAGATTGGTAGAAGGGTTCTCAATACCTTACTGATCACTGTGACATCTTCCACTTTACCTCCTGCACTCTTAATTTCACCGAGTATCTCTTTTAACCTTTGACCATACTGCTGGATATTCTCACCTTCAACCATCCACATGTCATCAAACTTTCCTCTTAGACTCTCTTCTTTAGCATTCTTAACATGTTCATCACCGCTATAAATATCTTCAATTTTTTTCCATACCTCATATGTAGTGTCTAGACCATGAACATCTACATACTCAGCATCAAACAAAGAACTGATAATAGCCTCTAATGCTTGATGGTTTTCTTGTTGCTCTTTCTTTTGATCATCAGTCATAATCATAGTAGGTGCAACATATTGAGTATTAACATGTTCCAAGTACTAGTTTCCAAGACTCTTGATATAAATTTTCATTATGTCGCTCCATATCCTATAGTTCTCTCTATTAAACTTCAGATCTTCCTTCTTCATCATGATCTGCAAGATCTTTACCTCAAGTTGTAAGGCTTATACCTTAGAGGACCTGATAAGCTCTGATACTAATTGATGGTATGATAAAAGAATAAGAATCTAGTCAACTACTGAGAGGGGGGGGGGTGAATCAGTAGATAGAAAAACTGATACTAACTTCACCAGTCTCAAAATCAATCTCTCAATGTAAACTTAGAACTATCAATGTAATATCACTGTCAAGATAAAAACTCTAAGGATAAACTAGTTGACTGTTACAACAAATTAACAATAAACAACTTCAAACTCATAAACATCCAAATGCTTTTTCATATGTTAGTAAAACATCATTTCACAATGCTTTCGGTTATCATGACTTATCAAAGTGTATTAAGTAGTTAAGAAAATTAACCATAAGAACATAACCACAAAAAACATTCAGCACTTGACACAAATATTTTTTTGACGTGGAAACCCAAATCGGAAAAACCACGAAGAGATGAGACTCACAAGATAAATATCTGAACTCTTCTGAAGTTCGCCCTATTAGGAGCCTAGCTTGTTAAATATTTACAAAAGTCCTATTAAGAACAAATCCTGTTAGGGATCACCCGGTTAAGGGATTGACTATAATGCCTTGTTAGAAGCAATACCTTGTAAGGAGTAACCTCGGTAGAGGATTTGAAAATCCAAGCTAATGGATAACTTTGTTAGAGCTTACCTAGTTAGGGGATTTCAATTATGTTGTAATTGTTAGAAATCAACAAGAATTTGCTGATCTATTTAAAAAGCACTACACTTGCTTGATCAGATGCTTTTCATGCTCCTATTTGCCTTTACTCAAACTGCAGATACATCATCCAGTTTGGCAACCACACACTCAACTGATCTCTGCCAACACTAAAACTAAACAACTCATCGACCCTATATACAAATCAATTAGGTCGATAACACAACAAAAACTTAATTCTCATAGAGATTACAAACAAGTCGGTTCAAGTATGACCGTTAGATTACATAGAAATCTCTACACATCAATCAAGAAAACCTCAACCACTCCTTGATCACTGCTCCATCAAACTTAGTAACTCATCACGTGCTTTGCATTATATGAAATATACTTGCTCATTCCCTAGACAAAAATCAACGTGCCAAAATCACTTGAAATTGTCTTGACACGATGATCATACATGTCATAATCATTATAGCTCATCATAAATTCATAAACCAATATATCCAATTCACCAAACTTAATCAGTTAGCGTTTATCAAAACAACAGGTAGGGTTTACTGGTTACCAGTTCAACTCTCCAATATATAGCAATACTGGCTTAACTCCACAACCTTACATATTGGTTATAGTTTCCTTCTCTTATCTCTTCCTACTAGTTACAAAACAATATTACAACAATATCAACAATATCATAACCTGTTAATTGACATCAATGACAACATATTAACATATCATTAATTAAATCTTCATGCAAATGCCCACATCCACTTCCAATAGGTACGTCGTAAGGCCCTGGGTTGATGGGTGCCTAATCTTTGGAGCCCCCAGGATTGCATATAATGTTATACCCCTGGTAATGCTTGTGTTTATTTCTTACCTTATATGGTCAACAACTAGGTTTTCAACAGTTAGACGGCATGTCAATTTTACTAAACTACATCTAGTTATATGGGATTTAAAAGTTTTTATTTGACTTTCGATGGTATTTATGGTTGGAGGCATCCATCCAATTTTTTTATACCATCTCCACTAGCTATGTGCAATGACCTTTTTTAAAGCTCTTTCTTTAAAGTTGTTGCACGACTTTTATGATTTGGAGGAATCTATTTTGGATGTATGGAGGGTCTCTTTTAGTTAGTGTTATAAAGGTTGTGTGATCATAGGATTTTAATTATGTAAATTTTTTTAAAAAATAAACAAGTGATCAAATTTTTATCAAGATGAATCTTTATATGGACAAGGGAATCTATGAATGTAAAGTACAAGTAAAATGAATATTTTTTGCTTTATATAAAATATCACAACTGTCCATTATAAGTGTGTCATTTATAAAATAGGGTGTTCATCTAAACAAGCATTATTGTTATGTAGAAAGATACTATTTTTATTGTATAAATATTGGGGTGACAATGTCTATGGATTAAAGGACTTCATATTATATGTTCGTCCTAGAAAAAATTTAAAAGGTGAGTGCAATAAATACCTTATGTTTTGTCATCAAATGTGCAAGGTTCTCAAAAAAATTTATGATCATTTAAAATTAGATATAAGTTATTTAATAAAAAAAATGTGTTGCTTTTATAACAATAAATAGATTTTTTGTGTTTGACTATTGGATCATTTGTGTTGGATATAAAGGTTAGAGATAACAATATTTATGGTAACTAAAAGATGTTGAAATCATTTAGGTTGTAGTTACATTATATTTTAAATAAGAATATGATATTTTTTCTAACAACAAATGATATGTGTTTTGTTCAACTACTAGGGATTTTATGATTAAGCTTTGGTTGAATCTTTGAGCATTCAATTTAAGGACATTTCTCACTAGACATACTAATGTGGTGAGCTACATAATGACTAACATGTTTAATGATAGAAAATAGATCATTTCACATTTCTAAAAAAATTGAAGTCCTACATAATTGTGATGACTTGATAGCACATGAAGGTATTGAAAATTGCAATAGCCGACCTAGCTCTAGCTAAGAAAATTAAATCCAATGTTTAAAATTCCTAAACTAACCAAGTGGTCAATCAACTATGAGATCTTACTGGTGCGTTCTTGATAGAGATTAATCTTTTCTTGTCAATCCCTCTTGGAGTTCTCAAGGTTGAATGGTTTGTCATAAATGAAGAAAGTGACATTTGGCATGTGTCATAAAGTCAAGTGGCCCCAAGTGATTATACAGAATGAATGGAACTTTAAACTATTGTCACCCACAGTCTCTCGATGGGCTTTCCCACCATTTGACATTGGACTTAAGAAACTATCAAAAACTGTATTGTGGGACCATGATGCACTTAAGGCATCTATAAATGTGGCAACTTATTTAAATCCATGTCTAGATATAGAAGTCCAAATAGAGATGTTTGTTTCATAAAAAAAATGTTTCAATGTTCAAAAGTTAGAGTCTTATTGCAAACTGAAAATTCTTCAACAATAGAGTTTGAGGAATCTAAAGGAGCTTGCAAGTTTCAAACTTTTATCAAATTTTATAGTGCACAAACTTGAGCTAGTATGGTATAAGGGAGCCAAAAGATCTAACATATTGTGTCTTGTCGGAGGATGTTTACCTTTTCATAATTAAAAACTTACAAAGGTTTCCCAACTTCTCATTATTCAAGAAGTTAAAGAAATTAATTTTATATAATTAAAAGAGGGTTGAAGATCTTCTAATATTAGTGGTTGTCATGAATTATAGGTACTCCATCTAATCTATAATGACAATATTAAAGGACTTCCCAAAATAGGAAATTTCCCGTGATTAGAGGAAATCAATATGAGTTGCTATTCTTGTGAGGAAATCAATATCGACAATTTTGAATTCCATGTGGACCTTCAATCTAATGAGGATCTTCTGTCTTGTCTAATACTCTTCAAACATAAAAGGTTCTCAAACTTAGGTGATGTAGGTACACAAGTGGAATTGAAAGAGTGGTAGTGGCTAAAGGACAAGACCATTCATGGGATAAGCTACTTCTGTGGATGGAAGACTTATCATTCTATCATAGCTTTGTATGACTGACATGAAAATAGCTAGTTTTTGTAGTTTCTTAAAATGCATATGCTAAATACAAATGAAATAATGTAAAACATAAAAAATGTTAGAAATAAATCTCAAATATAATTTCTTTTATTCAACTTACTTCAATGTATTATGTTTTGTACATTGTCATTTGACCAATACAAAAGGGAATTTTTATTGAGGTTGTAGCCTCTTTTATAATATTAGGGCATGGGAAATCCAAACCGGAGCATATATTATTTACTTGAGTTTCTAATTTGTTAATTAAACTTCAACAAAACATGCAATCTATAAATAGGCTAACAAAAACTCTACACATGAAGGAACACATAGAATGGTAGTGTTGTGACGCATGGAGATCAAATTCATTTGAACAGTGGTGAGACTCAAAAATCACCTGCTATCATACTCCCTATTGATGCTAAGACTCGCAATTTGATCTCAAAGCTTTGAAAATTAGATCTTTGCAATTTGATGTGACCCTGTTAGTACAATATAACTCAATTTGGTGAAATCCAAACCATTGCAACTCACTAGGAAACACTTTTTGTAGATGTGAAGTACACATTTACTCATCTCTCTCCCTCATGAGAGATCATAAGGGTACTTGTTCCTTTCTCTAACATAAGAAAACTCATGTCACCTTTCAATGTGCCAATAATAGAAAGAAGTCATCACCCACTTGAGTGAAACATTCAAACCTTGATTTATCACTACCTCTGTTTACATTCAAACACATAGACTTGTACAATATTTTACAAACATACTAGTAACCTTTTACTCTTTGTTCCAACATGGTTTTTTTGAGTGATTCTTCAATCCACAAATTGAACAATACTGAAGATCCCAATAATTGTCTTCTTTATGTCCTTCCTCATGACAATATAAATATTGCATACTTTGAGTTGATTTGCATGAACTTGTAACACCTAGCAACATCAAATCTATTTTTCTTACCATATCCAAGACCTTCATTCTTTGATTCCTTTCCCATATTTTTCTATTCATTTTCTTTCATATCCCATTTTTTTGCATGGTCCTCAAACCAATATTCTTTTCAACAACCTTTATTTTGAACATAACAACTTGCACCTACAAAATTTGGAGATTCACACATATCCTTACCTTCAACTTAGCCATCTTTACCTAAAGAAACTCTGGGTACATCATCAATATAAATTGAAGGACATCAATCACTCATATCACAGGAGCTATCACATACTCAAGGCTTCAACTTTAGATTATCACTCTTTTTTTTCCAAGAAATTTAACCAATTTTCCAAACCTTCATTCTTCTTTATGGCTTCATAAAACAAAATTAAACATTCCTTTTTTTTTCTCCATTTTCCTTTTTAACTATCTCTAACACTTTTTGAACAATATAATTTTCATATATCCTTTCTCATCTCCTTTGTAGTTTCTACCAATTTTGAATTCTAGATCTTTTAAGTTTAATCAATGCATCTTTCAAAAAAATCTTTCTCATACATTGAACTGGAACATGTATTTTTTCTCTTCACCTTTTTACCATTTTTTCCCATTGAAATAAAAAATTCAAACTCTCCTTACTTATACTTTAAATTTATTTAAATAGTTACACATGCTATCAATTTTCCAAGATAACCAATGGTTGTCTAACTTATCAAATTTCACCAAATCCACTATCTTTGTGGACAAACTTTGATCTACCTTGATAGATCTGCAAATATGCAATCTTGTTGGGTTTTCAATAGGTTGATGGATGCTCATCTTGTTGACTCGTAGATTTAGTTGTTTAATAAAATAAAAATTATATAGTGTTAATTATTTAGTTAATATATATTTATATATTTTTGTCAATTCATTCTACTTCATAATAGTCTAATCCAAATAGAATGCAATTTTTGTAATTTAACTAAAGACAT
Source organism: Cryptomeria japonica (assembly GCF_030272615.1). Taxonomy (NCBI): domain Eukaryota; kingdom Viridiplantae; phylum Streptophyta; class Pinopsida; order Cupressales; family Cupressaceae; genus Cryptomeria; species Cryptomeria japonica. The sequence continues at coordinate 672,352,211 of NC_081412.1, forward strand.
ATAGGTTTAGTTATTTAATTCTTATTTTATGGCTTCATTAACTTATAACACAAATCATTATATTAAATATAATATTATAATAATATTGAACCCTCCAATTTTAATTAAAAAAAAGGTAATCACATTATTAATATATTCAACACAATCTAATTTTTTAACTATGTGTCGAGATCTTTTTTTTTTTTTATTAAAGTGGATGATACCACTAAAATTATATTAATTATAATTATTTTTTACATGGTGACTGGTTCAAAGAGCACTGAGGGGAAAGAACCAATAAGAAAACCTCTCAGTTTTGCTCAAAAAACATAACCCTACCTACCCAATACAATAGCCCATATACAGCCCACTAAACCCTGATTACAATTTCAATTACATTAGATATAAAGGAATATTTTACAACAAGCTTGTACTGGTAATTCTGTAGAGATATCATCTCAAAAAATGTAGCCAAGATCAGTAGCATCCTCAAACATTAATCTCCTTATGCACCACATGAGTCTAGATATCTACAGAGAACAAAAAACACAACAAAGAGGGAACCAAGGAGAAGTAGTCCTGACAACATAAAAATGGTTAGCATACATAATCCTATCCACACAAGAAGTAACGGAAGATGAAGACAACCTTCGGGAAATAGGGTGAAACCAATCCATATAATGGTCCATAAGAATAGCCAAATGAGTAACAACATGACAAGAAGCCATTTACCCCATCCAAAACACTACATTTTCCAACTTCTCAGAATAATCCACAACCCACCAATTTTGCCCAATATATTCCACATCTTGCTAAGCATTATATAATCCGAAAAAGAAATAGACAAATATGACCCATACCTGTATATCTATCCAAGATATATAATAGAGCGGGGGTTGTCATGGTATGATTATCAGAATATCATACAAAGAGAATATCTAGCCAAATAACACCTCTGAATGATGGAAAATGCTTCACATACAACAAACTCAATCAATGAAACTCACCAACCTTATACCCGCAAAGCATAATGATTTATTTACTAAACCAAAGCACAGAACATGAGACCCAAAAGTCATGACACAATCAGCCACCACTGCGTTTAAGAAAACATGATTGGCATAACAAACAGAGTACTTAATATGAACTGCATCATCTAATGATTATCCCAAAAAGCAATATGAACCAGCTTCAAAAAATTGAAAAGAGACAATGTCATCAATTATCATGATGAAAAAGCAAATAACATAGCCTCAACCACCAAATGGGAAAAAGGAAACCAAAACCAAGCAACCCACATTACCCAAAGTATCAAATCAATGTCAGTTGATCCCAGAGACTATCACACTCCATCCTTGAAAGCAGCTCCACTTCTAGGGATGACTATAACAAAGGTGTTGTCATAAGGCAAGGCAACACCCTCCTTATAGACATTCAAAGAAGTAAATACTTCATAAGGCGAGGAGAATTTCCAAGGCTACCACCAAAAAATCTCCCTTTAATAATGGGGAGATTCTCTCAATAAATGTCAATAACAATGGTATTATTCCAAAACACCCTCATTATAGGCACTTATGAAAGAACAGCCACATCAAGAAGGAATTTTAACATAGAATTTTCATACACGAGATAGGAAAGTCCAAGGATGCAAGTTCTATGCGGTCTACACCATCACTAATAACCTTACTTGTAAGAAAATATGCAAACACATTGATTTCTCTAAAATAGTAGGAAATTGAGAAAGTGGAGAAGCCATTAAGTTGAAGAAGAATGTGCTCCAGAAGGTATTGCATACGCCAAGAGACGCATTTTTTGGCAGCAACCACCTGACAGACAAGCATTGAATCCCCTTCAATAACAATATCCTTGATATTTAGAGAATGAGCCAGATAAAGTCCAAAAGATAGAGCCTGAAATTCAACCATGTTGTTAGTACCATAACCAATGTATTTGCCAACTGCCATGATGATATTTGAAGAATGATCAAAGATAATTACCCCAATCCCAAACTTTCCCGGATTGCGCTTAGAGGCCCCATCAAATTGAAGTTTGAAGGAAGGGGAAGGGGGAGGGCTCCATTTCGCCATCTTTTGCTTAAGATGCGAAGAAAAAACATCTGAAATAGCCCCATGAGAAGGCAACAAATGCAAAGAGGGCCAATTCCAAGTAACCCAGTTATCCTAATGAGAAAAGGTTGTTAGTTGCCCTAAATTTTTATAAATGAAAGAAAGCACCACTTCACTAATGGAGGCTTGGATTTTCCCTATGATGTCTGACAAAGACATCGACTTATGATTAAAAATTCTTGAATTCCTTTCCAGCCATAGATTCCAAATCACCAGAGATGGAGCAACTATCAACAAAGATGAATAGAATGAAGCGGGAAACAACAAGGGCCGGGATTGAAATTGTGAAAGAAGAGTTGCACAAAGAGTAGAAGACCACCCTAACATACCAAACAACCAATACCAACACTCAGAGGCAAAGGGACAGAGTAGGAAGAGGTGGTCCACCAATTCCATGCAATAACCACAAAAAACACATGGGAAAACTATCGTAATCCCAAGCCTATCTAGACGCATGCCAGTGAGGATTCCATCTTGAATGGCTAACCAGGAAAAAGCCCCTGCTTTTGGAAGACATGCAGTATGCCAGCATAACTTAGTAGGCCAACAGGCAGGTACAGAGGTCTAGATCAAAGAATTGTACCCCTCTTTCACCGAATAGGAGCCAGCCGCACTTTTAATCCAAACCAATGAATCTTCTTTATATTGAAAAACTAGAGGTCTCTTACGAAGTTCTTCAATAAAATCTAAAACAATATTAATGTTAATAGCCAAGGGAGGGATTTCCTTCCATTTGACAATTTCACAAGGTCCTGAAGTATCAATGATAAAATAATCTGTAACAAAAGGTCCCCAAAGAGATGAAAGGATTACCGGCAAAGGGGACCAATCTCGAATAGATGAGAGAGTTGGGTGCCCATTCTAGACTTCATCCTAAAAATGGGCCTTTCTTCCATTATGGACAACCTAGGATAAATGAGGCAAAATCACCTCTCTACATGAAATAAGAAAATTTCAGAACACAAAGCCCTTCGGAAGGGAAGTTGTAGTAAAAATCCTTTCTCTTGGTGAGCCCCTTAAATATTTAGCAAGCACAACAGAGGCCCATTTACAACTAGGAGTTGTATATAATTTCCAAATCAACTTAGCCCCCAAAGCCTTATTTTGAATAGCCAAATCACGAATACCCGCCCCCCCCAACTCCTTGGGACGACAAACTTTATCCCATGCTAAAAGAGGGATCTTATTCCTTCCTCCTAAATTATCATTCCAAAGGAAGGATCTGAGGGATACCTTTAAATGCTTAACAACTTGAGAAGGAGCCTGTGAAATAGACATTAGATATGTAGCTATACCACTCAAGACTGATTTAATTAGAAGAATTTTGCCTGCCAATGTTAACCATTTATGATTCTAGGAGGAAATTCTAGAGGAGATAGAATGAACAATTTTGTCCCAAAAAGAGTTCTTATCTGCCCCAAGAAAGAAGGGAATACCTAAATACATGCAAGGGAAAGACCCAACTTGAAAGATCCAAAAGCGGATAAATATGTGTCGAGATCTTAATAGCTTGTTGACAACAAAAAAAACTAAACCATGATGATTTATACAAATATAACTTGAAATTTATACATTATGACTATCTAAAGTCATTATTTCCTTATGAAAATGTAACTTCCCAACTAACCAACTATAAAACTAATAATGCATACACCAACACTTCCAGTATAACTATTTTATTGTTAAATACAAGTTAGTTGCCTCCAGACATAGATTGGTGCCTTGAAAAGGAAGGCAGAAAATAAAAAACGGAAGTCTGAGCACTTTCTTGTTAAGTCGTGTAATGCGGTATAGCGTAAGACTAAATAAACTATTAAACTAAACAAGTAGTGCGGTACAACTTCACCTTCTCCGATTACAATTGCTTAATTTTGGAAATGGGGGCCCCAAGTAGGAAATATTTTTTTTTGACTATCGTGAATCAGCAATTGCCTGCATACCCAACTTCAAGGACACAGAAGTTTCCATCGTTAGGTTTTTCTTTTTCCAGCACTTTCCTAGCAAGTTAAGGTGAGCCTGCCTTACCCTTTTTAAGTGGAGAACCCCTCACTTGTTCTCAAGAAATCAGCTTTGCACAAAGTTATTTAGTTGGTTTAGCGATAAGATGGCTTCGGGACTCTCCAACAGCGCCAGAAATTATAGGGAAATGGAAGAAGGTAGAGATGTTATCATAGGTACGTAAGAAGTAGTTTTAATCCAAGATCTTTGTTCATTTTATATGCCTTTTTTTCAGTACTATCAGAGGAAATCAGATTAATTTTTTCTCAATTTCGATTAAAGATTTATCTTGTAATAATATGGTGAACGGTTGAGTAGCGGGTAATTGGTCACCATATAGAATTTAAAAGATTGATTTTATACGAAAATTATTGCTGCCAAACTTTCTTAGATCCAGGTTTTGAGTCGCTAGATATTTATGTCTTTGAGGAAATATATAATAGAATAGAAAGGAATAAATTTTAATTTTGTACGAGGTTAAAAAAGCGGTTTCTAAGAGTTTTCTAGTTTTGAGGACAATTATGGGATACTGTGTAGAACAATATTAGATAAAATATAATTATATGTTTTTAAGGAAATACATAATAGAATAAATTTTAATTTTGTATGAGGTTAAAAATTTGGTTTCTATGAGTTTTCCACTTTTCATGATAATTATGGAAAACTATGTATAACAACATTAGATAAAATATAAAAAAGGGTTTCTAGTATTTCACTTTCTCTATATTCCAATGGGAGTGAGTGAAGTTGGACCCATGCCGGAGTGAGTGAAGGGTGGAAGTTGGGTATCCATGGTTGCATGAAAAGACCAATCCCATCCATAAGCCAGGTTTTCCTTTAGAGGGTTTGATCTCTATCTTCCTTGTTATTAAAGAGGAGTACAAAAAGATCTAGTTTTTGCTCGAGGAAGAAGACATTGTAGACCCCTTTTCATTGATATCCGACCCAATCAGACATCTCAAACTTAGATGGGATATGGTTCCAAAACTTACCCATAAGGGCTCTGCTTTGTAAATCTTCAACTAGGAATGTAAGAGCTTCATCTTCAAAAGTAACCTTTAATCGTTTTTCGTGACCATCTATTTTCGCTAGGTCCAGAAGCATTTTTGTTTAATCTTTTCCTTTGGGGACCCACATAAGACATATAATCTTGTGGTTCTATGTTTTGGGATTATCTTGTTGGCATCTATAAACTTTCCTCTTATGAAAGTGATGTTTCTTTCCAAATCATTTCATCTTATTGTGTCGGTCCATATAGAACCTTCTCCTTGGTGATTCCATTTTGGTTTGAAGGGAGATTTGGACCATGTAGGGTTTCTTCGACCCATTTGAAAAGTGGGCTGCGAGCTATTTTATCCCTCCAACGCAGGTCCACCAAAAGTTTGTATTGACCCATATTTAAATATAATGTACCATTTGGCAATGATTTGGGCCAACTTATTTGTAGTGTGCGATGTTTTCTAGATATTTAAAATTATTTATCACAAAAATAAAAATTAATAAGATCAGGGTTTTGTTTTCATCATCAAGATTCAAATATGAATAAAATTTATATTTTCAAATTAATTTGCACGTATATGTTCTTGCAATGTGATGTAGAGGGTCAGGGGTTTTAGGTGATTTCAAGAAAATATGCTTTTAAATGCTTCACACTCCTTGCAGTTACCTAGTGTTTCCAAGGCACCTTAATGGTTTTAAAAGGGCAAATCTCAATCCACTCTCCACAATGACTCCTAAGGTTGTTAAACACCTATTCCAACCCAATCCAACAAGATTCAACTAGTTTCAAAGGTTCAAGTCTTCACCATGCTCTTAAACCCCACTATATCTGCTACTAGCCCTAGAGCCTCAATTAGGCCACCTGAGGCTGAAATAAATTGTTTTCTCCAACTTTTCCCAAATAACTCCAAAAAAAAAAATATTTTCAGACACCCTTTTCGGCTTAATACAACATATCAAAGATTGAGGGTAGGTTGTTTTGGACCATGCCTTTGCTGTCCTAAGATTGGGACAAATTTGCTTGCCAAAAACCCAAGTTTTACAAAGCAAGTGTAAGAAATAATTCTTCCCCAATATTGAAACTCTCAATAGTGTTTAGTTATGCCTCAAAACTAAGTAATATCCAATAAAAATGGTTCTATGTTCTCTTTTAATGTGCTGTAGCGTCGTAAATTGTACGCACTTGCTAGGGTGGTACAATTTCACACCTAGTTTAGCACTCGCCTTGGTGCATTTTGTATTTTGCATTGCATTTCCCCTTTAGCACTTAATTAATCAAATTAATTAGGTCTAAGGTTCTATTTCATCATCTTCCACATCATAAAGCTGGGCCCTTTCATTAAAGTGTGCCCCTTTCATTTTATTCCTCCAATACATCATTTAATCAAAAACCCTAATTAGGTCCTACTATGAACTTGGGGGCTTGATTTCGGGAGTCAAAACATCTTGAAATCACCTTTAACTTCGGGATTCTCTCTAAAATCATCATATCCGACGGCCCTGAAAATTTGGTGAAAAGTTGTCGGGACCATGGCGCCCGGAGAGGACCATGGCGCCCAGAGTGCACATGGTCCCGGACATTTTTCCCAAAATTTTAGGAGCACAATCCAATCATAAAATAAAGCTTAACCCCAGGAAATTGGCAGGATATTCAATCTCTAGGTTGGCCAAAAGATGAAATTACGACCTAGGGTTTCCTACATAAGAGCTCTCTTTCTTCATTTGAAGGGATCCAAATTTTGGTTTTCAGGAACCTCATGTGCAGCGAAAGAGCAAATATTTGAAGACTTCAACAACATTCAACATCCCTCTATCAAGAACTTATCAAATTCATTCATTCATTTAGGGCTTGGAAGGCATTGAAGAACAATAGGAGATTACCGACTGAAGATTGGCTTGTACCCCTTCCTTGAGGGTTGGGTATGATTTCATGTTGTTTTCATGTCTTTGCATAAGCTTCAATATATCCTTTATTCATGCTTTAGATCACTTTGCATCTTGATTTAGAGAATTTACATCATCATTTACAAGCAATTAGGGTTTACTTTCTAGGTTGCTCTAGTTTGCTTGCTTGCATTTTAGGATCTTGCACACACACAAGGTCTGCACACACATTACTTTTACAATACAACTTGGCTATTCATGGAGGTGGAAATCACCGAAGTGAGGGTTTGACTAAGGCAAAACCCTATATAGCCGCCCATACCCTTTTCAGATATAAGTGCAGGTTTCAGGACTTAGACGACACCACAGGAGACAGATCCAGGAGAAGCAGACTGAGACCGACCTTCCCACCAAATTTCAGAGCAAAAGACCTAGACAGGGGTGCTAGGCACCCTGGTCCTGCTAGGACAGGGGCGCTGGGCACCCTGGTCCCTGGGACAGAGGCCCTAGGCGCCTTGGTCCTCCTGACAAACAGCATTTTTGACATTTTCGACAGTTTTCCAGAGTGCAAAACAGCAGTTTCAGGTGCAGTTTCTGGCACTGTATCAGGACAGTGGCGCCCGCGCCCCCATCCTGAACATTTTCAATCTGATTTTGACTCTGGGTACGCATTTGCATTCTTATTTCATCCTTGTATTTACAACTGTTCATTATTTAATCTCAATTTTGTAATCTTGTTATTCATTTGTACATGCATTTTGGGATTAGGACTTGAACTTGCATCATTTTATCTTTCAATTTCAATGAAGGAATAGAAATCCTAATAGGTAGCCTATGGCTCTCTCTTTCACAAGAAGAAGTAGCCAATTGTGTGATACCTCTAGGCTCTTTCGTATTCCGTAATGTGTGTCAAAAGGTAGGATTAGGGCGTGTTAACCTAGTCTCGCTTTTTCCCCTACACATTTTGGTGAACCCAACGTGAAACTTATTATTGCTTTCTCTTGCATTATGTGTTTAAATTTTATGCAATTTCAAAATGTCAGATTTTTATTTGCAAGATGTTTATATTTGTGATGATTATGAGTTAGATGAAGCTTTAGATGAGTTTTTGAAACCTAAATATACCAAACCTTCATTTTACCAAAAACTCATAAACATTGTTACTATGCCATTTCATTGTGATGAGAATGATAAGTCGAATGATTCCTCTCAAGGGTACATTCCTATCAACTCTTCCACTAAATCTAGTAACATGGTTGTTTTCAATGATCCCCTCTATGAAGAGATATCTCCTTTTGAATCAAAAGATGAACCTTTTAATAGATATGATCATGCTTTGTTAGATGATGCCCTTGATGACTTTGTGGCTCCTAAAAAATGCTCCCTTCATGAGGATCCTTTTGTGCAAGAAGATGACATTATCCCTACATTTCCTAGTGATGGCATTTCCTTTTCCAACAAAATTCCCACTAGAGATGATGAATTAATGATAAATGCTTACCCTTCTCCTAAAGTTTGTCTTACCCATAAACATCCCTTAGAGAAAGAAGATGAAATAAAAAGCAATTTCCTTAATTCTCTCTCCCCTAAAGATCATATTGAACATATTTTGAGGAAAGAGGATGAGTTTAACACATCTATTGATGCTATCCCTCGTAAGGATGAGGAATTAATACACAATGTTCTCTCCTCTCCCGAAATTGACAATACTTCAAACATCCCTTTCAACCACTTCACTATTTGGGATGAACCATTAGAAGAAGGTATAGATTATTCTCTACCCCTAGCCAAAGGGGATGAAATCAAGATTGAAAACTCCCTTGATAGTTTCTCACCTTCCTTGAATCTCAATCATTCTCCATCTAAAAATAAAGCATCTCCTTCTCCTCAACTTGGCTCTACTCATAAGGATACCCTAGTTCAAAGCAAGATGGTTAAGATCTCTTTCAAAGATCTCCCTCTCAAAAGTGAGGCTTTAGAGAGTAATGTTGATTCTTCTCCTAGAGAGTTTATTCCCCATGTAGATCCTTTGATGATAGAGGATGATATGACCTTTCCTAGTATTAGTTTTCTTACTAGAACATCAATGCCTACCCCTTGTCTCTCTCCTAAAATTGATTTAATCCGTGATAAGATTTTAGTGCAAGAGAAGACTATCAATAATTTTTCCAACACTTTTGTTCATTCCTCTAAACCATCCTTAATCAATTTGATACATGTGAATGAAACACCTAACAAACCTCTCTTCACTATCCAAGGTGCTTGTCCTTCTCAAAATTCTCAACCTTTAAATAAGCCTATCTTAGTGGTTCAAGGTGTTTATGCTAATGATTCTTTTTGCACTCCTAAGAAACCTATTATTACTGTGCAAGGAGGTTATTCTTCTAAGAGCCCTTATGAGTATGCTAAGCAACTAACTAGAGAGAGTTATCATGCAGTTGCCCATACGTATAACACAAGAAACAATAGGCAACCTCATCCTCCTCTAGTTATCCCAACTTCACTTCCTCCTTCCCAACCTATTCTTCCTCAAGCTCCACGTATTTCACAAGTTCTTGGTAAGGAATATGATCTCATAGAACAACTTAAAGCTACCCCTGCTAAGATATCCCTTTGGGATTTTATCCAAACTTCTTCCGCTCATCATGGAATGTTACAAGATGCCTTGAAAGATTTGAATGTTCCTCCACCTAATACATCTAGTAATATAGTGTCTTTGGTTAACTCTGTGATGAATCCTAAAGCTCAAATTGTGTTTACTCAAGATGAATTGCCTACTAGTGAAATTCAACATCAATATGATCCCTTGATGATTGTGGTTATCATAAATGACACTGCTATAAGACGAACACTGGTAGATAATGGCTCTGGCCTTAATGTGTGTAGCATTAATCTATTGCATAAGATGAATGTGGATACATCCCTTATTGAGCCTGACTCTCGTCCCATTCAAGGCTTTGATAATGTGGCTAAGTCTTCATTAGGTATTATCACCTTACCCATCACAGTGGGACCTGTTACTTTGCCCACTCCCATCCATGTTATGTCAGGAAATCTAACATACAACTTGTTATTAGGGAGACCTTAGATTCACAGTATGCAAGCTGTCCCCTCTACATTGCATAGACAAGTTAAATTTATTTATAACAATAAGACATATACCTTGATAGGTGATACTAATCTTCAGGCTTGTTTGCAAACATCTAAGCCTTCCTCTTCTAGTGACGACTCTTTGAACAAGATACCTATGAATGAATCCTCACTCTCTAATAGTCAAAATTCTTTGGATGAGCCTGAAGTTCCTGAAGAAGATTCTTCTCAACTCGAATTTACACATGAAAAGGCTTTTGATCTTGGGAAGGTTCTCGCAGAAGATGATTGGGGATTTCTTGATTTCAATCCCACCTTTGTAGGTGAGTATAGGGTTCCTCCTAGAGAGCTTAAAGTTAAAAAGAAGGAAGAAACTAGAGATCAATCAATCTTACCTAAACCTATGAGCAATAATTTTGTGGCCGCTTCTCAAACTTCTTCTCCTCACACTTCTAATTCTGAAGAGTTTGATTCTTTGTCTTAAGAAAAACCGCCTTCTCTTTCTGAAATGGCTGATCGTTATGGTCATGGTTTTCGCATTTTTGCTAAGCATGGGTATCATGGAAATGGTTGTGGCACTCGCGAACAAGGGATAAAAGTTCCTCTAGAAAATAATCTTCACAATTATGCCTTTGGACTTGGCTATAATCCCTGCAAGCCCACCAAAGCATCTAAAAGACCATCTCTCAATGTGAATGCTATATTTAGTAGTGATGATGATCTCACTTCAACTAAATCATCTTCTACTTCTGTCAACTCTCATTCCATTCATAAGGAAATCTTGGCGATGAACAAATCTCTTTATGACTCCCCTCAAATTTCTAAATCCACTTATGAATCTTTATCTCCTATTCATCATAAAGTCCTTTCCTCCAGGGATAAGGCTCTAATAAATTACACTCATCCCTCTTCTAAGATTTCTTGTGACTTTTCTTCTTCAATTTTTATCATTTTATACATGTTTTTGATCTCACTTATAGTTGAGCATTTAGCATGTCATATTCAAATACCTCATTCAATCTATCATGTCTTTAAATAACATTAATGGCTGTTATGTTGCTCATCATTATATGACATTGGTAGCTCATTTACTGGGGGCTCATTGTCATTCATGATGGTACAATTTCAAGTGCAATCATATTTTTGAAGAAACATAATAGCCTAATTTTTTATGTTATCTCTTGTTCCTATGGGGACAAGAGTGATTTCATACATCTCTTCTTTTTATGATTAAAATTTCCCTTTGGGGTAATAGTGTGGAAATATTGATCATCTTTTCTTTAGAATCCTCTTTTCCTAGATATGGGAGAAGATGTGTATTTTCTTTCTTATCCTACCCACTTCTTGTGAGGAGCATTTTACATACACTAATGTCTTGCTTGCATGAACTCATGTGAGTATGTAGTACATTTTGCTTATGTCTAAATCTCTCCCTAGAAGATTGTGTATGTCCTTCTCATTGTCCTTATCCTTGGGAGGCAATGATCTTTCCTTATTTTCATCTAAGGATCCACTTTTTCCTATTTCGTGGATGGTGTGGACTTTATTACTTGATGTTATTCCTTGTATGCATCCGTTGTTGTTCGTTAAAGGATTCTCTCTTACAAGAGGTGTAAGTCCTTGACTACAACCTCTTTTGCACTTGGTAAAATACATCTATAATGAATTCACTCTCCCAGTTGGGTTAAAAGGAGCGTCATCCTTCATTAAGAATCACTTTCACCTCGCAAAAGAAGGAAGTATTGCATTCTTATTCTCTTCTTTGTCTCATTCTAGGAGATGTTATATTTGTCTAAGACAATTCCTCTCAGGGATAGGTGTCTTTTGTACAAAGATCTCTTCTCCTCTAAGGATCTCCTTTACACATATTACAAGATATCCCTTTTCAACTATCTTATCCTTGCTTAAAGAGTGCAAAACTCTCTTGCTTGGATCTATGACATTGTTGCATTTTTGGGGTATCTTCTTTTGTGATGAAGGTAGGTATCCTTGTTCTACTTTTCTTATGACATAAACATTACACTTTTTGAGCAATGGGTCATTCTCGAAACCAGAGCACAAACTCTTAGAGCAAGATGTCTCCGTTTTTCTTTTATGCAAGGTGATTATTCTCAGAACCAGAGCACAGACTCTTAGAGCGAGATGTCACACTTTTGTACTATACATATACAGGTTGTAGCATACTCGAGCATAGACTCCTATGAGGTGCTTCTAACCTCCCTTACACACACATGCACGAGGTTGAGTGGAGCTAGTGGCATAAGGCTAGACTTTCTTACTCTCCTCCCTTACATGGATCACCTAGACAGACTCTAGGGGCTAGTTTTCCATGTCCTTTTTCCCATGGATCACCTAGACAAGATCTAGGGGCGAGAAGTCCATGTTTTCTCTCTCACTATTCTTCTCATGGATCACCAATGTGTGTATTCATGCCCTTTTTCCTTTCTTTACTTCTCTTTGCATTTTGTTTCCATTTACATCCTTCATCTTGTGTTAGAGAACTCTCAAATCCTCACACTCTTTGTTGTGTTTGAATTGAGATTTAGTCCTCTTTCTTACCAAATGATTCTCCATTAGTTTTTGATCTCATATCAAATCTTCTTGTGAGCATTTGTCATCAATATTCTTTAACAATTCGAAGTGGTAAACATGATACCTTGTTTCAACTCACTAAAATTAGCAAGCCGAAACAGGGGGGGGCATATAGCTACCCTCGAATTTTCATCACCTTCCTTAGTAAGCATTAGGTGATTTTGTGATCTAACATGTGTTTTGTAGGGTGCGGTTCCTAACTGTGTACTGCAAATACCGCTGGGGGCTTCGTTCGATAGACTTATGGATATATCCTTTTTCAAATAATGTTTACTTTTTTGTACTTTAGCTTGCATATGCACGTAGTGTTCATATGACCGCTAAAGTGGGGGCTAAATGTAGCGTCGTAAATTGTATGCACTTGCTAGGGTGGTACAATTTCACACCTAGTTTAGCACCCGCCTTGGCGCATTTTGTATTTTGCATTGCATTTCCCCTTTAGCACTTAATTAATCAAATTAATTAGGTCTAAGGTTCTATTTCATCATCTTCCACATCATAAAGTTGGGGCCTTTCACTAAAGTGTGCCCCTTTCATTTTATTCCTCCAATACATCATTTAATCAAAAACCCTAATTAGGTCCTATTATAAACTTGGGGGCTTGATTTCGGGAGTCAAAACATCTTGAAATCACCTGTAACTTCGAGATTCTCTCTAAAATCATCATATCCGACGGCCCTGAAAATTTGGTGAAAAGTTGTCGGGACCATGGCGCCCGAAGTGCATATGGTCCCGGACATTTTTCTCGAAAGTTTAGGAGCACAATCCAATCATAAAATAAAGCTTAACCCCAAGAAATTGGCAGGATATTCAATCTCTAGGTCGGCCAAAAGACAAAATTATGACCTAGGGTTTCCTACATAAGACCTCTCTTTCTTCATTTGAAGGGATCCGAATTTTGGTTTTCAGGATCCTCATGTGCAGCGAAAGAGCAGATCTTTGAAGACTTCAACAACATTCAACATCCCTCTATCAAGCACTTATCAAATTCATTCATTAATTTAGGGCTTGGAAGGCATTGAAGAACAATAGGAGATTACCGACTGAAGATTGGCTTGTACCCCTCCCTTGAGGGTTGTGTATGATTTCATGTTGTTTTCATGTCTTTGCATAAGCTTCAATATATCCTTTATTCATGCTTTAGATCACTTTGCATCTTGATTTAGAGCATTTACATCATCATTCACAAGCAATTAGGATTTACTTTCTAGGTTGCTCTAGTTCGCTTGCTTGCATTTTAGGTTCTTGCACACACACAAGGTCTGCACACACATTACTTTTACAATACAACTTGGCTATTCGTGGAGGTGGAAATCACCGAAGCAGGGGTTTGACTAAGGCAAAACCCTATATAGCCGCCCATACCCTTTTCAGATATAAGTGCAGGTTTCGGGACTCAGACGACGCCACAGGAGACAGATCCGGGAGAAGCAGACTGAGACCGACCTTCCCACCAAATTTCAAAGCAAAAGACCTGGATAGGGGTGCTGGGCGCCCTGGTCCCGCTAGGATAGGGACCCTGGGCACCCTGGTCCCTGGGACAGAGGCACTGGGTGCCCTGGTCCTCCTGACAGATAGCATTTTTGACATTTCCGACAGTTTTCCAGAGTGCAAAATAGTAGTTTCGGGTGCAGTTTCCGGCACTGTATCAGGACAGTGGTGCCCGCACCCCCGTCCCGAATGTTTTCAATCCGATTTTGACTCCAGGTACGCATCTGCATTCTTATTTCATCCTTGTATTTACAGCTGTTCATTGTTTAATCTCAATTCTGTAATCTTGTTATTCGTTTGTACATGCATTTTGGGATTAGGACTTGAACTTGCATCATTTTATCTTTCAATTTCAACGAAGGAATAGAAATCCTAATAGGTAGCCTGTGGCTCTCTCTTTCACAACAAGAAGTAGCCAATTGTGTGATACCTCTAGGCTCTTTCGTATTCCATAATGTGTGTCAAAAGGTAGGATTAGGGCGTGTTAACCTAGTCTCGCTTTCTCCCCTACACATGTGCAAACCCCAAAACCCTCACCATTAGGCTCCAAAACTGAGGATTTTCTAATTAAGACCTTTCCATTCACTTCCACGGCTCATTAAAAGTCCCCACACTATCTCCTTGGTCATATTAACCAACTTCAATCATCAAACTACCCTCTCCAAGAGGTAGATCTTCTGCTGCTATAAGTTTCCTATGCTTCCTACTCACTTCTCCCTCATCAAACTCATGGTGTACACCTATTAAAACACACTTCCTGCAAATTTTCTGGTTAGGATCATAATGTACATGTTAGATAGAGCCTCCTCTATGAGAAACAGGACCTTACATCCATAGAAGGGCTCCAAATTGCATTTTGGGCCTTCAATGCCAATGATACAACTCAGAAAATTTTAGGACAGTCAGCACAAATGACAAAATATGAGCAAAACCTGCTACAAAATCATTCCAAATCACTTATTACAATGTTTAATGACTGCCCAAGGCTTATACCATGAAAGATAAATCACTTTCAAGCAACAAAACACAAAAAATTGCAAGAAAATGAAGGTTTTATTCACTTTTTCTGTTAAATCCGTACAATATCCATACTGTAGCATCCAACCACACCAAAATAGAATTTCAAGGTTTTATAATACCTTCCCCTAACTTCCCAAACCGAAATCCATCAGCTATTCATGATTAAAATGCTTAACAAACAAGTTTTTAGCTTTTCCCCCCAAAATGACACTAGCCACTATTTTCAAATTTTTGAATTTAAAACTCTTATGAAATGGACTTCTACCCCAACCTAATGACATCTAAAGGATAAAAATGATTTATCAAATAGTTCTAAACACCTTTGAGACCCTTACCAATTCTATACCCATGAAATCCTATATTTGGTCCTATGGCCTTATTAGGTCCATTAAGACAATTAATCATTACATTAGGATCATTACAATAAAATGCCATAATTGGCTTCAAGACATCATAATTGAGTCTATTAGACCCATACACCTCCTTGTCATGCTTCCATGGTGTCCTCCAAGTTGTCTTTATGCCTAGTGCCCCTCCACCATACTCCCCACCAAACAAAGAACTCTTGTCCCAAGAGTGACTAGTCTTGTGCCAACCACCTAATGATGATGTCTTCTAATTTTCAATAGGGAAAAGGTACTCTCCAAAGGTAATCTTCGTCTTGCTACAACCTGCATTCACTTTACCAAAAACATTAGTATCAAAAAGCTGATTTTGAGTCCCTTGTCTAGGACCTTGTGTCTTCACCTCTTCTTGCCTCTTCTTATCACTATTCTGATCTGATATCATCTGCAAACTCAGAGGTTTAACCATATCTCTCTTCTCAATCACCGGGCAATCAATACCCCCAACTCTTATGCTATTGAAACTACAACCATGTGGCTCCTTAAGACTGCTATTTTGCTGCAACTTTGTTTTGTTCTTCCAACCGGTATCATTGTCCTCTTTACCCTACTCACACAACCTGATTTTCTCTCCAAAACAAATTACATTATGCTCATACTTCTCCCTACAAGGCAAAGGTGTTAAACAATATCTCTTACTACTCTTATGCACCAAGTATGTATTTGTATATCCATCATGGATTGTCCTCCTCAAGTATTGCCATGGTCTACCCAAAATTATATGTCCACAAGTCATAGGTATAACATCACACAAAACCTGATCATGATATGGACCAATTGAGAAATCAACATAAGCCCTCTGATTAATCATTACATGCTGCTCTTGACTAACCCAAGTGGCATTGTAAGGATTAGGATGATCAAATGTTTACAATCCCAACTTAGAAACCATATCAAATGAAACAAGATTATCATGTGAGCCAGAATCAATAATCAACTTACATATCTTACCCTTACTCAAGCATTGTCTCCTAAAGATGGATACCTGATTTGATGTTTGCTGCTGCAATTTACCTCTTCTGATCATAAGAAAATCTCCCTCTGTTATAGGATAGGCTTTCAATGGTTCTTTGTCTTCTTTCTTGTCTTCTTCTTCACATGTAAAATAAACTCTTCTATCTTTGCCTCTATCAGCTTCATCCTATTTAGGACATTTGAAAGATGGATGTCCAACTTCATTACAATGGTAACACCTACCTGTGAATACATGTGATCCTCTTCCACTACCAAATCTACCTCCTCCTCTATAACTATAACCAGCTCTTTATTCTGATGTAGACTCTTTGTCCTTATTGTCTTGTCCTTGTGATTCATTTGCAGACCTTCCTCCTCTTCCTCTCATGGATCCTCTACCTCTTGTGCCTCCTTGTCTCTCTTGTTTTCTCTTCAACTTCTCCTCAGCCCTTATTGCAAGTTGAAAACAATCTCCCAATGTTTGTGGGACATTCAACCCAATCTCATCCTGCAAATTATATCTCAGCTCATTCAAATACCTTGCTACCTTTTCATCTTCATCCTCTACTCCTCCTCTAATGCTCAGTTTATGAAATTGCTCTGTGTATGTCATCACATCCATGTCTCTTTGTTTCAAGTTTTGTCTCATCCTCTTTGTTTGTATAGCAAAATCAGATGGTAGAAATTGTGCCTTCATCATTGCTTTCATCCTTTTCCAACTTGTAATCTTATTCAATCCTCTTGCTATCCTCTCAGCCTACATACCACTCCACCATGTTAATGTTGTTCCCCTCAACTTTGCCTTTGCAAATTTCACCTTCTTGTCATCATCCGTGTCTTCCAACTCAAAGTAGTTTTCTAAGGCCTCTATCCACCCTAGCACTTCCTCACTATCCATTCTTCCCTGGTAAATAGGTAAATCAACATGTCCTTTCATTACTCCACCTTGTACTACCTTTAGTAGTCTTACCAACCTCTTCTCTTCAGGGTCTACTATCTCTTCCCTATGCTCTTCATGCCCACTTCCTTCATTATGTGAGTCAAGATGCTCATTGTTTTCATCCACCCTAGGTTGTTCTCTTTCCTTCTCTAAGGCTTCTATCCTTGCAGATAGTTGCACTCTCTCCCTTCTCTCTCTTTCTCTTACTGCTTCAAGTTCTCTTTTTTCCCTCTTCTCTCTTTCAAGGGCTTCCTTCAACTCTTCAATTTCCCTAGCCATTTGATTCTTCGGTGCCATCTTGTCAAAACCTTCCCAAAGAGATCTACTCACTGCTCTGATACCAATCTGATGCAGAGGGTCAGGGGTTTTAGGTGATTTCAAGAAAATATGCTTTTAAATGCTTCACACTCCTTGCAGTTACCTAGTGTTTCCAAGGCACCTTAATGGTTTTAAAAGGGCAAATCTCAATCCACTCTCCACAATGACTCCTAAGGTTGTTAAACACATATTCCAACCCAATCCAACAAGATTCAACTAGTTTCAAAGGTTCAAGTCTTCACCATGCTCTTAAACCCCACTATGTCTGCTACTAGCCGTAGAGCCTCAATTAGGCCCCCTGAGGCTGAAATAAATTGTTTTCTCCAACTTTTCCCAAATAACTCCAAAAACAAAATATATTTTCAGACACCCTTTTCAGCTTAATACAACATATCAAATATTGAGGGTAGGTTGTTTTGGACCATGCCTTTGCTGTCCTAAGATTGGGACAAATTTGCTTGCCAAAAACCCAAGTTTTACAAAGCAAGTGTAAGAAATAATTCTTCCCCAATATTGAAACTCTCAACAGTGTTTAGTTATGCCTCAAAACTAAGTAATATCCAATAAAATTGGTTCTATGTTCTCTTTTAATGTGCAAACCCCAAAACCCTCACCATTAAGCTCCAAAACCGAGGATTTTCTAATTAAGACCTTTCCATTCACTTCCAGGGCTCATTAAAAGTCCCTACACCATCTCCTTGGTCATATTAACCAACTTCAATCATCAAACTACCCTCTCCAAGAGGTAGATCTTCTGCTGCTATAAGTTTGCTATGCTTCCTACTCACTTCTCCCTCATCAAACTCATGGTGTACACCTGTTAAAACACACTTCCTGCAAATGTTTTGGTTAGGATCATAATGTACATGTTAGATAGAGCCTCCTCTATGAGAAACAGGACCTTACATCCATAGAAGGGCTCCAAATTGCATTTTGGGCCTTCAATGCCAATGATACAACTCAGAAAATTTTAGGACAGTCAGCACAAATGACAAAATCTGAGGAAAACCTGCTACAAAATCATTCCAAATCACTTATTACAATGTTTAATGACTGCCCAAGGCTTATACCATGAAAAATCAATCACTTTCAAGCAACAAAACACAAAAAATTGCAAGAAAATAAAGGTTTTATTCACTTTTTCTGTTAAATCCATACAACATCCATACTGTAGCATCCAACCACACCAAAATGGAACTCCAAGGTTTTATAATACCTTCCCCTAACTTCCCAAACCAAAATCCATTAGTTATTCATGATTAAAATGCTTAACAAACAAGTTTTTAGCTTTTCCCCCCAAAATAACACTAGCCACTATTTTCAAATTTTTGAATTTAAAACTCTTATGAAATGGACTTCTACCCCAACGTAATGACTTCTAAAGGATCAAAATGATTTATCAAATAGTTCTAAACACCTTTGAGACCCTTACCAATTCTATACCCATGAAATCCTATATTTGGTCCTATGGCCTTATTAGGTCCATTAGGACAATTAATCATTACATTAGGATCATTACAATAAAATGCCATAATTGGCTTCAAGACATCATAATTGAATCTATTAGACCCATACACCTCCTTGTCATGCTTCCATGGTGTCCTCCAAGTTATCTTTATGCCTAGTGCCCCTGCACCACGATGTCTTGTAATTGAACATCACACAACTATGTATACGAAGTCCTTGGTTGCTGGTCTCGGCTACCCGTTTATAAATGCATTCTTATATTTATAATTTATTTTGTGAGAAGAAATACAAGAGGAATGTCCCCCAACCGATCACATCGACACCACTCAAGTCATGAATTCAAGCAGCCCAGAATACTGGCGTTCGACTGTGGAGATGACAAATTCTGGCACAATTAAGTCCTCCCAGCCAAACACGCCGATTCGCAGGTGAGATAAAATTTCTCGATTCTCTCTCTCTTTCTCCGCCATATGAGTCCAACTTTAAAACTCACTCCATATTTCAATTAACAGTGACCGAGGACTGAAGTTTTCGGCTCAAGATGTATTTCTGAGTCACAGTGGTAAGCAGAAAAATTTTGTTAGGCAGCTATACAGAGACCTCACAAACCAGGGCGTGTCCTGCTTCTTTGATCAAGATCGCGAAAGTTTGCCACTTGGTGAAGATTTCCCCTCTCGTATATTTGAAGCTGCTAAGACATGCAAAGTAGCAGTTTTACTTCTCTCTATGGATTTCCTCGAATCAAAATGGCCAATGCAGGAACTGGCTGCTTTCGTGGAAGCGAAGAAAAAAACAAATCTTGATCTCAAAATTTTACCCCTGTTCTTCCAGATTTCACCGGATGCTCTTAAAAACATTACGGCAGACGATGAAAAGTGGAAACAGTTGGAGAAATCTGAGGTAAAGCGAGCCGAATGGCACCAAGCTTTGAGTGCAATACGGCCAATTAACGGGTTGAATTTTATTGAAGGTGATGATGAAGTGAAGTTTAGAGATGAAATTGTGAAAGGAATCTGGCATCTACTTCCAACACCCTCACCAAGGTATCATGTCCCTTGTATGCAAGGACAAGCACGAATGTGCCAGGTAAAAGCACCTCACTACCTTGTTTTGCTTTTATGACGCATATATTCAGATGCTAACGCATATATTATATTTATGGTTTGCAGGAGGTTGAAGATTTCTTCAACACTGTTCATTCCGACAAAAGGGGAATCCGTATTGCAGGATTGTATGGAATACCGGGCCAGGTGAAAACTACACTTGGCAAGGCTTTTTGTAACTTCAAATTGAAGGATTTTGAAGGCAAAGTTGCCATCTGGAATTTTCCAAAGGCGATTCGTTTCAAAGAATTAAAGTTGCCCTGCAATATCTCACTTTCTGCCATCAGTCGTACCTCCAAGAACTGATAGACCAAGATCAGGTGACCAATTTCACATCTTTTAATTTTGTTTACGGGATGTTCTTCCTTTCCATAAGAATATTTTTAAGTATTCTGAATTTACTAATAAGATGTGTTAAGTATTCTGCATTTTCAAATGTAACTTACAGGCACAAGTTGAGCTTTATAGAAGAGTGGAGGGCAAAAGGGTATTGTTGGTGCTCGACAATATCACAGTAGAATATATAGACGAAGTGGAGCATTAGCTTAAGGCAGAGTTGGGAGAAAACAGCTGGATCCTTTTGAGCGCTCGGAGTGTAGATGTTCTAGTAAAGCATTTCAAGATAGATAAGCAGTCGTGCATGGGCGTACCAGGGCTCAAAGAGGAAGAGCCCGTAGCCATCTTGTTGGAAAGGACATCTGTAGAAGAGTCAACGTTGGGGATAGAGGACAAAGCCTTTGCTGTCAAGTGTGCTGCAGACAGATGTTTGTTCAAAGAGATCGGTCGTGGAGAAGGAACATTTCATCCGTTAGCTTTAAAAGCTTTTGGTAGCCATCTCTTCACTAAATACGGTCCGCATTTGTCAAAGTGGGTTTGTGAGATAAAAAGCTGGGTAGACCGATGTGGTTATGGTTTGGATGACTTGTTGGCTGTGCTGGGCAAAGCTTTTGACAACATGTGTCCCGAATATCGCATGATATTCATGCTTCTCACCCTCTATATGCCGCCTAATATGTCTCCCAACAAAGTTACCGAGTGGCTGGCAATAATTCTCAACAAAGATATCCCGTCTATTGAGAAAGCAGTGAGTTTGAATATTTTCTTTCAAGACTTTTTAGTTTATGATTTGGGTGTTTTTAATTGAAAAATCGCTGAAGACTTTTTTTATACATGGTTTCAGGTTGACGATCTCTGTCAGAAGGCTTTTATTGAAGAATCTATACCTGGAATTCGCATACACGACCTATATTTTGAGTTTGCTCAAAGCAAAGCAAAAGAAATGGGGAGATGGCTGTGGTGGAAGGGTGACCAACATAGTACACGTGGGTTAATATCAGAAGAGAATGCAGGGTTTGATTTGGTTAAGTTGGAGCAGTGCATGTGTCTAAGATCGTTACAGATCGCCCATCGTGACCTTCAAAATCTGTTGGTGCTTCAGCTTGTAGGTGTGCAGAATATGAACAAACTTGTTTTGGGTGAGATGGGCTGTCTCAGAAGTATTACATTACATAATTGCAAAGACCTGGTAGCCCTTGAAGGTATGGTAAAATTGCAACAGTTGGCGTGGCTTCAGATAAGTGAAGTAAATCCAATGTTTAAACTTCCTAAGCTAAGCAGCCTCAAAGGTTTACGATATCTTGAGATCAATTTAGCAGGCAGCCAGGTGATCAATAAGCTGGGAGATCTTACCGATTGTGCTTTTCTGAGAGAGATTAATGTTTATTGTCGATCCCACTCGGAGCTCCCAAGGTTGAAAGGTTTGCGGTATCTGGAGAAAGTGGACTTTAGAGTGTGTGATAAAGTGAAGGGGTCCCTCGACTGTACAGAATGCGTGGAGCTTCAAAGTAATCTCATCAGCCGTAGAAGTTTTAAACTATCCAAAACTGTATTGTGGGATCGTGATGCAGTGAAGGCATGTCCAGATATAGATGTGCCGAGTGCTTTACAGGCATGTTTAGATACACATGTCCGGATAGAGTCGTTGGATGTAATAAACGTTGCTACAGCGCTCATAAGTTTAGTGTCTTGCGACGGACTGAAAGATCTTCAATTATGGAATTTCAGGATTTTAACGGAGCTTCCGAGTTTCAGACTCTTTTCAGATTTGATTGTGCTCAAAGTTGGCAAGTGTGGTATAAGGGAGCCCCCGGATCTAACATGTTGTGTCTTGTTGGAGGATATTTAGTTTTCCAAACTAGAAAATTTACAAAAATTTCCCGACTTCTCACTACTGAGGAAATTAAAGAAGTTAAGATTATATGATTGCTGCAGGGTTGAAGATTCTCCTGATCTTAGTGGTTGCTATGAATTACAGGTATTCCATCTAGTCTATAACGACAATATTAAAGGACTTCCCAACATGGGCGAGTCCCCGCAATTAGAGGAAATCAAATTGAGTTGGTATTCTTGTAATGAGGATATTCAATCCTCTGTGGAGCGCCCTGGAGAAGAAACCTTCTCAAACTTAAGTGATGTAAGCGCGCCAGACACATTGAAAGAGTGGGAGTGGCTGGAGGGCAAGAGCATTATGGGAATAAGGTCTGTCCGTGGAGGGAAGATGTATTATTCTATCACAGCTCCCTATGAATCGCACGACCGAAGCCAGTTTTTGGGAAAAGTAACGGTAGATGAAAGGTTAAGGTTTCAACCCGGCGCATGTTTGTCTGTATTTATATTTTGTTCGGGAGTCATGAGTTTCATTTTGTTTGTTTTACATTTAATGCTGGCTTTTCATGCTGGGTTTTCAGATAAGGAATGGGTTGAGCGCAATTCTTATAATAAATTTTCTTTTTGACTTATCGTTTATTTACTTTGCGTGGTGGATAATTAGGGTTCCACTAGTACTAGCAGCTATACGGTTTCTCGTGCAACGGGAAGCTGATAGGCAAGGGGTTTTTTCTATGCCGAGTGATTAAATAGGCGAGAAGTTGAAGCAGCACAATGTGAAGGGAAGTGGAGTTAATTTGAAAATAGAGGGAAATATAGAATATTGGAAAAATATATATTAAAGGAGAAAGATGGAGGTTTTTTTAATTTTTATTTAATAAAAATATGTACTAGGAATTGCACCTTGGTGTGCAATGGGTATGCCAAAAAGATGTGGAAGAGCAATTAGAAAATATTTGGCCTATTAATTGCATACATTTGTGCAACACATGAGTTCAATTGGTAGGCCATTCAGAAAATGATGGTGTTTGTGCAACAAAGCTAAGAATTACCTTTCACATGATTAGTGAAATGCTTTTCATTGTGGCACCATGCTTGATGCAGTGGTGATGTCATCCTATGTGTCGTTGTGCTTGCCATGATACCTTGTGTGCATGTTGGTTTGTAATGCATAGTGTGAATGTCACTTACAATGAAAAAAATTGTTCATCCAATTTTGTTTCAATTAATATTTTCTTATTATGAAATTAAGTGATAGAGAGAGGGGGCGGAGAGATTACGAGATAGATATAGATATAGAGATAGGGAGGGAGAAACAAGAGTGTGTGTGTGTGTGTGTGTGTGTGTGTGTGTGTGTGTGTGAGAGAGAGAGAGAGAGAGAGAGAGAGAGATGTTTTTGTAATACAAAATGCCTTGGTTAAACATTGTCTTTCTCCATATTTATGAAGTGGAATACATTGGACAGATAATCTGACAGAAAGTTTGATGTTCATTTCCCACTTAATCATCCTTGTGTAGGGTGCCAATTACTTCCCTATCTAATCCTTAGATTCTCAAAACCCACAAGTGCATATTCAAATTCTCAATGTCTTTCTCATAATAAGCAATGAAATCATTTAGCATCATATTGCTAGTCTCACACTCTTTACTATACCTTATCTTTCCCAAAAGTGTCACCTCCTTACCTTCTTCCTTATCTTCTTGAATTAAATTCTTACCCATCCTCATCACAGTAAAAGACAACATTAATTTAGTAGAGATTAGATGTGAAAATAGAAAATCAAGCTATAAGAAATTTGTAGGTTGTTAAAGGATTATCTCAAAGACCAAATTATATATGATGAGATGTGAAAATAGAAAATCAAGACATAAGAAGTTTGTAGATTTTTAAAGGATTATCTCAAAGGCCATAAGAAATCTGTAGATTTTTAAAGGATCGTCTCAAAGACCAAATTATATATGATGTGGCACTGGTTACTTATTAAATCCTACTGCTATGAATTCTAAATAATGAGTTTAAATGGTAATAAGCCCCCATTTTGGCATAGGCAGGTGGGAAAGGTTGTCGAATCTGGCTTATACCTACCAATTGCATTTGCTTGAACATTTCTAAAAGCTTTTTCAACAAGTCTATTTTGTTCATATCCTCGAATCATTGCAGTTCATGAAACCACATTTTCGTGAGGCATTTTGTGAAACACTTCACGTGCCTTGTATATGCATCTATATTTTGCATATATGTCTACCAGAGCATTTCCAGCCATAATATCTAACCAAAATCCCCCTTCTATTATGCTATTATGTATATCCATACCCTGGTCCAAAGCTCTGATTTTGGCACAGGCAAGGAGGATGTTGGCAAAGATTTTAGAGTTGGTTTTGTATCTACCAATTGCACTTGCTTAAAAGTTTCGAAAGCCTTATCAACAAATCCGTTTTGTGCATATCCTACAATCATTGCATTCCATGCGACAACATCTCTTTGAGACATTCTATCAAACAATTCACATGCGTTATCTATGCTTCCACATTTTGCTTATATGTCTACTAAGGCAATCGCAACTGTAATGTCTAATAAAAATCCCCCTTCCCTTATGCTTTGATGGATGTCCATACCCTATTCCAAAGCTCCCAATTTGACACAAGCGGGGAGGATGTTGGCAAAGGTTGTGGAATTCTGATTTACACCTGCCAATTGAATTTGATTAAAAATTTCTAAAGCTTTATCAACACATCCATTTGTGTGTATCCTGCAATGGCTGCAGTCCATGAGATGGCATGTCCCTTTCATATAAAGAACCATCACATTTTGTTATGCTTTCTAATGTCTTCTTTCAATGACGCATTTCCTGAGTTCCTTTATTATTAAGAAAAAAAACTCTGTAAATAAAAATGTTCACCAAATAGGGAAACTTTCTGTACAATAAGTGAATAACATTACATTTCGCTGCAAGATTCATTGCCTACAACTATAGAATAGGGAGGATTCTGATAATAGTCGTGACTGCTACCATTGTATCCATGCTCGTGGTAATTGTAAATCAAATCAAATGTTTGTTTTTCATAATAATAGGTGAAGGCAATTTGGAGGGCTAGATGAGAGTCTAAACTGAGTTCTGTGGAGGAGCATGCCCATTGGTCTATTGAGAATTTACGTAGTCTCGCAGTCTCATCGGTGTAGGGGTGACCCGCAGCTCTATTTCATCTATAAATGTGAGAAGACAAGTCAATCGCGGGACTTACGGCAGACACGTCACTGCAGAAAATAGGTCTTCCATTTACTTATTTCACGCAAAAACCGAATGACCGAATAATTTGCAATCGACGGTTCAAAATGTTTGAATCGTCTTCCATTGATATTATGCAATATCAACTGTTGATGCTAAAAATAAGCTCGATTCATTTCATTGTAGGAGATGCCTTCGGCGTAAAAATAGTTTGAAATTTTTAAATTTGAATCATTATAATTTAATTGTTGAAATTAATTGTGTTTTTTTCATTTTTTTCAAACTTTATAGTAATTTAGAAATGATAGCGAAGCATTGCAACTTAGCAATTGGACTTAATACGTTAATGGTATTACAATGTGTTTTTTGAAAAGTTTATGTGAAAATATAAAATTGGAACTATTGTAGTTCTATATTTCAAACAAATAAGTATTATATTTTTTGAAATGATACAAAAAGATATGTATAAACTATATTTTGTAAGTTTTAGATGCAAATTAAGGTGTAGAAAATAAATAGAGAGTTAAGACGAAGAGAAGGAAAACACACAATTTATCGTGGTTTGGCAAATTTGCCTACATCCACACTCAAAGCAGGGG
Source organism: Cryptomeria japonica (assembly GCF_030272615.1). NCBI lineage: Eukaryota > Viridiplantae > Streptophyta > Pinopsida > Cupressales > Cupressaceae > Cryptomeria > Cryptomeria japonica. The sequence continues at coordinate 672,378,568 of NC_081412.1, forward strand.
AAGCAATTTTATTATGTTCATAATTCCGGTTATACATACACAATAGCTTGTAGCTTCACAAAAACCATCATATAAAATGATATTCAAACAACTCTTTAAAGAGCTTCGAGAGAGAAGTTGAAAGGCCAAGTATTTGGCGGCAAGATAAGAAGAAGTCCATACAACCTCTCACTTGAAGGCCAATGAACTACTACAACAAAGAGATTCCCCCACTCAATCCTTCTATCATATGTTGGAAAGGCTGAGAGAAGCCCAACAAAACTCGAACTTCTCCCGCGTAACAACTTTAGTGAGCACATCAGCTAGGTTCTCCTCAGTGGCATTTTTGTTTACATAAAACTTGCCATCTTCAACCATGTGCCGAACACAATGATTGCATATGTCAATGTGTTTGACGCTGGGACGTCTGATGCTTAGTCATAAAGATGGCATTGCAGTTATCACAAAATAAAACAAAATCTGATTGCTTCAAACCCAATTCACTGAACAAAAGTTGTAACCATACTATCTCCTTGGCTCTCTCAGAGAGAGCTATGTACTCAGCCTCTGTAGATGATTGAGCAACTGTATGTTGCAATTTAGAACCCCAACTAATCGTTACCCCTACAAATGGAAATGCATAACCTGAAGTAGACTTTCATTTGTCTAAGTCCCCACCAAAATCAGAATTGGAAAATCCTTGCAAGTGTGTCTTTCCCTTCCCAAAACATAAACAAAAATTTGAAGTGCCTTTAAGATACCAGAGAATGTACTTAACTACCTCCAAATGTGGTTTACTCAGATTAGCCATAAATCTGCTCACCACTCCCACTGCATGAGCAATATCCAAACGAGGGGATACCATAGCATACATAAGACTACCAACAACAAATTTGTAAGGGATACGATCCATAAACTCCTTATCTTCTTGTGTTTGTGGACATTGTTGAGAAGACAACTGAAAATGAGAGGCTAAGGGGACGCATACAAACTTAGCATTTGCCATACCAAATCTGTCCACTACCTTTTTAATGTAGTCTTGTTGAGATAGCTTGAGCTCTCTCTTTTTCCTATCCCGAAGAATGATCATCCCAAGGATTTTCTTTGCTGCCCCTAAATCTTTCATGGCAAACTTGTTAGCTAAATGAGTCTTAAGCTCACGAACAATCTTCATGCTTGTGCTGACCACTAGCATATCATCCACATAAAGGAGAAGTATATCAAATTCGCCATTGGGAAGCTTTTTGAAGTATGCACACAAATCAGATTCACAACATGTGAACTTGTGATCAGTCATAAATTTGTCAAACTGGAGATACCATTGTCGTCGGGCTTGGTAAAGCACATACAAGCTCCGCTTCAATATACAATAAAGATGCTCTTCGCTTCAATATAAAATAAAGATGCTCCTGACCCTTTTTGATAAATCCTTTAGGATGGTGCATAAATAATTCCTCATTAATGTCGCCATGTAGAAATGCCGTCTTCACATCTAATTGTTCGAGTTTGAGATCCCATGTTGTAACCAATCCCAGAACAGCTCGGATGGTAGTCATTTTTACTACTGACGAAAAGATTTCTTCAAAATCAATACCTTACTTCTAAGCGTACCCCTTGACGACTAATCTGACGAAATTGTTTCCGACCACCATCTTCATCCTTCAATTTATAGACCCACTTATTCCGTAATGCCTTTTTGTTAGGCGAAAGAGACAACAAATCCCATGTTTGATTCCTTAGTAATGCGTCCATTTCTTCACACACTGCACCTTGACATTTGTCACAATTAGCATCCTTCATAGCAGCTTGATAATTCACGGGCTTTGTATGTTCAGATGCCAATAAGGAGGGTTCTGCTTCTTCAACAAACAAGAGCTCATAGTCTGAAAATTTTGATGGAACTTTCCTCTGTCTTGTAGCCTTCCTCAATTCACCAACAGAACTAGAATGACTTAATTTATTTGGACCGTTAGCAGTGCCCAATTTTCCAGGATTTTTCTTGCTCTGTTTCTGAAAATTACCACCAACGTCTGCCTTTGTGAGTGAAGGGTCCCCTGAAATCTGCGTAGTGCGACCCCCTATTGGTCGTAGAGAATGATAAAAAAGACCTTCGTGTGTAGCAGAAGAATCAAGCGGTTGATTAGCTCGGGCAAACTGCTGGACATATCCTTGTCCAGTTCGAATTCGTGAGCCTGGCGGAGTCACTTCCATTAGTGACTGTGGCACGAGCAGGTTTGGAGCGATGTGTGTATCGGTGGATAAAAAGTCTCCAATGTCGTGCTTCCCGAAGTCTCCAACGTCGTGAATACATGTTCGACTGCTGCGTGGAGTGCATAGTCATACCTTTGTGCAGAGTGGTAGTAGTTTGCTTTGCGTGGGATGTGAAGGCACTGTAGGCAGGGGACCAAACTCGTGGATGTCAAGTTCATCTAGACACCCACACAAACAGTCAAAGTCGTTGCTATTACCAATATTTGGTGCCGAATTAGGTGTATCGATAGTTTGCCAAGTGGAATTACCATCACCACTTCCCATACTACCCGAAGCAGAGGACGAAGACGAAACAGGGGCTGGTGATAAAACAGAGGTCGTTGAAGGCAAGAAAGGTGATGTTCCACTTGGGCTTCCTTACTGTAAATTACTTCCATTTCTGCAGGTATGGGTATCTGAAAATGATGACAAAGGAACATAATCCTTAGTATCTTCCTGTGGTGTTTGCTTGCAAGGCAGGGAACGTGTGCTCAACAAAAACATCTCTGCTTCGAATGATTTTTATATCAATTAGACTTCACAATCTGAAGACAAATTGGACTTCGCCATACCCAACAAATATACATTTCAGCGATCTGGGATCCAATTTTGTCCTCTTTTTTCTTTAGGAACATGTGCAAAGGCTTGCCATCCAAAAACCCGAAGATGTGCGAATCAGACTCTCTTTCCCAGCCATTCTTCCTCTCGAATATCAAAATTCAATCAAGAGGATGGACTCCGATTAATCAAGTATACAGTTGTATTGCAAGCCTCTACCCAAAATTCTTTACCCAGTCCAGCATTGGAAAGCATACGTCGAGCTTTCTCAAGAATTGTTCAAGTGAATCTTTCAGCTGCCCCATTCTCTTGAGGCATGAAGGGAACAATTTTAATCCTTCGAATACTATTATCTGCACAAAAATTATTAAATTTTGAGGAACAAAATTCTCCTCCATTGTCTGTTTGTAGACATTTGATTTTGTGCCCACTCTGATTTTCAACAAGAACTATAAATAGTTTGAATTTTGAAAATACTTTTGGTTTTCTAGAAAGCATATAAATCCAAACAATCCTTGTACTATCATCAAGAAAGGCAACAAAATAGTTTGCGCCTACCAAAGGAGTTACCTCGGTAGGACCAAAGACATCAACATGTACCGATTCCAATGGTTTTGTCCTCTTGTCACGTCCACCCGTCAAGAAGCTGACCTGGTTTGTTTGACATAAAGGCAATGTTCACAAAATTTTAAATCCACCACTTTGAGACCCAGAAGCTAGTCCCTTGTCAGCATAACATCGAGTCCTTTCTTGCTTATGTGGCCAAGCCTTTGATGCCAAAGGCTTGCTTTTTTGTCCTCAACAACCATGGCATCTCCCACTTCATTGTGACTCTCAAATACATAGAGACTACCTAATTTATTACCCTCAAGGCAATCAACATGGTTCCCTTGGTGACCTTCCAAGTATCTGACTGAAAATTAACATCACATCCTTGTGTAAAAAGATGACCAACGAATATCAAGTTTCGTTTCAATTTTGGGACATGTCTAACATATTTTAACAACCATGTTTTTTCCCCTTCCAACGGTAATAAAACATCACCTTTGCCAATAATTTCACAAGATTTATTGTCACCTAAAAAGACATTTCTAAATTGACCTTTTTGGTAGTTCATGAATGCTTCCATACATGAAGTTGCATGATAGGATGCCCCAGAATCAAGCACCCATGAATCTGAAGTGATGTCAGCAGTGGAAAGAACTAGAACACTATCTTCTTTGTCATAAACGGTATTAGCTTTTCTGTCCCACACCTTCTCTTGTGCCTTTTTGTAATTTATACAATCCTTTTTCCGATGACCAAATTTACCAAAAAACCAGTAGTCACCATTTCTGCCTCTAGACTTCGATCTCCTTACAGATTTGGATCTTTGATTATAATTATTTCTGCCTCTACTGTGGCTCCTTCCTCTATTGTTAGAGTTTGCAACTGTTAAGGCTTCACCTGATGAAGGTTTCTTCATTCTTTTTTCTCAAATCTTTGCTTAGAAGACTAGCTGCTACATCATCAAAAACTAGTTTATTCTTGCTAGATACCGAGGTGCTAACTACTGTTACAACTCCATCCCAGTTGCTTGGTAAGGAGCATAACAAGATAACAACTTTGTTCTCATCATCTTGTGTCATTCCCACCGAATTTGCTTGGCTAATTAAGGTGTTAAATTCATTGATATGGTTTGCCATAATGCTACCTTCCTTCATCTTGAGTTTATACAACTTATTCATTATGAACACCTTATTTGTAGCCGATGCCATTGCATACATGTTTGTAAGTTTGTCCCATACCGCTTTCATTGTCATTTCAACTGTGACATTGAAGGGGACATTATTAGACAGCGAGAGAAAAATCATTGCTCTTGCCTTCTGTATACACCTAAAAATGGTCTGATTATAATTAATTAAATAAGCAATTATTTAATTAATCTCCCTCCCCAATTTAATTGAATTCATCAAGCAATTTGATTAAAATTCCCCTTTCATCTACTTATTAATAAATCTAAGGATTTATTATATAGGTTCATTTCACCCCTTTAATTAATTAATTAAAATTAATTAATTCCCTCATCCAAAATCATTTCTTCTAAATCCCCTAATTAATTAAAACAAATCAAATCAATGAGTTGTTGAGATTAATTATCCTTTTCCTATTATTTGAATTTCTAAAATCAAATTCTCCTAACTTCTACAACTCCTAAACCTAACCCATTCTACCTACCACCTTGTCCCCTTTCATCTAACATCTTCTAGAACCTTTGTGACACTTGTCACTAAGTGTTCCCTTTAATCCAACCCCCTTTGCCATCCTCCTCCAATTTAACCATTGATATCTTCAGATCAATCTCAACTATTGATTCATGCCAACTCACCCCTACCCTTGGAAAATCCTATAAATAGACCCTATATTGGAGCTCAAAGGGTCCCAATTTGATTTCATCATTTGCATTGTTACTATAGGCATCTAGCTTATAGTTTATCATCTTTAGTAATGTTATCATGCTCATTTCAGCTTAACTCTTAGCTTAATCATGCTAGGATAATCAATGCATTCATATAGCTTAATCATGCTAGGATAATCAATGCATTCATATAGCTTAATTATGCTATTCTTGCTAGATCATGCATTTTAATCATTCAAATCCTCCATCTAAGTGTAGTCAAGTCACTGGAATTTGCATACTAAGATCTGAGAGCAAAATTCATACTCGCATTTACTAGGAGGCAATAAGTCGATTAGCTATGGTTTTGTCTTTCATTGTTTCAATTTACTAACCATTGCTTATAATGATTTATTGAGTGTATTGTGGTTGCAGGTACAGGTACACTTCACAGAGCATGACACCTTCTTGTCTAGTTTTTCTCATTCTTCATCAACCATCGTAGATGGCTTCTTTGCTTTCCCTTCAAGCGCAAGTGAGAGGTCTTTCTTAATCAGCAAGGAATCCATCTGTACTTTCCAAAAACTAAAATTTTGTCCAGAGAATTTCTCTACCCTCACATCTTCCATGATTTCAAAATTTCAACTAGTGATCGAACCTCGCTTTGATACCAATTGTAAGTTTTAGATGCAAATTAAGGAGTAGAAAATAAATAGAGAGTTCAAAGATGAAGAGAAGAAAAACATACAATTTATCATGGTTCAACAAATTTGCCTACATCCACACTCAAACCAAGGGAATCAATTTTATTATGTTCATAATTCTGGTTATACATACATAGCAGCTTGTAGCTTCACAAAAACCATCATATAAAATGATATTCAAACAACTCTTTAAAGAGCTTCGAGAGAGAAGTTGAAAGGCCAAATATTTGGTGGCAAGATAAGAAGAAGTCTGTTGGACTTCACCTCCAACATATATAATATTTTTGGGAAAGTTAATTTGTAATTTTTAAATTTGAACCATTGCAACTTAAAATTTGAAATTAATTGTATTGTTTTTTTCAAAATTTGTAGCAATTTAGAAATATGATATGGAAACACATCTATAAAGTGGATTTAATATTATTAGGAAACTAGCTAAAATTATTTAGGATATTTTAAATTTAAACCGTTGCAAAGCAATAGTTGAAATTAATACCATAATGGTATTACAACTTGTTTTTTATAAGTTCTTTTTAAGTGTAAAATCGGAACAATTGCAATTTTTTTTTTATTTCAATATTTTTTTTAATATTTCGTGAAATGATACAAAAGATATCTATAAAGTAGATTTGATATTATAAGAGAAGTTAGTTTGAAATTTTTAAATTCGAACCATTGCAACTTAATAGTTGAATTTTTTTTTTTTTCAAACTATATAGCAAGACATCTATAAACATTACATACAAAAGCTTTAATTTATTTTTGTGTTTTACAATAGAAAATATTAATGCAAGAAATCTATACATAAAATGATATTCAAAGATAGAATTATTGAAATATAAAATAAAGAAAAAAAAAATTTAATTTAAAGAATGATATACAAAGGTGTTTTCGAATAGAAGACTATAAAAACATATAATCTAGGAACCACAATTATTAATGGTTTGACATCACTTAAAATGTGAGTCATTGTTCTTTAAAATTCCCCCCAAAAAGGTTCCATCTAAAACAAGCTTAAACAAAAAAATATTTTCAAGCAAGTTATGATTTTGTCCCATCCATGTATGTGGAAGAGGCCACACACAATCTATCAAATAGGATCTGTAATGAAAAGACAAAATCAAAATAAATATAAAATTGAAAGTGCTTATATAAGCATATATATTTTAAAATTAAAATTAAGTTGGTTACAAAGTTGAAATATAGTGTGTAAATGGTTATGGAACAACATATTTTTAAGGCATATAGGAGTATACTTACATCTTGAAGATGCAACGTGTGGGCTATGAAGTTTGATCAACACTTCTAGCCATGGTGTGATTGCCTAAAAATGGAAACACTAAAAAAAGTGTGGATCACAGCCTTAGTGTAGTTAGAAAGAATGGAGACATAAGGAAGCTTTTTTTTTCACCAAATTTAGGGAGGGAATAGTTTTATACCTTGAACAAATATAGGGTAGATGTGTGTTGGCATAGTGTTGTCATTGATGTCAACATGTAGAAGAAATGAGTTGCAAAAGAGAAGAGATAAGTTTCAGAAGAAACAAGTTGTAGATGAGCTGGTTCAGGCTTAGCATTAGTACCATGTTCTCTTCATGTTGATTACACATTATTGTTGTATTTGTAGACACCTAAAATTGTCATGTCTAATTAAATAAATATTTTATTTATTTAATTACTTTAGCCTAATTCTTTTATTAATTAAATAAATCTTTATTTATTTAATTAATTCATTTATCCTCTTCTAGCCTTATTTCTCATTTAAATAAATACATTTATTTATTTAAATTATCCTTTTCCTAAATTAAATAAATATTTATTTATTTAATTGATCTCATTTCTTCTATTAATTAAATAAATCTTTATTTATTTAATTAATTCATTAGCCCTTTTCTACCCATGACACATGTCATTCATCTCTTAATTCCTACACTACCTACCTCTTTCATTATTTTATTATTTCTTCTACCTACCCTCTAATTATAGCCGACCTCCTTTTACACCTCTCAATCTTATCCATCCATTTCATATTTGTGTCTTCTATATAAGGAGATACTTCCTTCATTATCAAACCCTAATCAATCATCCTAATCAACCTAGCTAATCATTTTATGCACTTGACTACACTACAATCCTACTTGCAACCACATTTCGTTCTTTGTTGAGCTCTTGTGCACATAAAATCTGAGAGCAAATATATCAAGCAAGATCAATGGAGATAGGAAGAATGGAGATCCAAAACCCTATTGGACATGTGATGGTACAATCTTTGTGATTTCATTTGATTTGCATTGTCTTAGGTAATCTTCATATGTTATGGTGGATCTTTGTTGTTGTTAGGCTAGGGTTTGGTGGTTGAATTCATTTAGCCTTTCAATTTTGTTATTATTGTTATCTATTTTCACCATAAACGGGTATTCTCTTCATGTTGATTACACAATGTATTCACAGTGTGCATGTAGATACATCGGGTCTTGCTGATAAAGCCTTTGAAAATGTGTTGGGAAAAGACCAAACACATTTTGCACCTCTGTAATGATGCATTTTGTTGTAAGTCTGTCTTTCGGCAAGAGCTTTTTCCATTTTGGTTGACCCATAGTGTCTCTCCACATGTCACTGTGACTTCGCATTTCAGCATGACCTATTTCGGGCTATGCAATTCCTTTGTGTTATATCGATATCCCCTACTTTTCGTTGTGACACTTGTCAGGTTTGGTATGACTATACATTTCGGTAAGACTCTTTTTGATTTCTATCAACCTTTGATGTTAAGCTGGTATGAGCCCTTTTTCGTTGTGACATGTAAGATGTATTGCCGATAATATCTCTTTTTCTATGTGACTCTACACTTTGGTAAGACCCTTTTTGCTTCATGTTGGCTCTTTAAGTTGCGTTGACATGAAATTTTTTCACTATGATAGGTAACCTCTCTTGCCAACGATAATTATTTTTCATTGTGACTTAGTTTATTGGCAAAACCAAAAATGCTTCAAGTGCAGGCCCTTTGTGCTATAGCAATAATAGTTCTACTTTGTTGTGATTGTGAGGAGTCTTGGTGAAATGTCTCTGATGTCGAGAAAGACTATAAATGACATGTTTTTCTTCTTACCAGTGCACGCAAATATGTGAATTGTCCATGTGGGTGGTTAACTAAGGTTGACCATATGACATAGATGGAGATACTGAGGACGTGGAGCATGTAGAATGAATAAATGTCCATATGGATGAAAGAAGATTTTTCTTGCAAAGATGAGTTTCATGAACACACCAAACATGATAGTTTGCAGTCCAATCAAATTTGATCGTAGGAAGAAATGTTAGATAGTTGCATTTAATAAAGAACAAGTTGTAGGTTGTTGAGTGGCTCCAAAAGATATGATCCCACAACCATGATAATATCATAATATCTTTAGTCGACAAGACATCAAGTCACAAAGTAGGTGAATATTACTAAATGTAAAAATTTGATCTCAAAGGTCAATCCAAAACTAGAAGAAGATGTAATTAATGTTGGGGGTCAATCTTCCTGTAGGTAGATTTCTTAGAGGCTCAAGTAAATTTATTTTTGAATTATTTTTGGAGGAAAATACTTAGTGTACAGAGATGACAAAACAAGGGGGTAGTTCGATGTGATGTGTGGTAGGTGGAATGAAAGAGAAAAAGATGTAGAGAAAACAAAAAGCCGAAGAGTGAATGTTGAATAGTGTGTGCAACAAGAAAAGAGTATGGAAGTAGAGAACAAATAAGAGGCTGAGGTGTGAATTTTGAATTGAGAGAAGGTGTAGAGGAAAAGAGAAAAGTGCAAAAATGAGAGACAAGAGAACATATAGAAGAGGTAGATATCATAGAAGTATAGTCACAAAGTGTGCTAGATAGAGAGCACTGTATCAAACAAAGATTAGATAATGTCATGTAGAGATAGGAATAAGACAGAGAGAAGAATATTGAGTTGAATAGCAGAGAAAGAGAGGGAAAATAAGAAACCTTAGAGAGTCATTGTAACAAAGCATCATGGTATGCGTTGCAATCAGTTTCAAAGAGTTACAAAATCTCAGTTGTAACAAGACATCTCATTGTATTTGAAATTAGATCATTAGTTTGGTGTGTGTCATATGAGTGGGTGCTCAGATTAAGAGTATGTGCTCCTTTGAGTTGGTGCTCATAAATATCAAGTGTTGGTGCTCCTTTGGTTTGGTGCCCCTAAAAATTGTAATGTATTGGATATTGCTACTGCTAGGATATGTTGTTGTCATTGATGTCAACATATTCTTGTATTCCGGTATTGCAAAGAGTTGTTTTGGTGTTCTGGTGATTGTTGAGAGTTGATCTAGTTGGCTTATATGTTTGACATGTTGAATCAACTAGAGATACTTGATTTAGTGTTGGTTTCATGATGATATGTGGTGATTTAATCGAGTTATGGTTTCTGGTATGAAGATTGGTTCTTCAGTGTTTAGTGTTGTAGTGTTCTATTATTTTATTTGTTGTGCTCCAAAATGATTATATATTGAGTTGTGGATTTGGGAGAGTGTTTATGATGTTTGTGTGTATCTTCAATTCAAATGGTTCAATATTTGGTTCTCCACAAGTTATCTTTCTAGTCCTAGCTACTATTGTTGAGTGTTCTTGAGTATTAGCATGTTGATCGATGGAGATTTGATTAAGTGGTGTTGGTGAAGCTATTACAGATGGTTCTAATATGCTTGTTGGTGTTTCCTAATCATTTCCTATTTGTTTCGATGGTCTACATTGATCATTGTGTGCATTATTGAAGATCTTATGGGTCTAGTGATATTCTTCATGTTATGCGATATTTTTGGTGGTGTAGCACGTTGTGGTTGATCTTGGCAAGATTTCTAGTGGTGTTGCATGTTCGAGGATTTGATTTGGGTCCATGCTATGTCAGCAATGACATTGTATTTGTAGGTCTCGGGGACAACTGAGAGGTGGGGGGGGGGTGAATTAGTTGTCTAATAAATTCAAACCAAAATCTTATTAACCAACTTAATGCTTAATATCGATAAGACAGTTAAATGTGCCGGTAAATAGTGTTAATAGGAAATGCTATACCGGTAAGAATTAATGCATGAAACATAAGCACAAAGTTAACCACAACACATGACACAAATATTTGTACGTGGAAACCCTGTAAGGGAAAAAACCACGGTGGGAAACCTTACCCACAATTAGATGATACTACTACAGATAGTAAGTGTACAAAGAGGGGTCTGCACATGCAGAAAGGCCAACAGCCTAGAGCTCACTGCTCAAACACAAATGGGAGTCACACTGACTACAGTTGGATGGTTAAATCCAATGAGAATGTACTGCACAAAATAGCATCTCCATATGCTGGATCTAGTACCGGTGTAATGCTGATATGCTTCTACAAAAACCTAACTTCACCTTCAAATGATGTCTTTGTGTATATCTCTGCTTGATCTCACATATATCCTTCCTTAAATCTTTTTCACATTCCACATTTGATCTTACAAATAAGATCTTACATTTATACCATACCCTAAGACCAATTTTAGTAGGTTGGCTCTACAAGATATTATAATAAAAAATTTTACAAATAATACAATATCCGATGCAATAACTGATTGAACATGTTGGCTTAATTCTTTTATAACAATAATAAATCATCTCCATAGCGTGCCATGCTGATCTGGAAAAGATAAACCTGCCAGTGTAACCCTATATAACCTGGACCTATTTGCCGGTAAAAGCAAATATGCAAATAAGAATATACGAATGATATTACTTCAAGGAAAAGTGTCCACATGATGTCTTTGACATTACCAAGTGTCTTCCATGTCATTGCAGGTACCGGTAAACATTATATCCTATCGGTTAACCATATACTGGTGATTTTTTGAATAGTTTACTGATTGTCGGTGAATGTTGCTGGATCTCCAAAGTAGGTGTATTTAGCAAGTGTTGACATCAATGACAAAACCATACCAAAATACCAACAATCTCCCCCTTTGGCATTGATGGCAACACAAGATGGAAAAACCATCAAAGTGCCAAAATAGAAATGCCAAGTACAAAAACCAATTCTCCTCCTGGGAGTAATATGTGTTTATACAAAGATTTATTTACAATACCAATCTCTCCTCAAAAAGATAATGCATTTTTCCATATATCTCTCCCCCTTTGACATCAAATGCCAAAGTCACAAAAAGGTCAAGTTCATACAAAATACCAACCAATTCAATATACCAACTACTCCCCATGAGAAGTAGCTTCCTCATCAAATACTGGAATAAAAGATTTGTCCATTTAATTCTGCTAGTTGATGACAATCATCAACTGTCTAAGTCTCTACCAGTGGAGGTAAGACTCCGAGCTGATCTCTGAGATACTCAAAAGTTTCCTTAGGCAAAGGTTTTGTAAAAATATCTACAAGCTGTTCTTTAGTATTCACATAAACCAGTTTTATTTCCTTTTCTTCAACTTTTTCCCTTAGAAAATTCAATTTGATAGAAACATGTTTTGTTTTAGAATGTAACACTAGATTCTTAGATATATCAATTGCTGCAGTGTTATCACAATATATAGTAATAGGTTCCTTGCATTTTACCTTTATGTCTTTCAACATTTGCTTAAGCCAAAGTACCTGTGTATAGTTTGTTGCTACTACAACATATTCTAATTTTGCTGTTGATAAAGATGTACAACTCTGTTTCTTACTTAACCAAGAAACCAATCTCTTTCCAAGAAAGAATGCTCCTCTAGTGGTGCTCTTTCTATCATCCACATCTCCTACCCAATTTGCATCTGTGTATGCATATAGATCAAAATTTTCATCTTTAGGATACCATAATCCAAGATTTGCTATGCCTTGTAAGTACTGGAAAATCCTTTTTACTGCCGATTCATGATTTTCCTTAGGATTACTCTGAAATCTAGAAACTATACATACTGCATTCATAATATCAGGTCTGGTTTGTGTCAAATACTGTAAACCTCCTATCATAGATTTGTATCTAGTTGGATTAATAGGTGTAGATTCATCCCTTTGAGATAATTTGTCATTTGTAGTCATAGGTGTGCTTACTGGTTTAGAGTTCTCCATCCCAAATTTCTTGAGTAGTTCTTTCAAGTACTTAGATTGACTCAAAAATATGCCTTTATCAGTCTGTAAAATCTGCAATCCTAAAAAGAATTTTATTTCTCCAATCATAGACATTTCAAATTCATGCTACATTTTAAGAGAAAATTCTTTGCATAATCCATCTTCTCCTCCAAAGATTATATCATCAACAAATACTTCCATAATCAAAATGTCATCATTAGTTACTTTGTAATATAAATTGCTATCTGCATTTCCTTTAGTAAAACCAATTTTTAAAAGATACTTATCCAATCTTGTATACCAGGCTCTTGGAGCTTGTTTTAGTCCATACAGAGCTTTTCTTAATCTGCAAACCATATCATTGTTATCTGTCAAAGAAAATCCATCAGGTTGTTCAATATAGACTTCCTCTTCAAGATCTCCATTCAAAAATGCACATTTAATATCCATTTGATAAACTTTGTAATCCTTGTGAGCTGCAAAGGCCAAGAATAATATAACTACCTCAATTCTGGCTACCAGTGCAAAGGTTTCACTGTAATCAACTCCTTCTTTCTGAAAATATCCCTTACACACTAGTCTTGCTTTATTCCTAACAACCTTACCATCTTCATTGAGTTTGTTTCTAAATACCCATTTGGTTCCAATTACATTTTTATTTTTAGGCCGGGGAACTAATGTCCAAGTATTATTTTTCTCAATTTGTCCTAATTCTTCTTCCATAGCTTTAATCCAAAATTTATCTTCACAAGCCTCATTCATAGATAATGGTTCAATTTGAGAAATAAGACATACTTCTTCATTTGCCAATCTTCCTCTTGTCATGACTCCTTTAAATTTGCTTCCAATTATCTGATCTTCAAAATGATTCAGTCTTACATACCGGGGTGTCTTAGTCTGTTGTTGTTCTTCAATTACTATGGTATCCTCTGATGATACTGGAGTAACTGGATCATCATTTTGTACTAGTGGATTTACTATTGGTTCATTTGTCATAATTTCTGTTACTAGTTCAGAGTCTATATACCTTGAAGTTCCTCTGAATTGTTCATCAATCTTTACATTTGTACTCTCAACAATTTTCTATAATCTTTTATTAAATCATCTATAAGCTTTACTCTTAGATGAATAACCAAGAAATATTCCTTCATCACTTCTAGGATCAAACTTGCCAATATACTCATCTCTTCTAATATAACACTTACTTCTAAAAATTCTGAAATACTTAAGAGTAGGAGTATTACCAAACCATAGTTCATGAGGGGTTTTACTAGTTTCACCTTTGATGTGAACTTTGTTGAATGTATAGACAGTAGTGCTTACTGCCTCTCTCCAATACACATGTGGTAGATTTGCTTCTAATAACATACTTCTTGCTGCATCCAAAATAGTTCTATTTTTTCTTTCAACAACTCCATTCTGTTGTGGTGTCTGAGGTGCTGATAACTGTCTTTTGATTTCATTTACTTCAAAAAATGTATTAAAATCTCTAGATGTGAATTCTCCTCCTTGATCTGATCTTAAACATTTAATTTTCTTACCGGTTTCATTTTCAACCATTGCTTTGAATAGTTTGAACTTCCCAAGTGCTTCTGATTTTTCCCTAAGAAAAGTAACCCAACACATTCTAGAATAATCATCAATAATTAGCATGAAATATCTATCACCTTGTAAGATTTTAGTTCTAGCCGGACCACATAAATTAGTGTCAATTAAATCAAGAGCATTATTGAATTTTTCTAGAATAGTTTTGAAACTAGTTCTAACTTGTTTTCCAAATCTTTACCCCTTCAAATTGTATTCTGAGGTTTCATAATTTTAGATAGATCTCTAACTGCCTTAGAAGTACTAATTTTTACCATGCAATCAAAATTTACATGACATAGTCTTTTATGCCATAGCCAACTTTCATCTATATGTGCAATTAAGCATGCCTTTTCACTGTTATTCAAATGAAAGATATTACCTCTAGTATGATTACCGGTTGCAATTTCCAAACCAGTTCTATTCATGATTTTGCATTTTCCATTTTTAAATTGTAACTGAAAACCTTTCTCAACTAATTGACCAACACTTAAAAGATTATGTTTTAATCCTTCAACATAGTAAACATTGTCAGTGTTATGTTTACCATCAAGAGATATTGAACCCTTACCTTTGATTGAATAGGCTTTGTCATCTCCGAATCTTACTAAACCTCCATTGTATTCTTGAAAGTTCAAGAATTTGCCTTTGTCTCCAGTTATGTGATGTGAGCATCCTGAGTCATTAATCCATTCATCCTTTGATTCAACTTTAGCTGCTAGGGCTTGTTCTACCGGTTGAGCAATAGGTACCAGTTGATCTTCTATTATAGCAACAAAGACCCATCCATTGTCTGTTGGATCCTCATCAGAATCATTAGTCACACCTTCATCAGCAATGTAACAAGATTTATCTTTGTTTTTCTTAAATCTGTATCTCTGATATTCAGGATTAGGTTTGTATGTCCTTCTAGCTTCTTCTC
This sequence comes from Cryptomeria japonica, assembly GCF_030272615.1. NCBI lineage: Eukaryota > Viridiplantae > Streptophyta > Pinopsida > Cupressales > Cupressaceae > Cryptomeria > Cryptomeria japonica. The sequence goes on from NC_081412.1 coordinate 672,394,025, forward strand.
TTAGTCTAGCATGTCTATCAGGGCACCTTGAAGCCATATGACCAATCTTATTGCAGTTGAAACATTTAAAGGGTGCTTTACCTTCATACTTACTTCCAATTGGACCTTTTGGCATTTTTCTTGCAAATAGTACTTCAAGTTCTTCAAGCTCTTCATTCTCCTTCTTGGTTTCTTCAAGTTCTTTTACATAAAAGGCTCTACAGTCTGATTTGTCAAAAGATGGAGAAGATGATGTTGATGCTTTGAAGGCCAAATCAGTTTTTATAGTAGCAACAGGACCAAATTCCTCAATTTCAAAAGCTGAAAGTTTTCCAATCAATGTATCCCTAGTTACTGATGTATTAGGCATTGTTCTCAACTCATTAATAGCAGTAACCTTCATTTTATATGCCGGTGGTAAACCTCTTAAGATTTTTGAAACAATCTCATCTTCACTCAAGGTTCCTCCACAACATTTGATACCTAAAACAATTTCATTTACTCTTTCCATAAAAGAAGAAATTCTTTCATCTTCTTCCATTTTCAGATGTTCATACCTGACTCGGAAGCTTTCAAGTTTTGCAATTTTGACTGTGGAATCCCCTTCATTCAGTGTTTCCAAATGATCCCAAATAACTTTTGTAGTAGATCTATCTAATAATCCCCTGATTTGTTGATCTGATAATGCACTCAAAAGTACTTCTCTTGCTTTGCAATCATTTTCTTCATATTTAGCTAAAGTAATAGGAGCAGGCTGACCAGCTACAGTAGTAGTATAACCATTCTTAGTAACTTCCCAAATGTCTTTACCAATGCAAT